>NW_021604719.1:1820695-1842002 GCF_004785775.1 Grammomys surdaster
ACACACACACACACACACACACACACACACACACACACACAAAGGAGAAAGGAAATAGGTCTGTATATTTAGCTGAGCTGATAGGGCATGTGCCTAGCATATGTAAACCTGAGTCCTGGTGTTCTATCTGGTAGACTATTCTTGTAATCTGAACACAGAATGTACTTTCTATGCTGCAATCACCAATGACCCCTGTAATGGTTAATGATTGTCAAGTTGACAGCATCTAGAATCAATGAGCAGATATAATAGTAGATTTGTCCACAAAGGAATTTCCAGATTTCCTTACCGTAACTGACTAGACCCAGCCTAAAAATAGAAGCATTCCATGGTCTGATCCAGCCTGAAAACCAATGAGAAAGTCAGGAAACCAAGGCATTTTCCTTCCTCTACTTGCTGAAACAGATGTAGTGTTACTTCTCGGAGACCTTACACTACTTATACTCCCATAATTTCAGCATCAGGAAAAATTATACCTTCAAATTATTAACCAAGATCAACCTTTTCTTCCTTAAGTTGCTTTTGTGAGGCTTTTGCCATGGTAATGAGAGAAGTTATTGATAGAATCCCTCAGCTCTAACTCAAGAATAATGATGACACATAAATTATGAACAGAGGATTACATGCTGTGAATTGCAGCATTTCTCCTGTGTATTTAGAAATTTGTCTGTTCTTATAGAAATATAATGGTTTAATTACAGAAAAGAAAGACTAACAATTTCTGAGTGTCATTCCTCAGAACGCATTAGTAAATGATTGTATACCTATTTTATATACCTATAGAGCAAATATTGCATGAAACTTTCCCAGGCAAAGGGGGGTCATGAGTGGGAACTGTTTAAGAATTACCAGCCCAGAACGCTACTCAGCATGTGGCATTTGCCAGTCTGATTATTGTTGATTATTGCACTGTATGAATGAATTACTGTAGCAGGCTAACACTGCAGAATTTGCATCCAACAATGGAAGCAACTTTCTGTCATTTATGTTAAAACATCGTAAACTATATTATGTCATCAGTTAAACTTCAGGTGCAGGTTTTAAAAGAAAGTATTCCTTTCTCCTAGCTGACCATGTACTTAGGACCCATTGATCAATGTTTCCCCATTCCCCTCCTTCCTTCGCACTCTCCTCCAGCCTCTGTATAATACCATTGTGCTCTCCATTTCTGTAAGATGAGTTGTTTTAGATTTTATGTAAGAGTGAGTTGGTGTGTTATGTATATTTCTGTCCATCCTGTCTCATTCTTCAGTTTTGTCTTTGCAGCAGATAACAGCATGTCATCATTTTTTATTGCTGGATGGCACTCCATTTTTTTATTCAGTCTTCAGCTGATGAGCCTTTAGAGTGTTTCCATTCCTTGACTGCTGTAATTGACTGTGTAATTATGCAGTATGAACAATTCTATCACACAGCTTTGAGATTTCCCCTCAAGCACTGGCTCTCTGGGGTCTTGAACCATTCTAATGATACACTCAAGTCTTGTCCCTCCAGGATAACTGACCTTACCTATAGCTGAAGACATATACTTGTTAATGTGATGGGAATCCTAGTTCTCTGGAGAGTAATGAGCTCAAGAATGACCTGAACTCAATGCAAACCTGTGGGACTTCTGAGCTTCTAGGAAATGTTACTTTTCTTAAATGCTGGCTGAAGTAGAGGTAGTCTTTTCTCTTATGGCTTTAAACCTTGAATCACTATATTCAGTTGGCTCCTACCTAAGGATGATGCAAACTCTGCTACTGAGTCACTCAGTCTCGGGGGTTTGCTCTATCTCTGCACTTCCTGTTATGTGAGAAAATAAATCCCTGTTTATTAAGGTCTTTGTAATTGGGACAGAGTCTCAAATAGGCCATTTTTTCAAACTATGTTACAATAGTGGTTCTCAATAAAGAGTCTAAAACTCCTATGATAAGAAGGGTCTTCTGAGGTTATTCAAGGTTCTGAAAGGTCTGTGCAAGCATTAAGTATCATTTTTAACAATTTCTGAATTACATAGTCCTATAAAAGTATTTTATTTTGTTTTTCTATGCTTTAAAATGTTTTTAATTTATAATTTGGGAACTTTTTATGTTTGGATCACCTTCTCTCTTCTCCCCCAATTTGCCCCAGATCTCCCAACTATACATTTTCACTCTCTCTCTCTCCTTAAAAATAACTGTATTTTGTTAACTAATTAATTGACTGAAATTTTTGTTTGCTTGCGTGATTGATTTTTTTTTTGTTTTGAGTCAGGATACTTCTTTATAATCCAAGCATACAATTCACTATAAAAAAAAAAAACTGGCTGAGAACTTGTGGGCTTCCTCCCTCAAGCTCTTGAGTAACTGGGTTGCACCTCTATGCCTGGCTGCTGGCCTTTTTTTTTTTTATTATATGAAAATGCCATATTCTAAAAAACATAATAATTAATGAAACCATTGATACTTAGTCTTGAGGAACAAAGTTTATGATTTATTAAAAATCACAATGCATCATCTGGCCCTCTCCAATTCCTGTACAATGGAACTTGGGAAAGATATTCAAGTTCATTATACTATATGCACTGTAATAGAGTGAAAAAAAATGCCTCATTGCTTTGCCATGGTGAATTAGCAGTGAGATATGGGGAAATACAAAGGTCTTTGTAAATAAAAAGAGGTGTGATCCACAAAGTCCACAAAGAAGATGCTGCTGAGTGATGTATTTGCTCGCTGTGCTTCTCTCTCACGTTGGTTCTCCACAACAAATTTCCAGGTAGCTATTTGAAGAATGCCCCTTTTTGCTTGTCATTTTCCCACCTGCTCTTTGGCTGTTACCACATCTGGATAAAAATTCCACCTCCCAGATTCTTGAACACCTTTGCTATATATTGAGTTTATGGTATGGCTTGTAGTTCATTATCTCTATCTCCCTATAAATCCAAGGATTAGTCAAATTACCACATTCTTCATTCATATCCTTACACCTAGAGTTAATATTTGACTTGCATAAGAAAAAGATTCATGTGTGTGTTCCACAGAAATTTCTGGCAGATCTAGGAAAGATAAACAACAAAAATATAAAGTAATCACCAGGAATTTAAATTGCAAAATAGACTACAGTAAATCATGACACTAAGCCTTAATAGGCACAGGCTATGGGGGCTGAACCTTTCAAACTCCACTATTGTGTATATCTTGGAATAGCCAAGCAGGAAGAAGGAAAAAGATCTCAGTTCCCATGAAGTAAAATTAGGGTAGATCTAATCCATGTTTTAGAAATGTATTACTTTAAGAAGACACAGCTAAAGTCAGCTTGGTTATGAAACCCAAGACAAAAGTATATATTAATGTACTTACTCATTCATATATATGCATATATATATATGACATATTTGATCATGTTTAATATCTATAATTTTTGCAGCCATAGGCTAGCATCGGTATTACCAAATAGACTAAATATCATGTGTTCCTTATAAGACTGGGACTTAGTGGGACAGTCAAGCTTTCCAATATGAGTAAAAAAAGCTAAATCTGAGAAAGAGTAATTGTCTTATATGAGGATGCAGAATGGTCAGGAGATTGAGATTGTTTTCTTCTTTTGTGTTTTTTTTCTCCTTTTATACTGCATATGTGAATATGGTATATCTGCATGGCTTAAATGCATTTGAGTAGAAATCAAAGAAGGATCTTAAGAGCCTTTCTCTGTCATTGTTGACATTATTCTATTGAGAGAGTCTCTACTGAACATGAAGCCATGTTGACAATCATCCATCTCCAGAAGTCCCATCTCTGTCCTTCACAGTGCTGGTATTGCAGGTACATGCAACTACGTTGTAGAAATTTTTAATCCCAAACTGGAGTTTCTACCCCACCTTTGACCATTTAGTTCGCAAGTAAAAGATACACACAACCCTTATATTTATAATAAGCCTTATCAATACAAGAACTGGGCAAATATCTGTCATCTATGCTATTATGTCTATTTCTCAGCCAATAATCCCATTATATAATTTGCTGTGTTTCATCTGGGCTGTTCTTAACTACAGTCAGCCAACCCACATGACCATCAACCCACATAGCCATTATTTTAAGATTCTTACCTCATAGCAACTTCTTCCTCCATTCATCTTCTTCTCCTTGTGGTTTTCCTCTGACCTCCAGCCCAGGAATCCTAAACCCCACCCATGTCTCTTCTGCCCGACTCTCAGCTGTTGGCATCTTAATTTACCAATGAAAATAACTTGGGGGCAAGGTCCCATAGCATCATTTGTGTCTACATGGGGATTCTCTCCTCTCTGTGGCAACAAGATTTTGAGGAACCAGTATTAACATCAGGCTACAAAATGATCAGCATCAGGCCAACCCACAACACAGTTATAACAGGCTCTTTATTTAGAAGCTGAGATTTTAACTCAAATCCTATGGTTAAGCACTCTTAAATACTAAGTTAATCCACTATGCTTTTGAGTTGCAATTTCTAACTGAAAGTTTGGACTCAGATTCCTGGCTATGAAATTCTCTATCTGGGAACACAAAGTCTCATTGTTTCCAGGCATCTTAAAATAGCCTATTTTAACCCATATTTGATTCTAAAACCAATATTACACTTGATTATTTGGCTTATAAATTCATAATACCCTTTTTTTAGAAAATAAAAAGAAAACACAGAAATTATATCCACAGAGATCTGTCAAATTTTATCAGTATCAAAAAGAAGCAAAGCTAAAACACATATTCATCATCCTGAAAACCTGCTTTGCTTTGTTATAGTTAAGAAATAATTGAGTCTAAAACTTGCTAATTAGATAAAACATAAAATATGTACAAGAAAGTTTCCCATGCCTTCTGAATAGAAAGAAAAATGTCGTGGGTGCATACAGGTGCATACATCTCCATTTTGACAATAATTAACAGTGTGACCTTTGGCAGATCTCTTGTTTTATCTGTGCATGGATTTTTATACCATATTAAATTATGGAGCTAGAAAAAGATGATGCTTCAGGGTCTCCATAATCAAAGGCATTATACCATGCTAAGAAGCTGAATAGAGCTGATAATGTTGGCAAACAAAGGTATGATGTGAGTGCTCTCTGAAGATTCCATGTTCCTTTGTGATTTTTATGTGAATATCATTAGAGTTAGGTAGAATTCTATTGAGTGGCATTGACTGTGTTACTCTGGAGCATATTTAGATATTGAACTGGCTAAGACAAAAGTAATTTTGAAACCTGGGCCAGCCTTAAAAGAGTATTTTATCAAAATAAAACCTATTAACAGAATCTTCAGATTTCTGACCAGAATTACCCAAGAATCTTCCATATCTGTCACTTCATTTGGATGGTCTTCTCTTTCCACTGTCTGTATAAAGTTACTTAAATCTACTGGCTCACAGACTGTGGGATGATTGTGGCTGTGTCCTACACTGACTACACAATTGTTCTAGTATATGTGTTAATGTGGACAATGAGACAGTGAATAAGAATGGAGAGGTTAGTGACGTCTTAGCCCCAGGCAACTGCATAGGATTTAATCTCCATGCACTTAACAGAGATGGAGGAGACTCTGTATGGTTTCCCAATTCCTTAAGTAGCTTAAATGAATTTATGAAGAAGCAAATGTAAATCTTTCACGACTTAGGACAGATAAACAAGATCTGGCTATGATTTTACCACTGTCTAATTCTATTAAACCCAGACTAGTCATCAATGTCTCAATAATCATCTACAGAGTGAAACTTGGGATATATGTGTTATCAGTTAGGTAGAACACTGAGGAAAATCCTGTGGATGATGTGTCACATCCTGGGACTATTTGTAGGCAGGAACTTTTAATGTTTGAGAGATTACTAGAATGTGGAATTCTATCTACCTACTGCAATGGGAAAGTGGTGGGCAGGTACTCTATTATAGATGATGCAATTAGGTGTTCCAAGTCAGCCAACACACACACACACACACACACACACACACACACGGTAGATATGTCTAAAGACAAGTGATAGTTTCCTTATGTAGTTGACAAGTTAAAAAGTCTATGTTTCAGTTTAACAGTTCAAAGATCAAATATACTATTTGTTCACATGGAAACTTAATATTACTCAGCTCCAGTTCATATATATCTGCAATATGAAAGCAATAACTTTTTATACAAAATTTCCATGAAAAAGCATATGAAACATACTTAGCAGTTTATTGGGAACAAGAACTTGTGCTGCTGTCATTAGACTAGGAGCATCAGTGTTATTTGCCATTAAATCTGGGGCAGTGTTTTCTCATGGAGGAGGGTAAGTATTGTGGTCAGAAATTATAGAAACCTTCCTTAGACATCGTGTCAAGTTTACAGTGTTGAATTCTACCAGCAAAAAGTAGGATTGATCTACCATTCTTGAGCAAGGTTCTAGGCCATGAGGAAAAGCAAAGAAAACGATTTAGTCTGAGATTAAAGCGAATAGATATTACTTGTGTGGATAAAACAGTTGAAAAGTAGAAATCAAGTTCGTTACATTGATCCCAATGCATAACATAAAACAGAGAACAAATGGGGCATTCTTGTAATCCAGGAACACTTCCTCAAGATAGATATAAATCAGGAGTCCTAAGCCTCAACAGCTCCATATTTAATGAGCAGGATAGGGTATGTTAAAAAGTCGGTTAATACCCTTTGAACACTACAAAGTGGTAAACTTAGCATGAGATATCATTCATTTTTGTAGAATATGTAGAATGAAGACTCAACTTCATCCCAGGAAAATGAGCTCTGGTATTGTTGGCTGTGATGTCATCTAGTTATCTGCAGAGAAATGCCTGTGGAGAACAGAAATCACAGAAACTGAAATAAGTTTAATATATTTATTTATATAGTTGTCCTTTTCATATATATATATATATATATGAAAAGCATTGTATCCATATATGTCAGAAATTTTGATCAACTGAGATAAAATATTTGTAAATAGGAGAGTCCCGTGATGTCATCTGTCTTGGTTCCCTAGAAAGTTGGTAGTTCCCTTCCAGTTCTTAGCATTTGTTGTCTGGTATTATTTGTTTACTTTCCTTAATCTCAATCAAAATAGAAATCTCTGTTTCTTCCTGTCCATTCATCAGGATCATAGTTTTTACATTTCATAAAGATTATCTGAAGAATGCAGCTTTTGCAGCATTTTCTCAACATTTATGATTTAGTGGAGGGTAGTGTTCAGAATTTCAATGAGTGAACATTTTTTTTTTACATTTCATAAAGATTATCTGAAGAAATGCAGTTTTTGCCACATTCCCTCAAAATTTCTGATTTGGTGGGTAGGGGGCAGTGTTCATGATTTAAATAATGGTGGACAATAAACATGTGCCACAGAAAAATGAGCTGAATGTTATTCCTGGTGATTTGTTTGCCTCTATAAGTTATAGTACAAGAGTCCAAAGCTGGAAATTTAGGAATCCTGAAATTTAATTCTGCATACAGATAGCTGAAGGGAAGATTTCTTAATTGTTTGACTGGGTAAATAAAGACCGCAGAAGCCAATCACTAGGCAGAACATATAGAGGTGGGTTTCCTGGATCTCAGGAGGAAGAGGAGATGAGATTGAGAAAAGGCCTTTTCGGCTGGCTGTGGATCGGGGAACAACGATACTCATGTGGGCCTGAGGGCTATTATATCCTATGGTGGCCTCTCCACCGGATGAATTCTAATATGGAATAGCTGATGAGTTTAGGACAGTAGATTCCGAGTCCAGTGGTTGTGTCATTTGTCTAATTTTAAAATATTAAGATTGGTGTTTTCCATTGACATTCAGGTGGGCAAGAGGGAGGGGAAGGTAAGTAGGTGTAACACGATTGGTAGCACCAGGCGAACTCAGAGGGAACAGGTGTTGGGCTGTTGGGCGGCTTAGCAAGCCAGCCATGGGAGCTGGGTGAGATGGCCATTTCCGGCATTGGGCAAGGAGCAAGTGGAGACCAGGAGAGCTAGCCATGGGAGCTCAGTGAGACCTGGGAGGTCATTAGAAGCTAGTGGAGCTAGCTGCAAGGGGTTGAGAGAGCTCAGGCCGAGCTCTACAGAAAGAGAAAGCATGGATTATAAAATTGCACTAGCTACACAGTTCTTAAATAAATTCAGAGGTTCACAAATAACTGATGTTAATCAAAATATACAATATCTTATCCTGTGACCTTAGATAAGTATCCCTTTCCCTAAGACATTCATCAGAAAAATCAAGGTACTGAACTGGCTAAATATTAATGTTCTTTCAAGCTTTGAATATCTTTGGCAGTCTAATTCTGAGGCTTATTATGGAAATGAGTGATAATTTTTAGGAATTTGCTTGGCAATATCACACTGGTGCAAGACTGTATTTGTTCTTTTCAACAAAGAAAAGATTTTTTGCTGAATTTAATTGAATTTCCAAGTTGGTATTCTGTTGACTTGAGATATGGGGGTTCATTAGTGAAACTAATTTTATTTCATAACATAGTAGCTTAAAGAATATTACAGACTAATTGCTTAATATATGAAGCTTAAATTTTAAAATTCTAGAAGTTTTTTTTTTCATTTTTTCTGCCATCAAAATATAGGCATCTTCTACCCCAAGCTAAAACCTATAATTCTGGATTTAGTAAATGATGCTACATTTACAAATACCAAAAATCAGAATAGATTTTAAAAGTATCTAGTAAACACAAACTGTCATTTGTATCTGAACTCCCAAAATGAACCAAATAAATTCTTTCCATTCCTCTGATCTGGTATTTCATTACAATAATGGAAAATAATGACTAATATGTACAATAGCAGAGTAAAACAATCTTCACAAGGTTGTATTGGAAACCTTAAAATTTAGCAACTATTCAATATATTTTTTTGTATATTAGTATGAGAAACATGTGAACAAGGTGTATCATAAACGGGTTTATAGCTTAGAAAGCCAGGGATAGCTGGGTATATAGTGACTGTTGCAAAAAAACAAGAAGCTATTGTGATTTTCTACTTGAACTCAATTTTTAAGATCTAATTCAGGGATTCTCTATCAAAAGGCTGAGATTGATAACTTTTGGGGGGCATGTTAACCTAATCATTGTAGGTTATTTAGCATTGTAGGTTACAATGAGTCTCTATCCATTTGGTGCCAATAATGACTCCCTTCCCCTACCCCAACATAAGGCAATCAAAATATATTTACATTTTGTGAAAAAGTAAATTCTCAATGTTTTGAAATTTTCTAATAAAATTATAGAGTCCAGTGATTCATGAAGACTTCCCTGTCTTTTAGTTAAATTACTCCAAAGAAAGCTCTCTAATGGTCTTATAAAAATATTTGCTTGTTATGGTAAGTTCTCAAAAACAATATTTTTTTCTACTGTGATGAAATCATAGTAGTAAATGATAATAGGTTACAAAAATGTGAATAATATTAGTCTATCCAATGACTCTTAAGAGCTGAATTTATAGGGCAGAGGTAGAGCACACTTTTAATCCCAGCATTTGGGAGGCAGAATCAGGCAAACTTGGGAGTTTGAGGCCAGCTTGCTCAGCAGAGCAAGTTCCAGGACAGTCAAGAATAAACAGAAAATCTCTGTCTAAAAACCCCTGGATTTATTCTGATGGATAGGAAGCCACAGTACTCAATATCACAGAATTTATACTTCAATGTACTGGACAAGAGATAGTAATCAGAAAAAATAATAAGTGAATAAATAATTATAGGTGGGATAAATGATAAAAAGAAAATACTCATGGTTCTTTGACAGAAAATAATGAAAATATTTTATATGAGATATAAATTTGAAAAGTAAGCAACATAAGGTTTACCATATGGAATATATCTTTGTAATAAAAATGATGATGATAATGATAATAAAAATAATGTTTTTAATGTTAGTAACATTAAAAAGACATTTAGAGGCTGGAGAGATGGCTCAGCAGTTAAAAGCTGTTGATTTTAGAAGGCCCAAGTTCAGTTCCCTGAATCCATTTTGGCATATTGGACAACTTATATGTGCCCAGTTCCAGAACATCAGACACCATTTTCTGGCTCCTGTTGACAGACACATATATGTTGCATATACTCTCCTTGATAAACACACATAGACGTAAATATTTTTTATTGAATATTTTATTTACATTTCAGATGTTGTCCCTTTCCCCATTTCTCCCTTACCTAGGAACCCCCCCCCCCCAACCCATTCCCCTCTCCTCCGGCTTCTATGGGGATGTGCCCCCATCCACCAACCCCCACTCCCACCTCCCCACCCTCGAATTCCCCCACACTGGGGCATCCAGCCCTCATGAGACCAAGGACCTCATCTCCCACCTATGCCCAGCAAGGCCATCCTCCCTTACACATACAGCTGGAGTCATGGGTCCCTCCCTATGTACTCCCAGGCTGGTGGTTTAGACCCTGGGAGCTCTGGTTGCTTGGTATTGTTGCTCTCTCCATGGGTCTGCAAACCCCTTCAGCTCCTTTAGTCTTCTCTCTCAATCTCCCATTGGGAACCCCATGATCAGTTAAATGGTTAGCTGTGAGCATCTGCCTATGCATATGTCAGGCTCTAGCAGACCTCTAAGGACACAACTATATCAGGCTCCTATCGGCATGCACTTCCTGGCATCCTCATCAGCGTCTACCTTTGGTGACTGCACATGGAATGGATACCAGGTAGAACAGTCTCCAGACAGCCCCTCCTTTAGTTTTTGTGCCACACTTTGTCTCTATATTTGCTACCATGAGTATTTTGTTAGTTCTTCTAAGAAGGATGGAGGCACCCACACTTTGGTCTTCTTTCTCCATGAGCTTCATGTGGTCTGTAAGTTGTATCTTGGGTATTGTGAGCTTTTGAGCTAATATCCAATTATCAGTGAGTGTATACCATGTGTGTTCTTTTGTGATTGGGTTATCTCATTCAGCATGATATTTTCTAGTTACATCCATTTGCCTAAGAGTTTCTTGAATTCATTGTTTTCAATAACTGAGTAATATTCCACTGTGTAAATGTACCACATTTTCTGTATCCATTCCTCTGTTGAGGGACATCTGGGTTGTTTCCAGCTTCTGACTATTGTAAGTAAGGCTGCTATGAACATAGCGGAGTATATGTCCTTGTTATATGTTGGAGCATCTTCTGAATACTTGCCCAAGAGTGGTATAGCTGGGTACTCAGGTAATGCTATGTCCAATTTTCTGAAGAACCGCTAGACTGATTTCCAGAGTGGTTGTCCCTGCTTCCAATTCCACCAGCACCATTTGTTTAAAATGCTGTCCTTTTTTCACTGGACAGTTTTAGTTCCTTTGTCAAAGATCAAGTGACCATAGGTGTGTGGGTTCATTTCTGAGTCTTCCATTCTATTCCACTGAACTTCCTGCCTGTCTCTGTACCAATACCATGCAGTTTTCATCACTATTGCTCTGCAGTACACCTTGAGGTCAGGAATGGTGATTCCGCCAGAAGTTCTTTTATTGTTGAGAATAGTTCTCACTATCCTGGGTTGTTTGTTATTCCAGCTGGATCTTGTTTGAGTTGATTTTATAACCCGCCACTTTGCTGAAGTTGTTTATCAGGTTTAGGGGTTCTCTGGTGGAAGTTCTGGGGTCACTTAAGTATACTATCATATCATCTGCAAATAGTGATATTTTCACTTCTTCCTTTCCTATTTGTATCCCTTTGACTTCTTTTTGTTGTCTAATTGCTGTGGCTAGAGACTTCCAGTACAATATTGAATAGATAGTGGGATAGTGGGCAGCCTTGTCTAGTCCCTGATCTTAGTGGAATTGCTTCAAGTTTCTCACCATTTAGTTTGATGTTGGCTACTGGTTTGTTGTATATTGCTTTTACTTGGTTGCTTGATGCTGATGCACATCAGATCAGATGTATATTTTATTTGATTGTGGAAATTGAGAGGATGCCATATGGGCTCATGTCTGTCAGAAGCTGTATCTGGAACAGCAGCTGATATGTCACTTCTGGCAATTTAAAGAAGTAGAAAATAAGAAGCACTCCTACAAATTTGGTATGATGAATCTTTGAAATTGTCTAATATGGTGTGATAATCTGGCAAACTGGAATTGAAAGTCATCTGGGTATCAGAAAAGTCAAAAACTATACCTAAAGAAATGAAAGGGAGTAGATGAACATGAGAAACTTGCTAATAAGGATATTGAGGTGTAGATTTGGGAAGTCATGACTAGAACTGATTCAAAGTCATGACCATTAGATGTTTTTAAGCAAAACAGAGAAAACTCTGAATACAAGGAATGAAAGAGGAGGAGGAAAGTTTTGGTGAGTTAGAAACAGTGAACTTGGATTTGAATAGATTTTTAATAGTTTTCAGAAAAAGAAGTTTAGATCAAAAAGGAGATTAATATGGAAAATAAATATATGGTGTTATATATTATGAATATTAAAGATTTTCCTATACCACCCTGCTATGTGAAGTCAGTTCCCACAGGACATTGTTTACTTCCCTGGGAGCAATGCCTCTGCATGTCCGATGAAGGCTACCAGCAAGGTGTTCTACCACCCCTACCCCCACCCCAGCAATACAGCACATTCACTCAAGCACATTACACAAACAGTCCCCAATTGTCAGTGCAACTTTATGCTTCTGAGTACAGCTGGCAAAAGTGACAAGAACTACTGAGTCTGTTTATCATCATTTCTCTGTGCTTTGAACCCTGAGCTATCCTGAAATAAAAGCCTCAGAGATGCAGCGTGAGCAGTCTGAACTAGAGTCCCCTGGCTCTGGTGAATTTCTAATTCTACTTCATGTAGCAGAAATAATGGAGCAAATATTAAAGTTTCAGAAGTGCCAGATTTAAGGATAGGCAATAAAATTATGGACAATTTTCATGAAATTTAAGATGTTGATTTCATTCAACAAGTCATCTGATTGTTGTCTTTTAACATGCTTTCTGGAGACAGTCAGAACCAAGGCACACAGAGACTAGGTAAATAGTCTCAACCGGATATGATAAATGGAAGAAGTGGAAGTCTAGGCTAAGCTTGTCTGAATCCAAATTCTGTCTTCTTAAGAAATTGATTACAGTCAAGTTTTTCTCAGAAGTGAATGAAGTTAGCTTAAAATAATATAAAAAGAAGGTGATACAATATCTAGGATGACTCGACATTGCCTTTACTGTAGTAAACAATTAGCAAAGCTAAGAAAGAATATACACGTGAAGATCATAGGAGTGGGCAAAGAGACTTCTGTGGTTATGTGGAACAAACTGAGTGGGAGTGACCCATTAGGAAAGACAGACAGAGTCAGAAAGGGAACTTTAGTTTTTCCATCTTGAAGGTGGGGTGATTCCTCATAATGATGAGACTAGGTTGTGCCTTTGTTTACAGGTTGCTAAAGCAGAAATTTCAACAATAAAAAGTTACTGGAGAACACAAAGATATTATTTCAGAGAGAAATAAAAAAAAAACTTCACATGTCATTAAAGCACAGAGAACATAATAGTTTATGTGTCCTTTAATCCAGACTAAATTTTATGCAGTATTATTCATTCAGGGAGAGAAATTATATATTGATAGATTACATTTAGAACAGCTTCCTCAGATCAATTGGATTTTATGTCACATGGGCGGGTAGAAGTTAGTTCCCAATTATCTAGGAAATTTGATTATATTAAATTACATACTCGAAAAGATTTTCTCACTAATATCATATTTAAAATTATTTCTCATTAACTTTATGTTAACTAGATGAGGATAGCCCAATGGTATAACTAGAATTTTTTGTTGCATGTGGCCAGGCTACGCATGAGTCCTTAAAGTGCAGTACCAGTAGGTGAAGGAGTCCCCAAATTTCTTAGGTTCTACATAGCTCCTTAGGAATAGATCAGCTGAGCTTTCTTTCCACCACTGTGTCTGAGACAATGTTTTTCTCCTCAGATGACACTTCAGGAAGTTGACTCACACTCCACCTGAGCACCACAGCTACTTCCTACTCAGGTACTTTTTGAGTGCTATAAATATCTCTGTTCATCTGGTTTTCCTGTCTTCTTATGGAAACAAGTGAACAATCATCAGGAAGTCTTCATGAGTGGGTGCCTCCACAAAACGTGGTCTTCATGATGCTTGTGTGGGAAAGCCCCATCACTTTCAAATCTCTAACTGATGAGAGACATAAGTATTTTGCCCAAGCTTCCTTCTCCTAGTCAGTAATGGTGGTCATCATAAGAAATTTCATTTTGCAAAGCTGAATCCAGTTTCCAAGAGTGTCATCTAATTTACAAGGTTACCTCAGAAGTGAAAACAACAATTTTGAATGCTATCAATATTACCTTTCCATTTATTGATAACAACTTTACCCTCAGTGCATTCAGCTAATGTAAATGATTCCATTCTTTTTCCCTCACCTCTTTTTCTCTTTTCCTCTTCTTCTTTTTCTCTTTCTTACTTTGTTTTATTTTGATTTTATTTCCCGGAGGCCAGAATATGACACATGATCCTCTGGAGCTGGAGTTACAGGAATCTGTGAGGCACTGGATGGATGTGAGGTCTAGAAATCAAACTTGGGTCCTTGAATAGAGTAGCAAGCGCTCCTTTCACTGTGCCCTCTTTCCTCCTTATCTAATTTTTAAAATATTAGTTGTACATATGTTTCAGTGCTCACACATTATAACTGCTGAAATATAAATATCTATACCAAAGAATTTTTTCCCCTAAAATGAAAAACTTTACTCAATGTTAAGGCAGATAAGCAATAGCTAACAGCTTTTAACAGTAAATATTCATTCAGTTTAAGGTAAAATAAAAAAAACCATCATACTTTAAACACATTTTTACTTTGATTTCAGATTGTCTCCATAAGTAAAAATCCTTGCGAAGTATATGTGTAATTTTATAAATATATGAGAAATGTGGTCCTCTTGAGATGACAGATATTTTTGTTACCTTCTCAGGTCCATTCATCTAGGTTTATTTGATTTTGTGTAAAATAAACAAAATTATTCTCTGTGTACCTTCTCCCAATGGACCACTAACCATAATCTGCAACCACAGATATAAAATCATCCAGCACCCACTTTTCTGAGCCCATGTTTTAGTCTTTCTAGGTCCTCTTCTCTGGGAAAAATGTCACTATTACTTATTATTTTCAGGGAGTATCACTTTGTTTTAGACAAACATTCTCATAGCAAAACCTTGATTATTGATTACATTATTGAAGCTCGGGGGTAACAACTGATTATAGTATGTTAATATACTTCTTCAGTAGGTAATAGTGCAGTACAATATCATAGTAAGATGTGACCATGTTGATGTTTTGGGGTAGTCCATAATGATTCATACTGACAATAAAGTAAATTAGAAGTATGAACGTCTTTTCCTATGATCAGTCTAAAGTGTAGATTCTACAGATTACAATAATATTTCCTCATGCTCTTTGTCAAAGTTAATTCCTTAATCTGCAAAGAGGACATCTAGGCACTTTCAATTGGAAAGTTACAACTCATTCACATACAAGTCAGAAATTCTAGGTGTTTCACATATTAACTAATGTATTAAGTTATTAACTTGGTTACAAGTATAATTTAAGAGTACTTTATTTTTCCCTAAAGTTGTTTTTGTTTCTAGCCTCCAATTGGAGTTAAAAGCAAAATTATTATATCAGAAAGAACAGTGAAGCTTTTGCTTCAGTAGGTGCTGTAACAGTTACCCTTTCACATGGTCCCTGCTGCAACTGTTTCTCTAGCAGTCTAGCTTACAATTTTCCATAATAGTGACTTTTGCAATACTGAACATAGAGAATGAGCATAGGGAAGATTTTAAATTCTGTTTCCAAACTTAACATACATTATTGATAAATATTTCTCGAATGCTCCATCTAGATATTGGCATTCTCCAGGAGGACCACTTACCATATTCTGGACATATTGTATAACAGATTTTCCTGTGGCATATATTCTGTAGATTCACTCATACTACATTACTTTTTTTCATCTTGTCTCTTTTATTGTTTACAACATTCTGACTGCTGTTTGTATTTGAAGGCCATTCAAACCCACCATTGTGTAGTATTTATTGTGGGATATATCACATCTCTTGTGTAACGAATCAACATTTTTATACTTTCTAGCTTTTTGATGTCATGAACAATGTATTGTACACATTTAAAAACATGTAGCTTAGTTAATCTCATGTATACATTTGGGGATGAGAATATAACTTAGAATGAGATTACTGGGAAATCAAATCCCTTACAATAGTTAGAATTTTATGACTACAGATATTCATTTGCTATAACATAATAAAGGGAATATAATTCCCCATCATCTTTTATATATGACTTTTTTCAATTATAATATCTTCTTGAGATTGATTCAAGTTGCTATAAAGAGTTTTAATGCCCCAAAGCCCACCACTGCTAAAAAATGAAATAGAAATAATCTGGCTAGATGAACTGTAAGACCTTTTTGAGTTCTGGAAGTCAGTGAAAAGCTTTCTCCATTGTTTTGCAACAATTAAAACACAGAAATACTGACCTGAATCAGTTGTCATGACACCAAAACAAAACTAGGAATGACACTTTTGATGTGTAATCCAGTGAGAGCATTGACATTGCATGTCTGGTTGGGGAACATTTTATGTACCCGCATTATGTAAGGCTAGAACCAGTGTTCCAGCTTAGGATGCCCTTGCTGACATCTGAGTTCTCCCACATCCAGCATTCTTCCCAGGTGACTTACTCAGTTGGATTACACACATTGCAATTTAAAAAAAAATGATAAACAGGATTAAAGTTAAACTCTATTCAAAACTCCTACCTACTTTTGTTTGGCAATATATATTTGTAGTATTTAGGAACAATCTACAGGGTCAGGTAGACTAGTATTCAAATTCTGGCTCTTAATTCCTTCTTGTAAAACCATTGGCAAATTAGTGAAATCAAGCCTACATTTCCCCATCTGGAACTAAGATAAGGAGAGCTACCTCCCAGGTTATTAATGAGAGCCTGGTGAGATAATTCATGTGAAGTGATTAGAGTTCCTGGAACAGGGATTGTGTATAGTCCAAGCTGGGTATGAGTGGTGTTGTCTCTCTATCAAGACAGCCATCCTATCCTCCTGGAATTTTAATTTCTCATAGAGGGTCCATCTCTATGCTAGTCCTGCTTGATCATATTTGGAAGGAAAAGGTTGGTGTAAACACTAAGTAGTGGGAAGCCAAATGGTGTTAAAGCAATGTTATGGAGAGAGAACATTCTAGAAAGAATGGAGTGGTGCAATAGGATGAACAGTATGAACCTGTATGAAAAGTATGAACAATGGCCTGGGATTAGGAGCTCAAGATCCTTATGACTTCTCTCATTTCAGGATTTTGAATGTGCCATTAAATTTCCTTGGGAAAAGAAAAATTATATATTGGATTAGAGTACAGATTTTATTTTTTTTTCATTTAAGACATATTTTATCACTTAAACTCAAGTTTCTCAAACTCTTCCAAAGGAAAGGGAAATTTCCTCTTAAGAATATGAGTTAGGTTTCAGTCTCTTTTTTCTTTATTTTCTTTCTTTCTTTCTTTCTTTCTTTCTTTCTTTCTTTCTTTCTTTCTTTCTTTCTTTCTTTCTTCCTTTCTTTCTTTCTTTCTTTCTTTCTTTCTTCATTTTTTCTTTCTTTCTTTCTTAGGGTGTTTTGTTGTTGTTGTTGTTTGTGTGTGTATCCTTGGCTATCCTGGAGCTCACTCTGTAAATGAAACTGGCCTCAAACTCACAAGAGTTACACCTGTCTTTGCCTCCCTAGTGCTGGAATTTAATGTGTGTGCCACCACCACCCAGCTAGGTTTCAGTCTTGATATTGCTATTAAAATGTGCAAGAGAGCTCAGAGAGTTTATTTAATTCTTTGTTTTTTGACTTCTTGATTTGAAAAATGATTTCTGTGAGTTGGTTAACTAAGGACATTTTGGTGCTCTGATCCAGAATAATTAATTAAAAATGTTCCATATTAATGGCAGAGTAGACATAATGGTATTTACCTCTTCAGGTTGTTGGAAATACTCAGATTAGATAAGATAGACTAAGTGGCTGGGATACAGCCTCACGATACTTCATGTGCTACTGCTAAACATTGTGACTTACAGTTTGGATAAGATGTGATAAGGAGATTCAAGGAAAAGTCAAGTTACCCATTACTGAATTAACAGGGTCCTCATTTCTTCACTGACAGAATAAGCAAATATGAATGAGAAAGACTGAAATTACGGAATCCTGAAAATAAAAAAAAAAAGATTATACTTTTTGTTCTTCAATAAAAAAAATCAAATGAGAATTCTCAAATCAAACAATAAAAAAATTATAAAAATGGTAGGAATAATAATATCAATTAAGTATATTTGCATGAAAAACCAGTTCTTTATGAGATAAGAGTCTTGGCTCTATACAGTTTGTATTCTCTACAGAAAAATAAACACTAAAGGAGAAAGCATATTCATTAAACAGGACTCAATAGGGCAATTGCTCTACAGAGGTAGGAAGATAAACAATGCACTAGAAAATGAATGGTCTGGGAAATGAAGCATAGAGAAGCTGATTTAGATTTGTTAGAAACAGAAATCCCTGAAAAACTAACTGTTATGTTGAACTATGTATAATGAGATTGAACCAGGCATCACAAAATCTTGTTTTCTGGGCAGATGGAGCACTTGGCATATGATGGTGCAGTAGAAAGCCTCCACATATTAGAACAGTGCTGAGAGTTCTAGAGTACAATAAATGAGGCTTTGAAAACATAGCACAATTTGATATTGGTAGGACTTATGAGCACCAGTGAGACACACCTAGAGTTTGCATCTAGTTCCACATGTGAGATTTAATGGAAAATAAGTAATTAAAAGGCTATAAAAATATGACCTAATTGCTCTAGTGTATATTTTTCACATTAGTCATCTCATGCTACTATATGAAAAATGGCTTGATAGTAGTATCTAAATAGAATCAAGGAACTATGGAAAAGGCCAGAGCAATACTAGCAGGCATGGCAGAAATAGCTTCCTTCAGTGGGTTGGGTAGCAGAAGAGAGAGTCATTGGATTTTTCAGAGACAGAATTCATAGGATTTATTGGACATTAGGAATCAGGAGTTCTAAGATATTGGCCTGGAAATTTGAATTTCAGTTATAGTCACATCCTAGGATAGGCTAAAGTGATGAAGGTTGTGACTAGAAAGTTGAGGTGCTCCAGCCTAAATGGCTGTATTATTATTAATTTATGAGTAACTTTAGTACCATACCTAAGATATTATTTTGTTTACTGTAAAATACTGAAATTATACTTATTTTATCTCATTAGTATAAAGAACAAACTGCTAAGATTGGAACTATCTCATTGGCAATATCTAATGAAGTTGAATGCCTGCTGAATAATCATTCTTGAACAATAATATGCAAATGTGCAAGAAATAGCTGACATAATGCCCAACATGATTAATCAAGAGAGAAATTAAAACCAAGACCTTAACAATAAATCACTTCTCTTCACTTAGAATGTATAGTATCACAAAGATCAATAAATATTAACTAAAAGTTTTTAAGACTTCACCTAATCTTATCAGTACAAAAGACAAAGAATGAATTCTTATACATCATTAGTAAAAATGTAAATTACTACAGTAATTATAGAAAACAGTATGAAATTTCCTCAAAAATATAGAAATATAATAGCAGTTAGATAGAGCAGTCAATTTTTTGGAAACAAATAAGTAAATGGAAATTACTCTATTTAAGCAAATATTGCAAATTTACCAAAGAACTATTTTGAAAAATCAAGATTCTATAATCAACCTAGATGACCATTGATAGAAAATAAGACAAATAAAATGTAGTAAGTGCATAAGATAAAATATTATTCAACCATATACATATTTTGTTATTTGCATAAACATAGCTAGAACCAGAAGACAGTGTGTTAAGAGAACCATATTAAGCACAAAGACAAATGCCTTTATGTATGAGGAAGCAAAAGTTGATCTTAAAGAAGTAGATAGTAGCATAGTGGTTACTAGAACCTGGGAAGTGTGTTGAGAAAAGAAGGATGGCAATATGATAATGAAAACAGCTGTTGAAAAGATATTGGGACAGCGAATGAGGAGAGGAATTAGTGGAAGCAAAGGTATTTATATACAAAGGAGAACTTCTAATGATTTATAGCATAATACACTGACTAAAATTGATACAAAGTTGTTGAATATTTCAAAAAATAGATGTTCTTAATGTAAATAAATGATATCTGAGAGACGGCACAGTGCATAAAATACTTCCCAATCATATGGACCTGCATTCATATATCCAGCACTAGAGTAAAAGTTGGACATCACAACTTAAACAATTGTAATCCAAACACTAGGGAGGTGGATACAGAAGAATTCTTTATGTACATTGGCCAAATAACCTCACCTGAGTGAGCTGAGCAGTGACGGTGCACCCCTTAATTCTAGCACTTGGGAGGCAGAGGCAGACAGATCTCTGAGTTTGAGGGCAGCCATGTCTACAGAGCAAGTTTCAAGACACCAGGGCTACAAGAGAAACCCTGTTTCAGGACAGACAGGGTTACAGGAGAAATCATTTCAAAACAAAACAAAGAAAACAAAACAAAACACCAAGACCAACAAAAAAAATCTGGACAAAAAGCAAAATACAAACAACAACAACAAAAAAAAACAAAGAAAAACTCCCCAAACAACAACAACAAAAAGTTTCACTTGATTGATGAGGTCTAGGTACAAAGAGGCCTTGTCCTTTGCTTCAAAAACCAAGAGAGAATGCAACTAAGGTATGTGAGAGTATGCATGGAGTATTGAAGGAAATTAAAGAATTTTAATATCTAATACTCATTGAGACCTTAATACAGAAGGAAAAGCCATAAACAATGTGCATGTATTAATCTATTTCATTATGATTTGTTCAATCATGAGATAGCAACTCTAAAATTTATGAGCAATAAGGGATAAGAAGGAATATAACTTGCTTACATTTACAGATGTAGAATTAATAAAAACTAGGAAATGCTTGTCATCACCATGGTCTTCTGATCTTTGACAAGTCATGTGAGTTTTATTCACAAAGAGGAAACCGTATGGGACTATGTACACGGCCCAACCACCCAGAACTGTAGTAGTTATGAAAAAATACAAACAGGCTGTATAATATAATGTCTTGCTCAAGGCTATTTTTAGGACTTGGTCGAAGCCCAGGGGGGGGGGGAAACTTCTCTGATTTTTTTTTCTGTAGAGATGGCCATTTACAGTCACTCATCACCATTATTAACAATTATAGGGAATTTCTGTGTATCCTGCTGATATGTACAAGTACTTTAGTATTTGCCACAGTATTTGTATAAGCCTTATCCTCCCACCGAGG
>NW_021604719.1:1842012-1864933 GCF_004785775.1 Grammomys surdaster
TCACCGATCTCATTATGTGAGCTTTGAAAATTAGAGAGGAAAAGAAAAAAATGTTGGTCATAGAGAATGTAAGAGCCTGTAAATATGAAGAAGTGCTGTGAAATGTCCTCTGGACATGACATGGCTGTTTTATGCATAGAGCAGCTACCTACGTGAGATCATGTGTACATGATCAAACAGGAGGTAAAAGGATCTCCCAAAGCCCTGCTCTAAGCTCAGATGCTATCAAAAGTTGATGGTTACCATCAACTTCATAGAGTTTTCTGGTGGGTTGTCCATCTCCCCATGGATGATCTCATATCCATACTCAGATGGTCAGAATTAACTGGACTCATTGAGTGGGTGGATTATGAACAATAATAAAAGATATAACATTTAGAGGTAGATGCATTGAAGGAGAAAATCTGGGAGTTTGAAGGAAGGGAGGTAGATAAGATCAAAATGTATTACATGAACATATGAAAATTTCAAAATACAAAGAAAAGTGTGGAAACATAAGATTACTCTTAATCTTAAAGAAAAAACTCAAAATAATACCTTTAAAAGGTGATTGGAAGAGATATCATTTATTGACAAAACTGAATCTTAGGACTATTCACTCCTTAGGAATATTTATCAATAAGGTTTTTCCTTATTAATGCAGTAACTGTAAAATTCTATAATAGAGGAGTTGATATTTTCATGGCTGATTGATGTTAGAGCCAGGATCCAGTCCCTGAGCTGTAATTTTAAAGCTTTTGCTTTGTTTTAATGCTTTAACATTACAGGAATGCGGTCTGACAATACTTGACATTGAGAATGCTGGAGGCAGGCAGGGCAATGAATCACTCTTATGTAAAAAGACTCAGAATAAATCCCAATTCACAGGAGAATATAGAGAAATGTATACACTGCCTGGTTGGCCTATTCCCTATTTCTTTAAAAATATCATATTCTCTCTCTCTCTCTCTCTCTCTCTCTCTCTCTCTCTCTCTCTCTCTCTCTCTCTCTCTCCCTCTCCACACACAGATGATTCATTATAAAGTTTTCAATATTTACCAAATTAAAAATACCTGTATGTTTTATATATGTCTGTGAAAGTGGTATTGTGTGGGGGTGTGATATGTGGTATATGTGCCTGTGTATATATGTGTTCTATATGTGAGAATGGTGTGTGACTATGAAGTGAATATATTTGTTAAGTGCTTAGAGATAAAATTATATAAGAAAAATTTACAGCTTCAATTTGGTTCTGAGATATAGAGCAGATTTAAGTGAGATGTGGAAAGAAAATGGATGTCAAATTAAAATTAATTAATACTTAGAAAGCAAAAGGAATACAGAAAAATTGTGGTTTAGCCTTCACTGTGAGATTTCTTGGAGATCTTTTTTTTGTAATGAACTCCTGGCAGCTAAATGCAAGCAAAAATACTCACTTCACAATGTAAGTATACAAATGTTTAATGTACTTACTTTATAGTGTTTGATTCTGACATGATTAATAAAGATGATTTTCCATTTGAGCCAGAAAATAGTCATAATTTTAACACACTTTAAGCAAACTGAAATTTTAACTAAAATAATTTTGGAGACTTAAAGAATGAGGTTTTTCTTATTATTTATTATTCATTGGTCATTGTAGTTAGATAACTTGTAAGATACTGATTCCATCCTGTTATAGATACAACTAAGAAGAGAAAGAACAACTCATCATTTAATCACTAAAATTATTTATCAAGTGAGTAATCTGAGTTTGATAAGTACGTGCAAGAGAATGTCAAGGATAGTGGAGTCCTTGAAGTCAGGAGGACAGAATGATTCCTTGTAACATGGATCTTTGCTTCCTCTCGGTTTTAAGGCAGTAGGCAAATTGTTTGATTGCTATTGCAATCCTATAATATAAAAAAATGATGTAATTGGCTAGTGTAACACTCAGATTTTACAACTATAGAATCCAGAACACAGAGAGAATAACTGCTAAATTTTAGGTTTTTAAAATAATGTAATCAATGCTTAATTCTAAAAGCATATGGTTTTCAGACCACATTATCTTTCTTTCTCTCCCCACCCCTTTTCTCTATGTCATTGCCTCCTTGGAAAACTGTTAAATAAGTAGACTGTTACATCTTTATGCTGCTGTTTGTATCCAGAGACTTTAATTACGAGTAGCAGTTGTCTGACTTGGTTGCTTGTTAGACAAAGCTGAGGAGGAAACACACTATTAAGTGAAGATAAACAGATATAAGTACTTCTGCAGAAAATGACACCCTCCAAATCTCAGGAAACCTGTAAGAGGAATCATGTTTCCTGCAAGCCCCATTAAAATTTTGTCTTGGAGACTTTTCTTGAAAGCAAGTGTTAATTTCAGTTGGTTTTAAAATGGTGTAGGTGGGATCAGAAGAAAAGGGAGAGAAAAATCATTTATTCAAATGGATTTGACAATTTTGAGACAATTTAAATTCCTTTGTAATTCTCTCTTGATTTCATGATACCATTTTCATCATTTGTCCTTATTCTGAAGTCTTACTCCTGGCTAGTAGAGAAGGTGTTTGTAAAAATATGGACCCTTCGCACTGCATTGTAAGCTTTGTGCAATGTTCACATCACCAGAGTTCTTCTGCTCACTTTCTTACAAAATGGGTACCATATTCCATTTCTCACCTATTTTCCACAAAGGAAAAGGTAAAACAGTGAATTATTATTAAATATAAGCTAAAGATATGGTCAAATTTTGAAAAGAATAAATTGCTATTGTTTTTAGTTAGTGATGTGGGATAATGAATGCTTTAGTGTCCTTTCAAATAGCGGCTTCTGAAGTAGACAGTGATAAATTCCACTGCTTGCCACCCTTAGAATGAGTCTTTCCACCTAAAATAGTCTAATAGAAAATTCCCCAATAGACATGGCCAGACTTTTCTAGATGATTCCAGATCCATTCTAGTTAACAGTCAATAGTAAGCTTTACAGTGGATCTCTGGAAATTTAAATCTCAAAGCAAGTACAGTGGCATGACTTTGTCGGTGCATTCCTCTAAACTTGACATCTGTGCTACTTTATGCTTTTAAGATTTGGAGTAAGTTACTTCACACATCAGAGTCTATGTTTCTAATTTTAACATGGTAATACTGTGTAGGCTTACTGTGAACCCTAAGCCAGATGGTAGCTGCAACACATATCTTTCTATGTTCTAAAGAGGTTTTCTCCAAGCAATCTGTCAGAGTAGGAATGCTTTATGAGACACCATGTGACAGTTAGATATAATGGACTCCAGGGAGGGATTACTACATCCATACAGTGGAATGTTATTTGGCTGTCAAATCAGAAATCTTGCTGTGCTATGACCTAAATGAAGTTTGAAGACACTATAATAAGTAGAAAAAGCTAATTGTGGACAAACCCAGTTCTGTAAAGTAACAGAACTGACAGACAGAAAATATCAGTTTCCAGTTATAAAACACAGGGAAGTAGAGATTGCTGTTTACTGATGGTAAAATTCTAGTCAGAAAAGTTGAAGTTATAGACTCTCCTATATAAATAAACAACCCTTACCACAGGCTTACATGCTTGTTGTTGCGTAGGTCTCAGGTTTTATGCTCTGGATCATAATAAGAAGGAAAGATAGAAGGGTACTAAAGAAATTCTACAAAGGTTTTGGTTTGAAATCAATATTAGACAAGGCAAGCAGTTCAATAACCAAACAGAAATATGCTGAAAGTCCCAGAGATAGAATTTTTAGAAATTCTACTATTTTGATATTTCATTGTAATATGTGTATAACCATAAAAGAATATATATGTATATATGTTTATATGTATATATACATATATATACATATATATGCATATATATGTATATATACATATATAAATACATATATATACGTATATATATATACATTATATGTGTGTGTGTGTGTGTGTGTGCGTCTGGGTGTTATCTTATTTGATGCTTAGCAATTTTACAGGTTTGAATTTTATATTTTGTAAAAGAGTGTTTTGTTTAATCTGAATATTAACTGAGAAGCCTTGTCTTCATCTCTGGAAAATATGAGCTCTCTTGCTACCAATTTTCTTGCTTTAGTGATACAATTTAGTTTTATTTATTTTGCCATTGATTCTATGTTGGTTTTCTCTATTTTACACTCTCAAATTTTAGCAATGCAATTATTTAGCTAAAATAACATCCATAACCCTCATTTAGCAAATCTCTTTTTGCATCATATGCTCAGCCAATAGATAGATAGACAGCTGGGATCTGTGTATTTACCAGATACACTTATTAGCTATGCAACCTCAAGACCAGTGAAAAGCCTATAGCTTTTCTTTCATTAAATAAATCAGATGGCATAATTTCCTGCAGACATGGTAGGCATCATGGAAGACATCATTTTTATGGTTCTTGTTTTTTGAGATTGAAGAGCATTTGTTTCTCTCTATATGGGATAAATAAGAAAACTCTGACAGAGAATATGAGCTTTGTCCTAAAGCAGATGGCTTGAAAGTGGTATCCAAGCAATTGTATCTAGTCAGCCTATAATATCTAGATATTTTGAAATGTTTCTTGTATATCAGATTAACAGTCTGGCAATCAGCTTTGTTAAGGAAAACTAGCCTGTGTTGACACTTTCTTTGAGAGGTACCTTTTTGGTTTTGTTGTTACCTTTGTGAGAGCAATTGTTATCGTCCCAGAATGTTTGTGTGGATAAAGAGAGACGGACATAGATGAGAGATGGATATAGCTATATAGACATATACCTACAAGTAAGAGCCCCCCCCCACTGTGTGTGTGTGTGTGTGTGTGTGTGTGTATGTCCAGGGGATTGACTCCAAGATTGTTCATATGATAAGCAAATGACCCACACTTCTGATAAAAATTTTGATGTACTTTCATTTAATAACGTGTTTTAGAAACTTCATACAAATTTTAATAGCATGTCACTATTGATTATATCAAATCAATTTTTTTCATTAATTATGTTTTTCAAGTGTCATGTTGCACTTCAATTTGACATAATAAATTATAGTTGCATTCAATAAATATTCAAAGTAGAAAAGTAAATGAGGATACTTATTTAAAAATAACATTGACTCCAGGTAGGTCTTTTGTAAAGAAGAGGTTAGATGTTGGTGAATTATGGGTAAGAGAGACATTAGAAGAAAGTCAGGCTAAGAGCAGAGTCTAGGTGTGGTGTCCTCTTTGGACTAGGTGCATTTTTGAGTTTTATAATCATTTTCATCCATCTTGCTGGGAATAAATTGAACTCCATAATATCACTTTTTTAAAAAAAATATCACCCCAATTTCACCTACATATCCAGAGAGGAAGTCAGAGATATTTTACCTTGTAAAGCATTTGTCAATTTTCACTTTCCCAAAAATTCCAGTCTTAATCTCACATCTGATTGTATATTTCATCTGTGGAATTTCCCACTGGGTTTTTATCTCTCTGCTGTTACAAACTAATGTTTGAAGATGACCCATGCTGAAAATATGATTTATCTACCTTATTGCATCACAGGTTTCCCTGAAGACAAAATTCTTGATTCATCTCCAATATGTTTCACAGAGCTGTGAAACTGATGTTCACTTTGTCTGAAATGGTGAATGGATAAGCAGTTTTGACAGAACTACAGATGATGAGAGAAGTTGCCTTTAGACATGAAGGAATGAGCAACACAGATAACATGGTCCACAGGACAAGATGCACTTCTCTAATAAGAGAGGACTGGGGCAAGTTTCACAAGTCTCAGACACATATGGTCCAGCAACTACAGTAGAAGTATCCACGTTTGGCATCATTGAGATTTGATTTTTTGTTTCTTTATTTCCATCAATAAATTAAAGCTAATTCTGGTTGAAAAGCATACAGCATGGGCTCTGAATCTCCCTATTGACCCTTAAAATTGGGTTATTCTTCGTTGACCATATGTTGTGTGAACATGTATTATATGTCTTTTAGAATACTTAACAGCATCTCCGGTCATTTTCCTCCAGATTCTGTAGCACCTCCCTAAGTACAACAACCAAAATGTCTCCATACACTGCCAAATGTCTTTTAGGAGCACAACAACCTCCTAGTGGCAACTACTGGAAACAGAAAAGCTAATAAAAACTTAACATTTAATCCACTAATGACTTTAGTAGTCCAGAGCCAAACTCTGCATTAAATGATGTACACAAATCTAAGTATATTCTATGAAATATAAAATGATAAAACGACAGTTCCCCTAAGCCACCCATAAGTATGTTGGAAAAAAATTACAGGGCCTGGAGAGGTGGCTTAGGGAGCAGTTGGGGACACTGGATCAGAGACCTAGGTTTTATTCCTGGCACTCACGTGGAAACTTAAAACATCTATAACTCTAGTTTTAAGATATCTGATGCTCTCTTCATTCAGCCTTCTGAAGATACCACATACATTGAGACGGGAACATCCACACAGGACCAATAAAAATATAAATCTTTAAAGAAAGAAAAAGAAGATATACACAGGACTGGGAACTGGGAAAGCTGAAACTTCTGGACCCATCTACTTTCTATCCATTTGACCTAGAATCAGTGTCTTCCACCTGACAGTGACTGGGAAAAGAAAAAGATTATCGATATATTCAAATATACTAAGGTTTCTATCACCCTAAGTCCTGTTTGTGAAGCTATGGTTCTTTGGACAATAAACTAAAGAATCTAACAAAGTTCTATGTTGAAGAGGGCCAATGTGCTCTCCTACCCAAGACTAACCTCAATGACTTTCCTTCTTTCTTCTTTTATTTCTGAAACACAAATGTCTTCCTGATCCATCCTAATTGATGAATGAGAAACATAAAGAAGGAGAAATCTGGCAAAAGGACTTTATTTGTCTTAGAATGACACTAACTTTTCCCCGGAAAAGGAGGAAAAGGAGGAAAAGGAGGAAAGTGAAGAAAAGGAGGAAAAGGAGGAAAAGGAGGAAAAGGAAAAAAAGGAGGAAAAGGAGGAAAAGGAGGAGAGGGTACAGACTAAGCCAGTGTTGTTAGCACATTTTGTTGAACGCAAAATGTCAGAAAAGCAAGCAAGGGCTCTAGCATGAGGTTCTGTAAGAACTGCAGTCCTCGGACCTCTGCACTTGCCTCTCTTCCCCCACCCCCCAAAAAAAAAAAAACGGATGTCAGAAGTTACTCAGCATTTCCGCCACAAGTAGGATGTAACTGCGTCATTGCATCACGGACACTAAAATGAGATTACTCGGCCTCCCAAGATTGTTTTCCACACACCAGCTAATTAGGCAACAGGACAGCAGGGTGGAGTGATACTGGTTGTCTCCACACCCACAGAGGATTTGGCCTGCTGCCGCTGCAAACCACCCTCAGCTCAGAGCAGGGCCATTTTCTGCAGCCACGCCCAGACACAGCAGCACATTTTCCTTTTAAGAGCTCTCTGTCTCATGTATACTGTAATGTTGCAGTCAAAGAAGTCATTATTTCATTTTATATGCTATTAGTACTACTATGTTGTATATATATCATACTGCTTCTGAAGGCAGTATGATGTCCACTACATTGACTAGTAGTCCTCATTATCATACCGGTTCGATTTTGGCCTTATCCATGACCTTGATAATGAGGAAGTCTGTCTTTGGATTCTTGCCTGCACTGTTGGCTGATGTGAGTCTGTCAGCAGAGAATCAATTCTTAGATTATTCAGGAGGTGAGGCACGTTAGAAATGGGAAAAAGACAAAGAGAAGTTAGATAAATTAATCTGTTTTGTGACTACTAGTCAATGTAGTGGACATTTTGTCTCCAGTTTGAGAACTCAACATGTGATTTGTTAAACAAGGGGAAATGTTTGAACACTTCAGAGTTTAGAGTGAGCTGTTTTGCACATACCGAATGACTTGCCAGTCTATTCAGCCATGTGTGACTATTGTTCATTGAAAGTGACCCAGTTCCCTACAAAGGTTTCACCATCTGGAAAACATAAGCTGTCCAAGAGAAGGGGCATTGATGAGCAAACTACTCCAATGCTCTGGCTATGAGTTTGCTTCCTTAAAAGCAAGCACCAGTTTTGGTACTTCCCAAGTTATATTCCTCAAAAAGACCTAGAAGTAGATTTACTATTTTGACCTCAATGCAGTATAAGCAAGCAGGCTTCTAATAACAGTTAAGTTTGACCATATCCCATCCTTCCAAATATGACCTAAAGACTTCACATGGCTTAACTCACTTAATCCTTGGGACAGTCATTATTAACAATTCTCAATTTAATCATAACAAAACAGGCTGACATGGAGACTCTAGGTAAATTATCCAATGGTAATGTGATAAAGATGTTACTTAGAATCACTCCAGAGCTCACTTCTAACTGGCTTTCAAGTAAACACTCACAGTTACCCATGCTAATAATATCAACTGCTTCAGTGTTCTCACACCATCCTCACAATGTGCTTAGCAATTTTGACAAATGAAAAGTACTGTAATCATTGATTGCTTAGATAAAGATGTTTGCAACACAACATTTATAAAAAATCATTTGTTTTCTATGTATAGATTGGAGAGCCAATCTCCATCAGGCATTGAAGGACACATTAGTAGAGGGTGAATCAGGAAATCTAAACATCCTTTACTTGGAGAACCAGGAGTAGAATATATCTATAGATATATATCTTTATCTCCTCATCTGTCATATCTACAGTCATATCAATCATCTATATACCTATTTATCTATCTATTTATATGTTTATAAAATCAAACATCTATATACAATTTGTCTATGTATGTATTTATATTTATCTATAAATTCTCTATTAATTCTCTACATCTACAATGTATTTATAATATTTGCTATCCATATGTAAAATCTGTTATTTTTCTCGAAAGAATCTTGCCTAATACTGGGGAAACAGAACTCAATGTATTTAAATGTTCTATGAAATGCCCCAAATATCTAGTTACTTTGTCAAAATAGCATTTCTAGTCTCCAAAATAATATTTGTGTCATATAATAATCTTCCCAGACAAAAGTAGGAAGAGAAACATAAAATACACAAGTAAAGGTACTAACCAAAGGTAAGAAATATTTTGATCTTTAGAAGGGGAGGAATTTATTTCTGTAATATATACCTTAGTATACAATATGTAAGTTCTTTAAAAACAGTCTAATAGTAAATGAATTTTTTTTCTATAGTCAACATCATTATGATACTTTTATGAAAGTAGATTTTTGTATTTGGGATGAGTTGTGACACACTTATGTAACCACCACTACAATGCAGATGTACAGTAGTTCCATCACCCTGAATGTTCCCAAGCACCATCCCCCCCTTCACCTCCATTATGACTATAACTGACATAATTATTGCCTTTAAATTATTTTCATTTTGAACTGTCACGTGAGTGGAACGACGCAATGTTTTATGCCTTGCTTCTAACAGAATAATGTTACTGAGGGTCATTCATGAAGTAGCAGGTTTAGCAGTTCATTTATTTTGTCCTTCAGTATCAATCCATTACAAAGATGAAATATTGTTTGTCTGCCTATTTATCAGTTTACACATATATACACTTTCTCAGGTTATAGTGATAATGAATAATGTAGTAAGTAACCCCCACACTGGAGTTCAATTATTATTTTTTAATTATTTTATCTATGTATATTCCAAATGTTGCCCCCTTCTGGTCTCTTATTCCAGAGTTCTTCACCCAATCCCCACCTTCACCCCTCAGAGAGTACTTCATAGACCCCTGTAGCATCTCCCTTCTCTGGAGCCTAAGTTTTTACACAATTAGACACATCCTCTCCCACTGAGGCCAGACAAGGCAGTCTTCTGTTACATATGTAGCTAGGACCTCAGACCAGCCCATGTATGTTCTTTGATTGGTGGTTTAGTGTCTGGGAGCTCCCAGTGGTCTGGCTTAGTTGACACTGTTGGTCTTCCTATGGGGTTGCTCCTTCAGGTCCTTAAGTAGTTCCCCTAACTCTTCAATCGGGATTCCCAACTTCAGTCCAATGGTTAGCTGTAAGTATCTGCATCTGTCTTAGCCAACTGCTGGTAGAACCTCTCAATGGTCAGGCTCTTGCCTGCAAGTATAACATGGTATCAGTAAATCAGTAATAGTGTCAGCCCATGAGATGGATCTCATTTTAGGCCAGTCACTGGATGGCCTTTCCTTTAGTCTCTGTTCCATTTTTGTCCCTGCATTTTTTTTGGTTTTGTTTTTGTTTTTGTTTTTGTTTTTTTGTTTTTCGAGACAGGGTTTCTCTGTATAGCCCGGGCTGTCCTGGAACTCACTCTGTAGACCAGGCTGGCCGCGAACTCAGAAATCCGCCTGCCTCTGCCTCCCAAATGCTGGGATTAAAGGCATGCACCACCACCGCCCAGCCTGTCCCTGCATTTCTTTTTAGACAGGAACAATTCTGGGTCAAAATTTTTGAAGGTGAGTTGGTATCTTCATCCCTCTACTGGGGGCTCTGATTAACTTCTGGAGATGATCTCTTAAGAATCCACCTCCCCACTATTGCGCATTTCAGCTAAGATACTTACATTGGGTCCTGGAAGCCTACCCCATCCTAGGTCTCAGGGACATTCTAGAGGTACCCCTTCCCTGCACCCTACCCAAGGCAGCTCCATATTTCCATTCATTCTTTTGGCCATCTGAGCTTCTCTCTTGTCTCCCCCATTACTAATCCTGCCCCACCTTTTTTCTCTTCTGCTCCTCTCTCCCACTCAGGTCCCTCTCTCACTCTGCCTCCCATGATTATTTTGACCCCCTTTCTAAGTGGTATTGAAGCATCCTCATTTGGGTCTTCCTTCTTGTTTAACTTCTTACAGTCTGTGGGCTATATCATGGGGATTCTATTCTTTTTGGATAATATCTACTTAACAGTGAGTACCTACCATGCATGCCCTTTTTGACCTGGGTTACCTCACTCAGGATAATATTTTCCAGTTCCATCAATTTGCCTGTAAAATTAATGATGCCATCAATTTTAATAGCTGAATAGCATTCCATTGTGTAAATGAACCACATTTTCCTTATCCATTCTTTGGTTGAAGTACATCTGGGTTGCTTGTAGTTTCTGGCTATTATGAATAAGGCTGCTATTAACACAGTAGAGCATGTGTCCTTGTGGTCTGCTGGAACATATTTTGGGTATATACCCAGGAGCATTATAGCTTGGTCTTCAGGTAAAAAGAATTCCAATTTTCTAAGGAACTACCAAATTAATTTCCAGAGTGGTTGTACCTGTTTGTAATTCCACCAGCTATGAAGGAGTCTTTCCCTTTCTCCACATCCTTGCCAGCACGTGCTGTCACCCGAGTTTTTGATCTTAGCCATTTCGATTAGTGTAGGGTGGAATCTCAGGTTCATTTTGATTTGCATTTCTTTGATGACTAAGGACTGTACATTTCTTAAAGTGCTTCTTGGCTATTCGATATTCCTCTGTTGAGAATTCTGTTTAGCTCTATATGCCATTTTTTATTGGGTTATTTGGATTTTGGAGTCTAACTTCTTGAGGTCTTTATATATCTTGGATATTAGACCTCTATTGAATGTAGAGTTAGTGAAGATCTTTCCCAATTGTTAGGTTGCTGCTTTTCCTATTGATAGTGTTTTGCCTAACAGAAGCTTTTCAGTTTCAAGAAGTCCCATTTTTGATCTTAGAACCTGAGCCATTGGTGTTCTGTTCAGGAAATTTTTCCCCTATGCCCATACATTTGAGGTTACTTTCTACTTTCTCTTCCGTTAGATTCAGTGAATCTGGTTTTATGTTGAGATTTTCAATGGACTTGAATTTGAGCTTTGTGCAGAGTGATAAATATGGGTGAATTTGTATTCTTCTATATGAAGACAGCAAAATGATTTCTTTTTTTTCTACTGAATGTTTTTCATTTCTGATTTTATTAATTGGGATATTATCTCTGTGCCCTTTAGTTAATTTGGCTAAGGGTTCATCTATCATGTTGAGTTATTCAAATAACCAGCTGGTTGTTGGTTTTGTTGATCCTTTTTATTGTTCTCTTTGTTTCTAATTGGTTGATTTCAGCCCTGAATTTGACTATTTCCTGCCATCTACTTTTCTTGTGTATGTTAGCTTCTTTTTGTTGTAGAACTTTCAGGTGTGCTGTTAAGTTGTTAGTATAGGATCTCTCCAATTTCTTTATGAGGGCACTAATGTGTTGAATATACATGAGGATTTAGATAGGCATTTGGAGGAATGCATTGATGCTCTTTGTCCTATTCAAATTATCAGAACGAGGTTCAGAATTTAAGGGTAAGGAGGGTGGAGACTCTTAAGATGCAAGAAACTAATGAAGCATGAAGCCTCAGAAAGTTTGAAGCTTATCAAGTTCCCCCCTCCCCCACCGCTCAATGTTACAAAAGCAGTAAACTCTTGCTGAGGCACAGTTGAGTCTTTTTAGTGGACCTGTCTGCAAGATGGGCAGGGAGGTGGAGAGGTGCAGATTTTGTGAGTCATCATGCCTGCTGAGGTAGGCCTTCTAATGGTGCAGCTATCTCTGAGTCACACATATTCCTGTAAGAAACCCCTTACTCGGGCTCCTGTAAGTGCACCCATTGACCTAGCAAGCTTGATTGATTCTTGGTCTGTCATCTGTGTCATCTGTCATCGGCGCATCATCTGATATAAACAGATATCTCTTCACATCTTCTGAAAGAAATACACAGGTATGCAAGGCTCTCAGGCTTCACTAATAATATTCAACATGCTTCCTATACATCAATATTAAGAGATGCTCAAATTTTTATTAAATTTACATAATTTTTTTTATTAAATCTACATAATTAGAGGAGGAAAATGTTAAATTCCTAATATCTACATTAACTGTATTGTTAACTATAACACTTTACTTCTGGTTAATTTCTATGTAGCCCTCACATTCTACAGTTTAAATCTATTTATTCTGCTGCTGGCCCAGTTAGTGAGTGCTTTTTTACAAGATGCACAACTGTGCACTATTTTTCTGCTCTCTCCAGGGAATTAAACAGTCTGACCAAGATTTGCACTTGCTTTTACTGCTAGTCAGACTGTCCCTAGACATCTATTTCTTCCAATGGAACTAGGTTGTAACTTTGCTTCTTTGTGGAACAATGATGGAAACTACAAATTTACTCTGCTTGATAATAAGAAATTTCATTATTTTTGTTTTAATGGATAGAATTCTAGATTGAAGTAATTTAGAAACAGATTACATGAAATCTGTTTATACATTACTTGACAATCCTTTTGATCTAACCAAATGATTAATAGGAAATAAATTCTTATTTGCCTCTCTATTATTATATGCAAGACCTTTAGATTCAAGTGCTTTCTGGATGGTTGATCTTTGTCTTCAAGAAAGCATTATCTTCAGTCCTGGTAATATTCTTTGTTTTAAAGTCATTTTGCCTAATATATGTATATCCACTCAAGTTTTAGTTTAGTGTAGGCATCATGTATCTTGACTTGTTGCTTACATTTAATCCACTTGTATTTTTGTCTTTCATGTATATTCCTAGCAAACAACAAATAGGCAGGTCTCACTGTTTAAATCTAATCTGACAATAGATATATGTCAATGTACATGTTTGCATATGTGACATATGTATACTACTTTAAAATAAACATGTTTAATTTACATAGCAGTTACACATGTGACCCTGTTTAAACTAAGTGAAACACTAAACAAAACCAAGACTCAGGAATCTGAGAATGAGGCTGGTAGGGATGACAGGGGTGTGGGGGTGGGGAGAATTGATAGGAATGGTAGGGAAAGTAAAAGAAGGTGTGTGTAGTAGGAATGCAATTAGAATAGTTTATATACATGGGTGAAATTGTCACCAAAATTAATAAAAAGTAGCATATCTCATAGACATTGTAAATATGATTATGCCTAATGACACAGGTAAGTTAATTTGAAAATTTAACTTAAAAACTTTTCTAGGTAATTTCCTTTTCTAGTTTTTTTTTTCTTTCCTATATGGAGATTTGTATTTCTCTATGGTTTACACTTTCTTCTGTCTGAAAGTCTCAACATTTCTTGTAGTGCAGATCTTCAGCAACTAATATATTCTTTTAAGTTCCCTATGTTAACTTTTCCTAATGTTTTGTACTTAACCTTCACTTTAAGAGACAATCTTTTTGAACATAGAATTGTTTTCTGGGTTGACAGCTTTTCCTTTGTCACTTTAAGAAATTAATGTACTGCTTCTTTGATGAACTTATTTCCAAAGAGCAATCTGGAAATTTTTGATTTTTTATTAGATATTTTGTTTATTTACATTTCAAATGTTATCCCCTTTCCTAGTTTTCCCTTCAGAAACCTCCATCCCATTCCTTCTCCCCCTGCTTCTTGAGGGTCCGCAGCCATACACCCACATATTCCAGCATTCCCCTACACTGGGACATCGAGCCTTCAAAGGACCAAGGGCCTCACCTCCCATTAATGTGCAACAAGGCCATCCTCTGCTACATATGTTGCTGGAGCCATGTGTCGCTCCAGGCATACTCTTTGGTTGGTGATTTGGTCCCTGGAAGCTCTGGGCGGGGGGTCTGGTTGGTTGATACTGTTCTTCATACCTATATGGTTTTAAACCCCTTCAGCTCCTTCAGTCTTTCTCTAACTCCTCCATTGGCAACCCAGCGCTCAGTTCAGTGATTAGCTGCTGGCATCCACATCTGTATTGGTCAGCCTCTGGCAGAGCCTCTCAGGAGACAGCTATATTATATGGGATCCTGTTAGCAAGTACTTCTTGCCATTAGCATTAGTGTCTGAGTTTGGTGTCTGTATATAGGATGGATCCCCAGGTGGGGCAATCTCTGTATAGCCTTTCCTTCAGTCTCTGCTCCACATTTTGTCTCTGTATTTCCTCCCATGAGTATTTTGTTCCCCTTTCTAAGACAAATTGAAGCATCCACACTTTGGTCTTCTTCTTGAGCTTCTGATTTTTATGGTAACAGAGCCTTACCACAGCTTCTCAGCTTTTGTTTTAATTGGACCTGCCAGTGTGGAAACATCTGTTGCTGTCTCATGATTTTTTCCCTGCTTCCCAAACCCTATACTTGGAGATCACAGTTGCCTCCAATTTGCCTTTTCTAGTTTTCCTTCAGCCTGTTTTTCTGTTTTCTTTTGCCTGGTTCCTATTGTGCACTTTCAAGCACATTACTTTTTCTTTTACAGTGTCAAATTCAATTATAGTTGCATTTAGTAAATCCTTATATTAAGGTCAAAGTTTAACTTCTATTTTTTAAGTTAATCTTTTATGTATGCATCTTATAGTTTTGAGCATGTAAAACATATTCCTAGTAAGTGTTTTCATTTTATTTTCTTATAATTCTAGCACCTCAAACAGCTGCACAAGAGGTTTGAAAATATTTGGATTGATTTTTATTTTCCTGGGGACATAGATTCTTGTTTGTTAACAAGTCTTTAAAATATTAAATTAACACCAGGCACTATTGATGTATTCTTAATTGGTGAATTGTGTGTGTGAATGTGTGTGTGTGTGTGTGTGTGTCTGTGTCTGTGTCTGTGGTGGGGGGAGTGGTATATGTTTTGTTCCCCAGAACCGTATAATGATTTTATCATTTATTATTAAGTTCTGTTGGGTAGAATTAGGGATGTAAATATTCAATCTATGGCAACTTATCCTCTACTAATGCAAAGCTCTACTAATACTTAGTCCAAGTCCTTGCAAACCGTCAGGAAGTTCACCTCCCAGAGGTAAGGAAAGCACCACTCCTGACCCTGTGGGGAAAATAAGTGCTGCTTTCTCTGTCTTTTCAAATAGAACAGGCCCTTCCTTAATCTCGATTTGCTCCCCTATATTCTTTTTAAATTTTCTCATCAGTTTCTCTCATCAGTTGTATGGTCCCCTTCATATTTTGTGACACACCGTTCTCACTATCACTTTTGCTGTAGCTACTCTAGACTTCCTATAATAATTTCTTCTTTGTATCTTCTTAAAATGTAGATGCTTCCTTTTAGTTACTTTTCAGCAACTAATAGGAGTTTGCTTTTGAGTATAATTGAAGATGGGGGCTGAATAAATGACTCAAAAGTTAAAGGCACTTGTTGCTCTTGGGGAGGACCTGGGTTTGATGCCCAGTACCCAAAAAGTAGAATGCCAGAACCACCATCTATAACTCATTTTCAGGGTATCAGCTTCATTTGATGATAAGGGCACCAGACACTTATTTGGTTCATACACACATGTATGTGCACATAAACATAAAATACACAATGCATAAAAGATGTATATTAAAAAGATTTTAATTTGTATAATTTAATCTGGGATCCCTATATTTTCACAAGTAAAATCTTTATGCTACACAATAGCTTCTCACTAACTTCCTAAAAGTTCCCATGTAGAGTCAATGAGACAAAGATTTATTTTCCTGTCTCTTCCACTAAATTATCTCTATCTCTCAGAAGTAAGATATTGCTTTGTCTTATTCTTAAATTCAACACTGGGCCCTCTCCCAGGGTCAGACCAACGCAGGCATTTAGTAAATATTTTTGGTATTCATCAGAAGAATATGTTTCCAAAGGATAGAATGTTTTACATGTTCGAGTCCCTGACGTTCCATCCTTAGTTCTATCAAAATGAGTAATTGAGCTCCTATAAACATATAAAATCATGTTAGAATTTTGTCAGCCTTGAGTTTACACAGGTCTTATGTCTCCTGTCACAACTACAGAATTCAAATGTGTGTCTGTCCTGTTGTGTCTAGAATGCAATGTTTCCTTGAATTCATTCACTGACTCTGACTTTTATACTCTTTCAGCTACATCTTTGGTATACATTCTCCAAGAATTGGGAAGAAGGGGTGTAATATACATGAACATCAACTGGGAACTGAAATTAGGACCTCTAAAAAAGCAAGAAATACTCAAGACCCACAACTCTGCATTTTGATTTTGGTTTTATGTAATGGTCTACACTTTTTGCAAAGAGAGCACTGTAAAAGTGATTTGAATAAAGAAATGAAAAATGTGGGGCTCTTATTAGGGAAGGAGTGCTGTTCTCCTACCTATGGCTCTCTCATCCTCTACAAAGGGCCTAGCAATGGTATCTTTGTACCCATAGTCAAGTGTATTCCTCATCCCTCAGTAAAACTTCTCTTTGCAACAAATGTAGAAATAGACTATTACAAAGAAACACAATTAAAATGCAGTGTTGCCAATGATGCAGCACTCAGGAAAACTAGTCCTGCTCCTCACCTGGGTAGCATAGCTGAGCTGACCCTGGTGGTGGGGCACAGGTGAGCCAGTCCTGAGGCTCTGAGAGCTGGGGAGCTGACCCAGCCCCTCACAGGCTGCAGCACTTGGAAGAGTGGGCCCCTTGATTAGGCAACAGAATGGAGTTGAATCTGGAGGAGTGGATGCAGGTAACTTGCCCTGGTGCTGCAGATAAAGAAGAGAGACCCAGTATGCTCACCAGCTCTGCTACCACTCAGGCCAATATTTAGGGCTCTAAGATGTCCCACCCCAAAATCTATATCATCTGCAATTGGTTGGAATTTGTGACAGGGCAAGTCCAGCTGAAAGGATCTCCATGACACAGGACAACAAAAGGATAACTGGGAGGGCTTCCATTGACCATCCAATATTGATGGAGTTACAAAAGCCGGAGATCTTGAACCAGACCAATAAATCATTGCAATAAAGATTTGCAAGTGAAGATGTGTGGACAGAGGCATATACTCTAGGACATACTATGGCATACTATAGAATCCACAATGAGATATTTTCTATGCTTTGTTTTTGTTTGGGTTGTTGCTTATTTTGGAAGGAGCTTGCAAGAGCAAAGGGCAGATATGAGTGGATGGGAAAATGAGTGGGACTAGGGTGCATGATGTGAAACTCAAAAAGAATCAATAAAAAACATTTGAAAAATACAGACTTGTAGATCTTAGTTAGTAAAGATGTCTGAAAAAATCATAAGAAATAATATACTTAACTATTTAGCTAAAAACACACGTAATACATGTAAGTCTGCCTTTAAATATATATATAATTTAAATGGAAAATTTCCATCTGGGTTAACAATGCTTCCTACAAAAAAAAACACATCTAATAAAAGCCACAGCATGCCCTCTTTTACATTGTTGGTCCAGTTTGTCCAAAAGATGCTCAAAATACAGACTATTGATATGACACTTGCTTCCTCCAAGTGGAGGAAATTAGGTTCCTTTTGTTGAAGATGTCATTAACTTTAGGAACAGGGTCTGTAGACCTTGGTGTTGGAACTGACCTGAATGTCTTCTCCCTGAGGACTAGCTTTCATGGTATCAAAGGTTCTATTTAAACTTCCAAAAAAAAGAAAAATAAATAAAAAGTCCTACTCAGTTATGATGCCTGTGAACTTCAGCAATTACCACCAGCATGGAAAGACAAACATAAATGTGCCATAGTGGCACCTACCTATACCTTGATTGTATCTAACAGCTCAGTAATTGGCCTTGAAACCCATTCAACAGGAAGAACATCATGCCCCAGGACTAGTGAAGTCATGGATCTTGGAGAACCTGCAACCACCAGTTTATTTTAAACAGGTACTAATCCCTAATTCCAGCCCCTAATTCTTAATATTCAAGCCTAGAGCTCTATAAATGAGCTTCATAGAGAATACATATGAGCCACACAGGTATCATCTGACACTAGTCACATAAGTATATTCCTTTGGGGATAGATTTTATTTTATTAAATTTTGAGATAACATCTCACTGACTCACACTGTACAGCCTCAAATTTTTCTCAGACTTATGATCTTCCTTCCTCCTCCTTCTGAGCTCTTGAATCATAGTTGTGCACCAAAACCCCTGACCTTCTTTCTAAAAGCAGCTGAGATCAAATAAACTGTTATTTATAGAAGCTTGTTATTATAAAGCAGAATTTAATGTTCAGGATTGTATTAAATTTTATTTTCCCCATTAAATCTTTTTTTAGAAAGAAGGGTGGAAGAATAATATAATGCAATTGGGAGATGGACATACTTTTTACAATGCACATCATGTGCATGTTTAACTGTCACTAAAGGATGCTGAGAATGAAAGACAATGCTCAATATACACTTATCTCACTTACTTCAGGTCCCTATTCAGGGACCACTAACTGAAGTCCCTGTCTCAATGTGAGGAGGGTCCTGAGAACGGGCAAAAGAGAACAGCACAGATCCAATAATGGCTCAGAGTCAGAAGTGATTGTAAGCTGTCAGTTCAAGGCTCTTTCTTTGTCCAAGTATTCTCATCATTCTTCCTTCATCTTCCTTTTTCATTCTCATTCTTTTGTCTTTTTCCTTCACATTCTCTTGCCTTCTCCTGACCAGAGCCTGAACCGAGTCTTTTACTTACTAAAGTTACAACATCAAGGCTTTGAACACTGTTGATTTTTTAAAAAAAAAATCCTTAAGTCTACATAAATTTTGTGAATCCCAGATGATTAGTTTCAACGTCTGCTTCCTTAAAATAGAAATTAAACACAAAGCAAAAGCACATTTCCTTAGAGTTTTACACAGCCTGTTCTTCACAGGCAGCTGGGCATGGTGCTTGTGGTTTCCTAGTACAGCAGACAGCATCATTAGTAACTACTTTTATGTAAGAAGAGAAAGGTGACAGACTAGTAAGATTAAAATCCTTTCTTACAAAGTTTTAAAATGCATGCAAGTAAGGCAGCTAGCTCTCGCTAATATTTCTCTAGGCATTGTCATATCTAATTCCTGAAGTATCCACATTGAGGTACTAACTTTTTTATATATTTATATATCATCTCTTATACTCTGTTCTTTGTTTCCTCATCCTAGCGATTCCATAGTCTCAGGTATTCTCCTAATTCTATTTGTTTCTAGATCGTATACAAGCTTTCTTCCTATAAGATATACTCATCTATAATTTGCTTGGTTTTTATAGATTTCTTCTCTTCTTATCCGTGCCTTTTCTTCTTGAGAGGACATTAACTTTCTATTCTTGATGTCCTCAAGTTCACCCTGGCTAATTAATGCAGCAATCGTTGGACCGGAGAGTACATGTAACTCCTAATAATTTCAAGTTCAAGGCCAAGTCGTCCAATGAACAATTTCTACAAAGGACCATGTAGGCTTTTATGGCCTCTGTTGTTATATTGTCTAGATCTTTTCCCATGGATCAAGAAGAAGGCCCATAGCTTGTTTTCAACCGCCTTATGACCACCTACATTCCTCATTCCTAAGAACTGTATTTGTTTCATTTATTATGGAGTGATTAGCTCTGTGTAAGGGGGGCAGGGGGAGTTATTCCCCAGAAAGAGAAATTTAAAGTAGAATAAAAGAGATAGCAGATCAGCTTCAGGGCAACAGCAACTATCAGCACAGGCTGGGATCAATTGCCTGACAATGCTTGAGGGGCAGGAACTCCCCTTATTAAGCCTGCTGGACCCAGCATATCTGGATTTTCAGATGCTGGTAGTATATTATTTCCAAACATCTTATAACTATTTTTATGAAACTAGTTACAGTGTATGCTCAGTGTAGTAAAAGATAATAAGTATGTTCACAGTGCTTAGGAGGATGGATTCTAGGGTTTTTGTCTTGATTGCATGATGCCATATACAAAGACAACTACTTATAAATTGAATGATCCAAGGAAAGTTATAGGACCACAGCAAACTACAATTTGTTGTAACAAAGAACAAAATTATATGAGCAGCCAGTGCTCCTAACTGCTCTCCTGGCACCCTAACATTGTTTGTAACTGTGTTTTTATTCTTGCTGACAACACACACACACACACACACACACACACACACACACACACACTATACAGCTCCTTTTACCACTATTTACTTCTTTACTTCTTATGTAGTGTTCTCAAGTTAATGTATTGTGTTTTGTGGCTATTGTTTGTCTTAAAGAGGATAGTTCCTCAAACCTTTGTGTCTAGACTATAGGGATAAATCCTAGGAGTTATTGGTATTTATTAAATTTTCCCATGATGGACACTGAGGGGATTCTAGCAATAGTAACTGTAGTGAGAAGTTGGGTGTTGTATTTAAGAGCAATGCATTGCAACCCCACATGTAATACTTAATGCATAAAAATTAGACATGAGTCTTCCCTGTTTTCTTAATTCTAATCTAATAAAATCAATAATTATATCTATAAATAGCAGTTTATGTATTCACTAAACTAACAATTCGTTCTATTCTTAGATACAAATAGATTCTTATCTCTTTCATTCTCAGTCTTTCCATGTAAACAGAAAGGAATTCTCAAAGAGGGAGTGAAGTGGATTGTTAATTAAGCATTCTAGATAAGAAGTTAAGTAAAGGCTGTGTTCCAGTTGGTGTCTTTCCCAAAGAAGTGCCAAGATATAAAATACATAGAGGAAATAGTAGAGTTATAGAAGAAAGGAATTACAAAGTAAGAAAATAAGTACTTTATTTTGTCTTCAAATATCTATTATGAAATGTAGATTGTCCTCTATTAATAAATTTTGAGGTCCCAAGAAATCCATAAAAAGTTGAAACTATTGTACTTCAGAAATGGAACACATACAAACACTGTCAAGAAAGACAAGAACCTCTGATGTGATAGATCATAGGCACCAGAAAAGAATTTGCTACTCTCCTTCTGCTTGATTACATAACCTTCAAACAATTCCTGATGATGTTTCACTATACCATTTATTAGTGCATTGATCAACCCTCATCAGAGAAGCTTCCTCCCCTGACCAGTGAACAAGAAGAGACTGACAACTGGGCAATCTGCAAAGAATAAGAGACTCTGAATGTTCAGACATGAATGAGATGTCTACAGCACACCACACCCTTAATGCTCAGGGATTTATGTAAAAGAGATGGTACAAAGATGGTAAAATCCAGAGGTTCTGGATGACTTCAAGGAAACAATATTTTCCAGACACAACAGGGTAAATGAGCATATGAACAAACAGACACTATGACAGCATGCACAACATCTGCACAAATTCAAGCAAGAAAGAATCCCAGCATGGATGAAAGGAAAGGGAAAGAATTCCCATTCATACCTCAATAACTTCTTGGAGAAGGAAAGTCATTTTTCGTTACTGGTGAGACAATAGGTATATGGTCTCCACTCTAGGAAAGGCCACATGCCTAGAAGTAATTGGACTCAATTAGCTTTAAAAAAGCATAGCGTGGTGGGGATGAAGGTAGGTAGGTGAAGAGGTGGTAGAATTCAGGATGATTTGGGAGAGGAGATAAATATGATCAGAATACATTGTGTGAAATTCTCAAAGAATTAATAAAATTACAGAAGATAGTGGTAAAGATTTATAACAATGTGCAAAAAAATGTCATCTAACTCCTCACTTATAATGGCTAGTAATTTAGTTATGTATACTTTACCACCAAAAATGCACTTAATACTTGTAACCTACTGGATGTCATTAGCCTAATCTACCTTAAATGTGATTTCCCATTACAGTATTATGGGAAAACTAAACTAATAACAATACTACTTGACAATGAAGCAGTGAGTATCCCCTGTAGTTTATTAAGTAATTAATGTATTGAAGGTGAAAACTGAATGGTTTAGAGTTGAAAACTGCAAGCGAACACTCAAGTTGAAGGAAGATCTTTACACTTGTACTGCTTTTTCATTTGGTTTAGTTTGGTTTGGTTTGTTTGGTTTTTTACCTACATGGCATATGCTACACTCATCTGGAGAAGAAAAAGGAATCTTAATTGAGGGATTGCCTCCATCAGATTGTCTATGGGTATGTCTATGGAGAATTTTCTTAATTAGTGATTGATGGGGAGGCAATCTGCTGTAGACAATTATACGCCTGGGCAGGTGTCTAGGATTGTATGTGGAAGCAGGGCGAGGAGGCTTTGGACAGCAAATCAGTAAGCAGCATTCTTGCATGGCTTCTGCTTCAGTTCCTCCTTCCACATTCCAACTCTCACTTTCCTTCCCAGTGGTCCATGATAGAGCATGTACACTGAATAAAC
>NW_021604719.1:1865333-1878261 GCF_004785775.1 Grammomys surdaster
AGAGGGGAGAGGGGAGAGAGGAGAGGGGAGAGAGGAGAGAGGAGAGAAAAGAGAAAATCACAGAGAACCAGCAAATGAAACCAATGGAGTATTAAATGGAAGATCATTGTGAAAGCTGGGGAGTCATAAGCTATCAGAGCTATTAATTAACCACTAAAATAATCAAAGCTCTCAATGCACAGAAAAAGAGAAAACTAACTTTGATGTTTAAAAATATTCTTTGTTTCCAGGGATATTGCTGTTCTATAAAAATGCCTTTTTTCTCTCCTTGTCTGTACCTGCCAAGTGGGTTCAGACTTGGATCTGGTTGACAAGTGAACAGGATTGGACAGTTCACAGCTTTTCTCATCCAATCCTTTTCCTTTCTAGAAAGAGGAACTAGTTCTCTGAGATGAGTAAACTGGATGTTCAGAAAACCAGGGTGGAGTTGTGAATTTGGGAAATATTCTCTGGTAGCCTAGCAGTGATCTGAGCCTGGCTTCAATCTCATTCATTTTAATTTAGTAACCGTGGTTTTTAAGAAACAAGGAATGACTGACAGAACATATGATTAATCACCTCAAGATATGCAAGGTTCCGGAGGTGAACTGGAGAAAAAGCCTTGATGTCAGGGGCAGCTAATGGCATCTTTCAATATTTAGGGAACTGGGTGTTCTCCTCCTGGGAGTGGAGGCTCTGGTTGTCAGTGATGAACACTTTGCCAGGAGGGAGGACTCCACCTCCTTCATGTTTTCTCATAGCAGAGATTCTTCAAAGAGAGACTCACCTGTTGGCTCTTTTGTTTTTTTTCCTGCCTGGTCCTAAATCCACCCCTGAGAATAGTATTTATCTGATCTAATGTTGGATCATCAGAGCATTTTATACAGTCACTGATTCTACTGTAAAGGATTAATTTGCCTACCAGCAAACACAGGTTTCATGTGTTCTGACTTGGCAGATACAAAATTAAATATATTAGTATTTTTACATCAATATTTAAAAACCTTTTACAGGCAAGGCATTTCTTGTCTGGCCTCAGAGGGAGAGGATGAGCCTAATCCTGTAAAGACTTTATGCACCAGGAAAGGAAGATCCTGGAGGCAGCATGAGGTAGAGGGAGTGGAGGGGTGAGGGGTTGGGAAGTGTGGTAATATCCTCTCAGAGGCAAAGAGGATACTGAAGATGGGGTGAAGAACTCTGGGAGGAGGAACCTGGGGGGGGCAATGTTTAGAATGTAAATAAATAAAATAATTTAATTTTTAAAAAAAGCTTTTACAGAAACCAGGGTGTTCTTATGAACACAATTATGAAATGAAAAGGATACTTCTGATTTCAATTTAACATTGGAATGTAGATGCTCAGGAAACTTGCAACTGTTGCTGAGATCCGAGTTCAAGCAGGTTGACTTTATAATGTAGATTCTTGAGAACCTACTGGGAGACCAGCTATCATTAGTGTAAAGCTCACCATGTATTGTCGGTACTGTTAAAAGTAGTAAAGTTATAAAAACACACAATCCCAATATATAGGTAACATTTGAGTCTTACAACAAGTATAGAGTACATACATTATTTACTCTGCTTTACATGTTAGGAAACAGTCTCAGAGGAAAGAAGTGACTTGCCCAAGGCAGCAGAGCAATTGGTGAGTCAACTGTAGGACCCAGAGAGATCTTGTTCCAAAGCTGGTTCATTTCCATTACGCTGTCGTCACACAGACAGGAATAGAAACAGACTGCCTGCCTCTCTGCCAGTTTTCCTTCCACTAAGTTATGAAAGACCTTGGTTTTCTAACCTATGACAGTAATGCATAGACTTTGCCCTCCAAACTATTTTACTGAACAATGGAATTGTGATAAAGTTATTACAAAATTAGTAGTCAAAGGTTGTTTTGTAACTGATAAATTATTTCATGAGAAAAAATAAAAGGGAGAAAAATCTGACTTTTTTATTTCAATAGTGTGGAGATTATAAAAAGGTCTTTGGTTTCAGGACATTTTTTTCTCTGTATATGTAGGGACTCTGAGAATTACTGAACTCAAACTACTTGGTTCTGGATTCAGTTACTTTCTTTAATGTCCTTTAGCTGAGAGACCTAAGCCAACACTGGAAGGAGTACTGGTATCCATAATGTACTTCTTGTAGAATGAAACAAAGAAACATTACTAGAAAAGGTTGTACTCATATATTTGTAATCTTTAGTTACTTACTTACTTACTATAATTTTGTTGAAGGAAGGCCAAGTAATAAAAGAATCAATTTATTTAACATAGAGTGTAATTTGGATATCATGGGTTATAGAAAGTTCAATCTTGAATCTCTAATGTTTAGGAAGAGTGTGGTATTTGGTTAGGGTAACAGATTCTTTTGATTGATTTATTTCTATGCTTCTAGGTAGGGAAGAAGGTCAGCATCTCTCACATGTTAGGCAAGTGCTTCATCACTGGACTACTTCAGCGGCCCTAAGAGAAGGTTTAAAAGTAGTTATATATAAGACATATTTTCACAAAGTTTCTGCTCTTACCTGTGTACTGAAAAGGATGCCAACTTTGTAGTTGCTGTGTGGCAATTAAATCACACACTTCAGAACTTCTGTAGATATAATCAGTTCTCTCATTATACACAACTTTTCCCAGATGTTGAAATCTTCACTTTTTTTTTCCTGATGAGTAGGACATCCAATCTGTCTGCTTTTCCCTTCCTCCTCTCATTTATGAAGAGAGGTCAATTAGAGAAAGGCATATATGCCTAGGAGGTAGCATGCATGGTATCACAGGGGAAGTCACATAGGATTAGAAATGATCAACTTTAGATAGTGTTCTTTCTCTAGCCTTTTGAGGATGGGTATTATAAAAATATATTACACTTTTAGGAATAGACATTATCTGCATAAATCTGACACCTTGGCAGGATCTCACAAGATGGAAACTAAACTAGTGTCTGCTAAGGAGTCTAGCATGAGCCTGAACAACTGGTTCTGTGTGTCACCAGTATGTATAAATGTAAGCTGCATCTCATGAGTTCAGTCTTAGAGCACCAGCCGAGCAATGCACAGAGCAGTCCTGTAACCGACTTACATCATCTTCAACATGAAGACAGCCACGGTGCCAATGCTTCTGACCCTGGCATTTTATCTCACACAAGGTGAGCAATTTGCATACGATTGAAGTTTCTTACCAAACAGCTCAGAGCCTGGGGAAGGGACTTTTCTTCTTCAACTCCACTTAGAAAATGTGTGGTGTGTGTGTGTGTGTGTGTGTGTGTGTGTGTGTGTGTGTGTGTGTGTTTTAAAATCTTGAACCATCTTTAAAAACAGAAAGGGGTTTGAGAACAATTGAACTTTTATCTCTGAGAGGCACTCCTAACAATTTTATACTAATTCTGAAAAGCCAATAGATTATTCTGTATTTGCCCTTCACTAAGCATCCAGTTTTTACTACTTTTAGATATGAGACACTTAAAACTGACATGCATTAAATAATACAAGTACTTTGATAATACATGTATAAATGAATACAAAAAATGAATTAGTAAAATATAAAAATAAATTATATTGACTGTTCCTGTTTTAAGACAATATTACCTTATGTTTATCTTAAAAATCTTAAATATACAAATTTGTAAAATATCTTAAAAATGAATCAGAAATGTTGGAGCTGAAGATGAAGTATGTTTTTGAGAGCTGGAAAATCAGTTTTCTAAGTTTATGTTTGATTGTTAGGGTGACATGGGCTACATAGATTTATCTTTCTCTGACAAGTGCATTTTAAAACACAGAACCATGGTACAAAGCTATTGAAATCATTATACTCACATGATGTCTTCAACTTCATACTACCTGGGTATTTTAAGTTATATTCAATTTAGTATGAAATATTTCACACTATGATATCGTCTTTCAAGGGAGAATGACATGTTTTGCCATGCAATGAGTTTTTGGGGATGTAGATGATCTGGTAGCAGTAGGATTATACTATAGTATTATTTTCCAAATCAGATGAACCTTCCTAAGTGATTGAGCTTTTGTGACTGTCCTAGTACACTGTGCTCATTTGATTGGCCACCATAAATCTTAATATATTAAAGATAATTCGTGGTTTTAGAATACACTGCCAGTAACGCAATAAGATCACTCCATTACATGAATCATATGTCTAATTTATTATATAGTTTACATTCTCTTAACTTTGGTTTCTGCATTTTTGTCCCAGATGCTGCCAGTGGGAAAGAAAATCAGGTCAGTCCTGCTTCTTCTCATTGAATTCATTCCAAGTTTCCTAAAGAAAACTGATTTGTGACCAGCACCTTCATGTGAATTACATAGACAGCATACTGGCAGGCACTAATAGCTTCTGTTAAAAACAGAGAAACAAGTCTTTATAGATCAAACATGAGTATTTATCTCTATGTCTCTTTCTGTCTCTGTCTCTTTTTATGTGTCTTTCTCTGTTTCTCTCTCTTCCTCTCAATATATTATTGATATAAGATCTTTGCAAGAGACAATCCACCATGCTAAAATGATGTTTTAAAACACCATAACTAAGCATAGAAAAAAAATCAAGTAAAATAATTACTATTGTTTCACTCAACAGATGAAAAAGTCAAGATACAACACATATTTAGGATAATTATTATGCAAAGAAAGATGTGTCTGTAGACAGTACATCTCACACACACACATGTGAACATATGTGTCTACATATACACACATACAATTAAATAAATATTTATTTAATGGCTGGTATATTTCTAATTTGATTTTGAAGTGCCACAACATTCTAAAGTAAACAAAAGATATCAAACTCATGCCTCTCTGAAAAGTTAGTTTTTGTGGCACTAAACAATGGAATTCATATGTGGTACATTTAATAATAATACTAGGAAGCAAAATATTCCAGGACCTAAAGGTTGTCTCCATTTCTAAATGGATTAAACACACAGAGACAGCATGGGAAGAAGAATCAAAACCAAAGAGAGATTTTTGCAGCTCACAGCAGCCCATGTAGAAGCTAATATGAGGGCAGAGCCCTAGATGCTGGAAGGTATCCAGCCAGCTGTGATAGGCCTGGGATTGAGAAAATAAAAGAATCATTTTGTATAGAAATACATTTTATATTTATTTGAAATATAATTTAAAAGCATGTGTCTTTGTCAAATGCATATTTTATTTTTGTCCACAGAATTCTATCATGCCATTGATTATCATTTAAAGCAATGCTCCATGTGTAGCAAAATATGCTACATCTCTCAAAGGCCATGAAGGTTAAATAAATAAAGAAATGAAGCAGCTTTTTCTTTATACCAAAATTCTTTAAAAGATGATTAAATATTTTAATATATCTTAGTGGAATACTTTTTTTAAAAAAAAAAGCATTGCTATATATTCCAGAGTATTTAATTATAGCCTCTATTATTTTACCCAATTTTGAGTAATAAATGAGAATTTAAGAAAATATGGTAGAGTTTGAGTTTTAAAGAACTGGATACATGTTGAAATCTCAGATCATTGCACTGAATTTCTTTCATATTAATAAATTTTATTACACTGAAAGTTTTCTTGAAAAATACAGGTTTAGATACTTTGTTATATTGTCATGAAAGGCAGATGCCCACAAGAAAACAGTTATCATTCTGAAAAAGTTTCCAAAATACTCTTTGGGTATTGTCCCCCAAAAGCTTCATGTCTACCTAGCTGAATATTTTAAACACAACTCTGAACACCATAGACTAGCACTACTGTCACCAGAAAGGATTTTACATATGGGCTGAAATTTGTCAGTAGAGAATGGTCATTATAAAGCCCAAATTTTGGTATTGTTAGTACTCTAATACAAAAATGGGAGCAACGCCAGCTCCCAGTGGACTGGATTGCAAGTGATATGGATAGACAAAAGATAAGAACAGGACATCATCTAGGGGAGTCAAGGGGCACTTGATCTGAGATGAATCCAGTGTTCTCTGAGATGAACACTAAGCAGGAAGAGCAACCTTGGAGAAACAAGAGCGAGTTGAGGGTTTGGAGGCATGTTGCAGACAGTCATCCCTCATGTCTCTGAGGGATGACAACTCAGTCTACTTGTGCTTCTGAGTGTGCCTCCTATAGTTTAATCATTTCAGGGTCACTAGATTTTCCCCAAAGAGAAAAACACATATAGTAATTTCGATCTGTGTTTTTCTACTGCATCTCAGGAAACTATACTTGGTTATTTAAACCACGAAAAAAAATAAAAATAAAAAAAATAAAAACACCAGTGACCCGTGTCTGAGCATACTGAATACTGTGAGCAAGTTTTTTACCTTACTCTCTAAACCACTCGTGCATTTTTTTTAAACTGAATATTTTAAGGAAGTACATCTACTTGTGACATTGTGGAGTTCAACTGTGACATTACGGAGTCCAGTCAAAACTGCTCTGGATTGATGTTGTTCTTTTATGATTTAACTATTAAAAGTATTTAGTTTCATTCTGGTATTATCATGATTTTTTATGTCTAAGCATGTTGTCTAATATCTATCTCACAGTGGTTATGATTTTATTGCAAAATACTAGACTATGTTGCCTTTCTGTTAGAAGATTTTTAAAGCCCTTTGGAACCATTTACATTTGTCAACCTAGGAAATAAGTTTCTAAACTGGAAAAAAAATCATCAAAGAACCAGGCACCAGATCTAGAGACGACCAGCTGATAAATTGCTGCTTCTCTCTAAGGGAAAATCACTGAGCAGTGATGACAATCAAAGACCTTTTAGAAATTCACTCTTAGTAAAATTTCCCAGCAATAGTATGGTCCCTGATACTATTCACTAATCATTCTGTAAGTCGTTTCAACTTCCAAACTTATTTAAGAAGGTAGCTTAGATACAATGAAACTCATTTGTCCCTTTGAGCTACTCTGACGGTCATTCTTCCACTAGTTTACTAACTCATGGTATTGAATTTAACAGTAACCTCACAGTGAATGATTGTTGACAGAATGCAGCTATTTTGAGTCTGTAGACTCCTATAGTCAATTCCTTGAAAGAGGTGCATTTGATAGTTTGAACAAAATATTTATTACTTATCTTTTAATCAAAAATAGGGTTTTTTTGGTAAAATCAAAAGAAAGTATAAACATCAAATTTGGCAGAGTTGATCTAGGGCCTAGAAAACTTTCTCAATTGATAGTAAAGATAGCATTTAGAATCACTGTTCACTTCTACTGTACAGATGCACTGTTGACTTTAAGGTGAACTTCAGCCCTAGGAAAGGCAGAATGGCAAAGAGAACAGGTTGTCTATAAATCATGTTGAGGATAGGAATGGAAACACAGATTCTTCTCACTGGCGAAACTGTTCCTCCATCCTTTCCTGTTGATTTTAATATTTAAAATTCTCTTCACACTCTTTTGTAAAATTGATAAAGAAGGATCATTGGCATTTACTAGAAGGAAGTCCAAATCAGGAGGATCATAATATGTCTTTGAAGATGTTGCATAGATAATAGTAGTACACCAAAGGTTACACTGAAATTTATCGTGCCTTGGCCTGTTCTAAGCCTTTGGGAAAAGAGCCCTAAATCTTCAGCTACGTTTGCTCTGAAGTAAGTCAGTCCCTGATCTAAAGCAAATGATGTGTCAAAGGATCTAGACCTTGTCCAGAGAATGAATCATTATAGAAACTTGTTTTTCAAGTATTTAAGAGCTTTTTGTAAATATTTAATAGCTGCTAATATTGCTCTGTGAAAACAAGTACACATTTCAGGGTATATAGCAGGGCCCTCTGGCAGTGTCCAGGGCTCATACACCTACTCTCTGTACTTAAGCTATCCTCTCCAATTCCAGTTAGCTATTACTATTGTTTTACTATGTGCTAGTATTTAACGTACCAGTTTAACTTATTATTATTGTTGTTATTGCTGCTATATATGTTGTCACTATAACAAGAATAATAAAACAGTTTTACTTATTGAGTATTTATAAAACGTCATAAATTCTTTGAGGTCACTGGTAACACCATGGAAGATCATCAAGCAACTTTTGTTTCCATACCTTTCTATCAGATAAATGCATATTAGGTGAGCTTCCTGTTTCTAACATACAAGCCAGTCATTATTTTTGCATTGTTTGAACTGACTTAATAGCTTCTTTTTCTATTAAACAAAGTTGTTTGTAATGCTTCGATGATATAATTATATTTCTTCCAGGACCCATGCACGAAATTTCAAGCACTGATTAAAAATGGTAAGCTGTCGTGTTCCCAAGGCAACAGTTCTTCTCAACATCTCAATGACATCATTTTCCAAAGTGAATGCATCTTGTGCAAAAAAACACTGTGAGTAAAATCTGTTTCCTTCCACACATTCAAATTAACGGCTAACTAGTCTCTGAAGCAATGAGATCATGGTGACCTGTTTTTAATTTCTCTTTCAACTCAATATTTTTCCAAACCTGATGGAGTAAATACACTTTCTGAGGAGGCCATTGTGGTACCTCCCATAATGTAAAACTTGATAATTGCCACCCACATAGAATGATTTTAATAATCACTCAATGGGATTTCAAAGGACTTTTCAGGGAGCTCTGTGTTAAGATCTTAACCAGCACTTTCTGTAGTCTTCTCAGAATGTGGTTCCACTTTAAGCTTCCTGCTTCTAAGATAAAAAGAACTTAGAGTCAGATTCCTTAGACATGTTAAGACTTGATTCTGCTATTTCTGAGAGGCTAAGAAGATTCTCTAAGAAGAAACCAGACATGCCTGGTGGTTGCCAGCCAGCAGAGAGATTTATGCAGAATGCACTTAGACTACTTGGGGTGCCAAGGGAGAGTTTGTTAGGATTACACAAGGGTGCGATGGACAAAAGATCTGACAGTAGCTTTCACTGCCGTGCTCAGAAAGAATAAGTATACTGGAAATTTACCAGGATGTTACTCAATGCTTCAGCATTTATCCAATGTTTCTTAACTTGATATATTTCTCTTCAATGACAAGCAGAAGGGAGTAGAAGGTTTGAGTTATCAATTCTAAATTCTCAAACCAGAGTATCACAATCCTTTTTAAGACTCTTCTTGGCTATTTTTCCTGCTATTAGGGATTGAACCTAGGGCTTCCTGAATGCTAAGCAAGGACTGTTTGACTGACATACGGGAGCAGGCCTTTAATGTGTTTTTTTAACTGGGATCTCATCTTCAATTTCTGAATATTGTCAAGATTCACCAGTGCTATCAAGACAATGCTGTATTTATCCATTTAAGGCAGGAATTCTATAACTGTTTTTTCAAAAGTCATGATGGTATAAGTCAAGGATTTAATGTGACATATTCAATAATACTAATAAAAAAGCACAGAAAGTATGTTTTACTTCTACTGAAGAGACTGAGGGATAAAGAAAAATGACAGGACATAATTCAAGGGGAGGGGAGGCCATGCATGTACAATAACATTTTCTCATTCATTTAAAAGCTACATGAGAACGATCAACTATTTTCACCCCTTTTGTTATATACGTGAAGCCAAATCTATGAGTAGAATAATATTACTGATAAATAATTTTAAATAAGAATTATATGCTTAAGACTTACAAGGCAGTATATTAATTGTGTTGCTTGTTAAACTATTTTTTTTAAACTTGTCTAATAAAGTAGTTGGCTTAACTGGGAAGAAAGTACTATAAACTGCTAGAGAGTTGCCTTCCCAACGAGAATGGACTGTGTAATTCAGTGTAAATAGTCTTTCAAATGTTGCAAATAGTGACACAGTGTTTAGAGTAGCAAGATAGTCATCTTGCTATAGGAAGTATTAGAGGTCAGGTGTGTGGTTAAACACCAAGTATCTTGCCTTTTCTACTCCATATTTGAGGCATTCTTCCCAGTACTGTGGAAATTTCAGAATTTCTCATGCAATAAAGGACCCATTTTCACGCTGACATATCACACTAGGCTCAAGAAAACATTCAAGATGAGTAATACCATCTAAGTTTTTATTCCTTTCTTTTGCCCAGAAAACAAAGAGCAACTACCAAGAACATGACGAGTGTGAGGTTTTTGTCAAGAGCCACCAGGGCAACTGCCCCAGCAAAGGTGAGACTATCTGGAGTCAACCAATCATGTTTGCTACTGAGATGATGCTGGACTCTATTTAGAATTATCTGTTTGTTTCTTAATTACCTGTTGTGAAGCCAGCCACTTAGAAGGGAGGGAATGTGGCTTAGTCCAAGGGTGGGCTAAGTATCTGGTACAGCTTGTCCATAGGCCCAACCCATGACCCGACTCTGAAAACATTGTCAGGTGTTGAGAGGTGGAGCAAGCCAGATGGTATGAGCTTTCCCGGAATATTTCTCTTACCTCCTGTCAGTCTAGTTCCTGTAAGAACCATTCTTAGACAATAGAGATAATAATACATTTCAGAACTCTTATTGTCTGTGTAATCTGAACAATCTGTGTATCTCTGGGTGTCATTATTTTATCAACTAAAATTTTAAAAGCTAGCCACAGTGTTTAACATGTGTCAACAGAATTGAATCTGTCTCTCTTTATCTTTTATTTTCCTGAATTTTTTTCTTCCTATTTCTCTTGTATAACACTTAGAGAGTTTTCTTAATTCATTTATATCTATTTTGTAGGTTCAGATTAAAGTTAATATTTTGTAAGAGTTCAGTGTCCAGTGGGTAAAAGAAAAAAAATCATAAAATAAAAGGGGAGAAAAATCACTGGATAGATAAGGAGCATCACATAACCATTTCACTGGAGCAGTGCAGTTTATTATACAAAAAGTCCAAAAATAAAACTTAAAAATGTTATAAAAATAAAATAAAGGCATTCCATATTGATGGAAACGTCTGGCTTACCAAATCTCACAATTTTAGTTAACAGCTAACCTGACAACCACATCACCTCCAAGTTCCGATGTTGCTTTTTCTTTAATTTCTTCCTTCTCTTCCTCCTCCTTTGGCCCTGACATATAATTAAAATGATCAGTCAAGGTAGACACACCCTAATTACTCGTATCATAGATAGTCTAGCCCAGCTACCATCTTCCTTGCTAGTGCAGCTCAGGAATGTCTGAGAAACAGCCTCCACCATAAACATAGTTGACTAAATTCTTCTCCTGGTCTCAGTCAGTCTCACTTTAAAACAATACCAAGTCAGATTCTCAGCCAGTCAATACCTGCACATGTTTTGTCTTTAATTAAAAGAACTATTTTCTAAGATAAGAGGACTGAAAAGTTCTGGTTGTTACACTGAAATCCAAGTTTCTCTTCTGAGACAAGGCCATTATGCAACATCCTCTCCTCTCTTCTTTTTATCTCCTTAATTAAAACTCCAATGTCACCAACACTATTCAAAAATGTAAGACACAAGTAAATGAGAAAAAATGAGCAAAATATATTCATATAACGCACCCCAATCTTAGCAAATCTATTTAAGGACTACTACTTCTTGTGTGTTTCCATCTGTAAAATGAAATTTGCTAAATTTTAAGTAGAAATCTTTTTAAAATTATTTATTTATATATATTTCTTTACACTCCATATTTTATTCCTCCACCCTGTCCATGCTCTGACTGTTTTAAGTAGATATTTTAAGATATAAAATGATGGGATTGTGTCTGCTAATGTTAATTCTTTTAGCTTAATGATTAGGCTTACAAATAACATCTATCCCTGTCTTCAAAGCATGCTTATCAGCCGCTACACATCATATGAAGCAAGATTTCAAAAATGTAATGCAACTAAAGTAAGAGAAAGTGGAGCAAATGTACAATATAGGGGAGAATAAATTTGGCAACTGTAGTTGAAACAGTTGTTCAAACTGTATACAAAATGTTGAAATAATTATGATAAAACTTTAAAGGAAAGAAAAAGAAGCAAGCCCAGTTTCACAAAAAATATTATTTTTTAAAATAAAAACTTTTTTGTGGACTCACCTAAAAATACAAGTAGAATATAACAAAAGCAAATTTATTCTTGAATGATAAAGGAATAAAATTAATGGAAACATGGAGAAACTGCTTAGAAAATAGGGAGACTTGCAGCTTTTCTGGGACATGAGGTGTGTAATAGAAATGCCAGACAAAAACATAAAATGTAAAAGAAATATTTTTGGAAGGACTGTGACCTAAAATAGCTCATGAAATGTGATCTGCCCCTCACATGTGTAGTTGCATTCACACACACACACACACACACAGAGAGAGAGAGAGAGAGAGAGAGAGAGAGAGAGAGAGAGAGAGAGAACAATAAAGAAATAGATGAATAGATACATAGTCAAAATAGATCTAAGGCAGTTACCATCACATGTGTGCCTGTTCTCTCTCACTGATAAATATATCAATTAGAATTATGTTTGTTTATGGAGTCACATGTTTATTGTATCATTATTAGCACTTGATATTTTTGTAGTTGCACATCCATTTTATTTTTCATTTGTATTAGCATATAGATTTGATATGCCTTAATTATATTTATAACATAATTTTGTACAGTTACGTTCATTTATAGTTTTATTGTTTTTTATCTCTTCTAGCATTCACACTAGAAATATAGACTCTTCATTCACGTTCTCTATTGTTTATGCCTTCCATGACATTCATATCTTATCTCTACTCTTATTTATTATCTTGTTTTCTGACAATTTTATTAATTCTTATTTTTCTAGAAACTATAAGTTACCAAATGATCTATTTTCAAGCATATACACCATTTTACTCTGTCCCTTTTTATCGTTTCCCTAATAGTCCTTCACTCTGAACCTTCACTTTCTACCTTTATGTCACACAAACCATTATCATGTCTTTATTCTAAATATGGATCATTGTTTTACCTGTTTGCACTTTCCTTGTCCATCCTTTAGGTTGTCTTTATTGTCTCTCACATCTTTCTACTTCCATCACACAAAGATACACAGATACATACAGATTAAGACAAATGGAGAGAGAGAGAGAGAGAGAGAGAGAGAGAGAGAGAGAGAGAGAGAG
>NW_021604719.1:1878271-1896323 GCF_004785775.1 Grammomys surdaster
GAGAGAGAGAGAGAGAGAGAGAGAGAGAGAGAGAGAGAGAGAGAGAGGTACACACAACACCCAGAGACAAATAGACATATATATACACACAGACACACACCAACACACACAAACACAGACATATATACAGATAGATATACACAAGCACCGACACACATGGATACACACAGACACACAGAAATACATACACAGACATTCAAACAGACAGATACACACAGATATATACAGATATATACAGACACAGATACACACATTTACACATACAGAAACATACACAGATACATACATATGCATATATGTATACAGACATACACACGCACACACACAGATACACACAGACATACACATGCACACAGATACACATGCACACACACACACACAGATACACACAGACATACACACCAGACATGCACATGCACACATACACATATTTACTTATACACACAGCATTTAACATAATGGTGCCCAGTTGCATTCTTATTTTTGGAAAATGTGATTATTTCATTGTTAATAAAATCTCATTGTGCCTATAAACAACTTTTTTTTTTTACTCAGTCATCTTTTGATGTACATCTAGGGCAATCCCGTTGCTTAACTACTGTGAATAGTGCAACAACAAACATTACCTCCATTTCTCCACACACCTATGCTTCTGCTGTTTACTGACCCACTGAGTTTACTCATAGTAAACCTTTTAATTTTAATCTTTCCCTGGGATCATTATGTGGTTTAATACTACTTTTAAGTGACACAATCCCTGTGTCTTTTACTTAGTGGGTTTATTCATTTTTCTCTGTTACTTCTACTACAGTACTAGTTGATTTTATTATTTTTCTTAATTATTATCTTCAGTATTTAAAATTATTGTCAAAAGAGCTTATTGTTTTAAATTTCCCACCAGTGGTCATTTAAGTATAACATGCTCACCATTGATACTATCGTGATTGCCCTGAACCTAAAATCTGTATGTTCAAATATGTATTCTGACAGATAATATGTCTCTGTCAGTGATGTCTGTCTTCTTTCATACAGTAAACTTTTTTCTCAGCTTATATCCTGAAAATACACTATACCACCAGACATTTGAGATGAACTAGATTTAACTTTCTGTTGTTATGGCTATAGAAATCTTTCATTATTTCATAGACTCTATAAATTTTCCTTTCTTATTGAGACATCTGTACTACTTCTTCCTCCCATTTTGTGAAATTACCACTTTGTTTTCGTTTGGCTTCTATGTTTTAAAAGCTTCCATTGCTATTACCTTTGAGGAGGGTCCTTTGGTCTGAACTTCAGTTCCAAATTCATTATCTATTTGTACATATCTCGCTTTTATTCTTTACATTGTTTTATTTGTTACTGTTTAAATCTTTTCTAAGGATGAGCATTCTATTATATATTGTTTGTTTATGTATGAATTCTATTATCCTGTTTCATACTGAAAGTATCTTTTAGTTTTCTGAAGAATATTGCACTTTTGATAAATTATTCTTCTCTTCATCTTGACAGTTTCAATTACGTTGATTTATGGTTTTTAGTGGATAGTATTTTTTTAATGTTATCTTAGTTCTGAGATATGCACATATTTTAAACATTAAATTCCATAGCAACCCTGACATATTTTCTTTCTAATGAGGTAACTAATGTTCAAATCAAGCTTCTGGTGAATGGATTGGAGGACAAAGAATGAGGGCAAGAGCTGAAAGTACTGGAACCTAGCCCAGTTTGCTGCCTTTCTTCCAGGTCAGGATCCATCTGTGAGCTCTTAAGTGTCAGCCTTGGGAAGAGGTATTTTTCTTTTCTGTAGGATGTGATTCACCAACCTTGGAGTCTGGAGGACAAGGTGGTGGAATAGTAAATGCCTGCACCTGTCCTGTCACCTCCCAGCTGGTCTTTTGATTCACCCTGCCATCACCCAGTCAACACCTGTGACCTAGTATGCTGCCCTTGGTATTCCAGGAGAAGGGCAATAGCCTTGGTTGTTCACTTTGACCCATAATTTCCCATGGATGTTTCCACACCCTCTAAAAATAACATCTTAAAGAAAGATAGCTGCTCACCTGCTTGTTTCTTCATGCTACAGCCACACTTTCTCCTGCTGTTTGAGAAGCATGATCCAGCAATGACAAATCTTACCATTCTAGCTCTTCTGTCAGTTCTAGAATAGTTGGCTTCTTCTCACTAATGTCATTTCAACAAATAGATCATCTTTGCAGAAGTTATTGGTGCATTGATATTTAAGTTCTTTATAGCTGTGTTGAAGTCTTTGGTTTATTTCTGTTGCAGTATTATAATATCAAACTGTTGTTTATGTTGTGACCTTCCTGTTACCATATGGATCCCTTAAGACAGGCTTCTAGCTCTGATTACAATGTAATCTCACAAAAGAGTAGAATATCCAAAGTCTTTTAAATAAGCGATGCATCTTCCGTAATAAGTGAGAAAGTAAGTGAGTGAAATAACATATATGTTCCTTTGTTTTCATTCTGCTAGTGGGACCATGATATAGTTGTTCTTACCACTTCAATCTTTTTCCCTCTAGGACAATGCTCTGATGTAATTTTTCGACTGACAAATTCACTATATAGTTGTAAAACGTTCTACTTTTTTATTGTTTTGTTTCATACTATGTCATTACTGGCACATATTATATGCTCCATATACACTATTGAGATATTTAAAGACGTCAAAACTTGATTCTCAATGTGATATTAACACTGAGGACTCTTTAAATGTGTTTGGTTTTAGATGGATGTTAAACTCAAATTACACTACATATTCTTTGTTAGATTATACCACAATAGTTATTGCCAAATTGTGTTTCATAATTATTTCTTTGACCCTTACCATGGATGTGTAATGTGGGCTGGATTTGAATTCCGATTTTTCACATAAAGAAAGTAGGGTTCAAAGAAGTAAAGTGAGTGGATAGCAGCCCAACATCAGAACACCTGTCTTCAGTTACTGCCAGGCAGAGCTGTTTTTCAACATCCTGGTTTGTCCTTAAACATATGCCATTCTACGACAACAGGGACCTGGAGATTTCTGCCATCATCCCTGAAAGATATTTTGTTCTCTTGTCCTGGTTATCATTAGAGAAAGCATTTTTTTATATGCACTGATGTTTTTGTCTACACGTGTATCTATGTGAAGGTGTTGGAATTCTAACAGACCTAACCAACAGTGGTGAGCTGCCATGCGGGTTCTTGCAATTGAACTCGGGTTCCCTGGAAGAACAGCCAGTGCTTCTAACTGCCAAGCCATCTCCCCAGCCAAAGAAAGTTTTATTTTATTTAATTTTGGGGATTTCTTTCTTCCTTTCTTTCTTCCTTCCTTCCTTCCTTCCTTCCTTCCTTCCTTTCTTTCTTTCTTTCTTTCTTTCTTTCTTTCTTTCTTTCTTTCTTTCTTTCTTTCTTTCTTGTTTTTTTGTTTTTTTGTTTTTTGTTTTTGTTTTTTGTTTTTTTGTTGTTTTTGTTTTTGAGACAGGGTTTCTCTGTGTAGCTCTGGCTCTCCTAGAACTCACTCTGTAGACCAGGCTGGCCTCGAACTCAGAAATCCATCTGCATCTGACTCCCAAGTGCTGGGATTAAAGGCATGCACTACCACTGCCCAGCAAGAAAGCATTTTAAATAACAATGTCACCAACCATTTTGTGATCAGACTGTTCCAGTTACTGCACCTACATTAACAACTTAAATATTCCCTTGGAATGAATAATCAGTAAAATTATACCTATTTTGCAAATAAGGACACTTCAGTACAGATATGTTAAATTACCTGCTCAAATAATACAGATGGTAGCAGTGAAATTAAGAATCTGGAAATCTGGCTTAATCCTAATGTATCATAATGAAACATTTCCTATAGTTCACAATTTACAGAAAGCTTCTAAGTCTATTTTCTGTGAGGACTATTTATCATTCTGTTGAGACTACAGGCAGAATTTGACTGAGATAGTGGCTTGGTTTCATTGAAGAGGGCTTGCCCTGTCTCACCCAGACAACAAACTGCTGAGACCATACCAAAATCTTTTCTGTTTTTTTTATCTGTGATTTTATTAGCTCATCCATATCTACACTTATTTTTCCTGCAGTGTTACATTCTGGGCTTGAAATACTAAGCTATTTCTTTTTCTTGGTATAGGTATTCTGAGTTTTTGACATTCTTTGATTGTATCTCTTGCAGTTGAATTGTGAGAATTTCACGCAAAGAAGTAAAGACGCGGATTTCATCTGTCCTTATGAGCCTTCGGCAGTTTGTGGCACAGATGGGAAAACATACCACAGCAGATGTGAACTGTGTGCTGAGAATGCGTGAGTACTCTATAAAGCAGACAGTGTCTGTACAACTAAACGATGTGTTTTCTTCCCTGCAGTATCTATAATTCATTTGCTTTGAGTTATGAATAAACTTCATATGCTTTTTTTACTGCTCTTTGAGGGGAACATACACAGTAAAACATTTTATATCTTACAAAATTCTACTGAATGCAATTGTTTTGGGCAGTTACCACAGTCTCTGTTATGTAAACAGGACATGCAGATACAAATGCAGACACATAAACAGATGCTACACACACAAGCATGCATATCTATCTTCTCTCATCTATCATTGTGCTAATTTCTGATTGTATTCTTTTATGCATAGAATGTTATCACATCAAATAATATTTAAATACTCAAGAAGTAATAATATTACATAGTATGTAAATGGAAGTTTGAATTTTGAACTTCTTTGCCAAATAGATATCACATCTCATTAGCCTACATTGTTCCCTGTGTTCTTCATCCACCCTCACGGCTTGCTCGGGTCATTAATTTTTCTTTAACCCACAAGGTGTACACCTGCTCTTCAGCCTCTGCTTATGACTTCAAACTTGAATGAACGGGTCTTTTGTTTCTGGAAACACAATCACAAATGTTTGAAATGGTAATGGGGCAATAGTTAGTCTTTGAGGTTCTGAACTTTTTCTTTTTAAAAGTCTTCTCTCATAAATGCCAACCAGAGTTCTCGTTCCGTTCTCTCTCTCTCTCTCTCTCTCTCTCTCTCTCTCTCTCTCTCTCTCTTTCTCTCTCTCTCTCTCTCTCCTCTTCTTATAGACCTCCCCACCTCCCCTTTTCTCCAGATCCATTTCCTCTTCAGAAAATTGCATGTCTCCAAGAGATGATAGCCAAGCAAGACAAAACAAAATACAGTAAGACAAGGCAACCTAATAAGAGAGAATAAGAGAAAGACAATCTCAAAAGCAGTCAGAAGAGTCAGAGAATATCTACTCCCACTGTTAGGAGTCCCACAAAACCCTAGAGCTAACAGCCACAACAAAGAATCAGGTATAGGTAGGCACTGTGCTTTCAGTTTCTCTGAGCCCATGTGAGCCCTGCTTAGTTGATTTGGTGGGGCCTGTTCTCCTGGTGTCCTCTATCTACCTTGACTTCTTCAGTCTTTCCTTCCCATCTGTGTGGTTCCCCAATCTCCAAGAGGAGGGAGCAGATGGAGACATCTATTTAAGACTTTTTAAAGTCTGGCTGTGGGTCTCAGTGCCTGCTCACATCTGCTGCTGGATCTATGGGTATAGTAGAATATTATTAGAACTCATTTCATTAAAATTTTTATAAACAGTTTGTGTGTGTTTCTACCCTTGGTCTCTGGGGTAACCCATCTCTGGTTCCTGGACATCCAGGCAGTGTAAGACATAGGCTCCCTCTCATGGAGTGGGCCTCAAGTTAAATAAGACATTGGTTGTCTACTCTCACGAGTCTGCGACACCGTTAATCCAGCATACCTTTAAGGCAGGGAAGATTGTAGGTTAAGGGTTTTGTGGCTGGGTTGGTGTCCAGGTATATTTTTCCATAGCCTGCAGAGTACCTTCTCATGACAAGGAGACTAGATTGTGGGGGTAAATGCTCCAGTGTCACCATGGCTCCATCACTCGATGTTCAATGAGCTGAGTGTTAAATTTTCTTCAGGTATGTGACTTCCACTGTCAATCTACAGAGGACATCAGACTGCTTCATAAAGAGATCTTACTGGACCTTGTTTTGTCCTTTATTATAATATAGGTCTGAATAAAGAGAATTGCAGTTTGCCTTTCTGATCTACTCATGACTGTACTTTAGAGAACAGTCACCAAGAGTAAATATTAAAACACAGAAAATCCAGGGCCCATGAGGTACCCTCCAGGCATAACAACCTGAGTTCTATTTCTGAGACTTAAATGGTAGAAAGAGAGAATTGACTCTAGTAGGTTATATGCTGGCTCCACTTGTGTGATGTGTCAAGAACCTCCAATTCCTAACTCTCACACTAATTATTATATAAATAATAAATAAAATAATGCAATATGATTTTTAAAATAGAAAACCTAAATAGACAAAGAACATTCTATGTTTTCTAAGGCATGCATTTTCACAATACTACTTTAAACATGCTGAACTATACTATATTGTAAGCAAAAGTTACTAGTTTAAATTTTTAAATCTCTGATCCATGTGATATTTTCTCCTAGAATATCATATGACTCATTGCATTATTGTAACTCTTTGCTCTGACCTCTACAAAGCTCCACATATTCCAGATCTCTTTCTGTCAGCCTATACATCCTGAAAATCTGCTTTCCCTATCACTCTTTCATTCTCAGTTTTGTTCTGAGCTTTATGTTTTTATTGTTATACATATGCAGAATTATAAACTGCTTCTATAGAAAGTAGAAATTATTTACATTTATAGCTCTGAATACTCTCTAAATTCTATTAGATTGAACAAAGTGAATAATAAGGCTTTATATACTTTTTACGTACCATAAAATATGTTAGCATAGAAGAATTTTTTAGCCGGGCGGTGGTGGTGCACGCCTTTAATCCCAGCACTTGGGAGGCAGAGGCAGGCGGATTTCTGAGTTCATGGCCAGCCTGGTCTACAGAGTGAGTTCCAGGACAGCCAGGACTACACAGAGAAACCCTGTCTCGAAAAACCTTAAAAAAAAAAAAAAAGAAGAAGAATTTTTAAATGAAGAATAGATATATTAAAATTGAACTTATAAAAAACTAACAATGGCAACTACAAACAACTAAGGTCTTGGAGAGGTAGACAACATCTTCTGTAAACCTGAAATTTAGCCCCCAATAAGACTCCATTTCCTTGTTATTTTTTAAAGTTGAAAACAGGGCTTTCATTATACAAGCTAAGACTAAAGTGTAACACTGTTTTCAGGTACAGACGCAGTTAGAATACTGGGAGAAGGTTGACAAATTACCTTGCTACAATGTTACCATGCTAATCTCTGTGTCAATGAAATTTTGATTCCAGGAAAAGCCAGAACCATGTTGACATAAAAAGTGAAGGTGAATGTGGCAGCAGCCATCTAGAGACGGTAAGGACAAATGCCAATGTGGGTACACTGGTTTCAGTGTAAATCAGTGGCTCTCTTCCTAAGGCTGGGACAGTTGAACACAGTTCCTCAAGTTGTGGCAACCCCAACAGTAAAATTATTTGGTTGCTACTTCATAGCTGTAACTTTGCTACTGTTATGAATCCTAATGTAAATATCTGATAGGTAGGATACCTGTTATGCCAGGACCTGGAAGGGTTGTGACCCCCAGGTTGAGAGCCACTGAGTAAAGGTTCTCCACCATAGGTTGGGATGCTCAGGAGTAATTCTTCCTTGACTGAAATTCCACATCCTTTCTGTTCACATGGAAAAAGCAGCTGAGTTCTTAAAACCAGATGAGTTTACTTTGGTCATAAGACCAGTAGGCTCTCTTAATAATATTAATTATTAATAAAATTAATTAATTATTAATAAAAAATAGAAAACTAAACCAATCTCTTCAGAAGTAATTGTGCACTAGAGGTCAACCATTGCCTTAGAGTTGAAACCTCAGCTTGGGCACTCACTGTTAGGAAAGCTCAAATCAATCCATTAAGGAAATGAGATTTAGACTAAGTTGTTACTTTCTAGCTAAGATTCTGTGTGCTTTTGATGTTAGGCAAAGACAGGAAACACCATGAATATCACACTTAATTATCTAGTGGAGCACCAGTCCTAGTTTCAGTGGTTTGGTGCTTTCATCCTTGAAGTTACTAGCCTCTACCATGGTTTTGCAGAGATACTGTTTAAAGTATCTCTTTATGTACATCAGGTATGACATTGGGAACAAGTTGAGAGCAATGACTGTGATCCACCTGAGTTCCAGCATAATTGTCACTGTTTCGTGAATACATGCATGAGAAACTAGACATTTACATACTTAGAGATGAATTACACAGACTCACAAAGCTACTTCTGCATGACCACCATTTTTTCAAAGCATTGCTGAAGCATCCAGTCCTACCATTGTGTGCTGTATTTGTTTCTCTCTTCCTTAGGATATGTGCAGTGATTTTCGGGCCTATGTGCAAGATGGACGACTCGGATGTACAAGGGAAAATGATCCAATCCGTGGTCCTGATGGGAGGACACATGGCAATAGGTGTGCCATGTGTGCCGAGCTCTTGTAAGTAGCATCTCCGTGTGCATTTATGAGGAGGTCCTTATTTCCTGCCCTGAGAGTCCTAGAGTGTCAACATCTTCCTCATGATGCATATGACCTTTTGCCTTTATAATTAATGTGAGATAGTTCTAGCTACTGGATAGGCTTCTTGTCTTTTTCTTCACATTACTATGATATTTTTAAGAGAAAAATTTGAAACTTCATTTAAAAATTATAATGCCTAAAAAAAACACTCAATGTTTTATTGTATAGTAGTTTAAGACTTGAGGACTTGAGCAGATAAAGAGGATGAAGAATTGACTAAAACTTTATATAAGGTACTGTTTCTAACAACTTATATTCTAATTGAAAAAAAAATAAAGACAGACTTGGAAAACACTAAAACACTGAATAATCCAAACTGGTCATTTGACATGCGTTGAGTACTTTTAGTGAACCACCCTGAGCAATGCAAATTAATTTTAAATAGTGGCATAAAGAGATAACAATAATAATGAAGATTAATAATAATGAAGATTAATCCAGACACAATATAGTGTCTGGACTCAGTATGGAAGATGAGAGTCACTTAAAAGAACTATTGGTTTCATTTTTCTCTGAGTGTCTGGCATGGCACTATCTTATCTAGTAAGCATGAGTCTTCAAAGTGCCCCAACTTCTATAGCTTTCCTGCTTTATTTATTCATTATTTTATGTACTGAAAGAAAAAGGAGAATCTGACTTTTCCAATTTGATTTCCTGCAGGATGAGCCTATGACACCAGGATGAGGCTACAACTGAGTCACCCATGGGGTTCAGAACCTCAGTGCAGATTTATCATTTAGGAATAACCCTGCTTTGACATGAAGGCAAACCGATGTCCTGCATGATTTAAGATGTTGCACAGAAGGGTGTGTGTGGCAATACCTGAGAGACTCAGTTTGGTTTCACCCTTGTCATAGCATTGTTTCAAGGCTCTTGGTTCTGCTTGTTAGAGGAAATTTTCCTGACAATCTTCTGTTTGTCACATGAGGTGGCACGCCCATCTGGCTCTGCAGAACAAAGGTTCTAATTGAGTGGCTGTTGAGTCAGGTTCACACCCTTCCTTATCTTTGGCAATATCTTGGTCTCTCGAATTCAAGACAGGAAAGTACTTGTTTCCTGTGAGTGGATCAGTTTCAACAGGTTGTTGTAAAGGACAGGAAAGCATTTAGTGCTCAAAACGGTGTGGACATTGCAAATATGACTGGACCATGTGGATTCTGTTTCCTTGACAGTTTAAAAGAAGCTCAAGAAAATGCCACAAGACACAGAGAAAGCAGAATCCGGAGAGATGCCGAGGAGGTAAATGGATCACGGGCACAGTGTAGCAGTTGGGTCTTTATTCATGGACCAAAATTACACTTGTACCTTTGAAGGAACACAATAATGTCATTGTTCCATATTCACTTCATATTACTTAAAAATTCTCAAATATACTACTCTTAGTATAGCTATGAGTAGGCTCTTTTGAAGCCATCATTCACTGCTAAGTTTCCAAATATACCATTCTTATCCTTGTTTTTTTCTCCTCACAAAAGAAAAAATTATGCAGACAAATTTCTATTGATCTTTTTTCCTTTTCTTAATTTTTTCAGGTTAGCATACAAAGAGAAAGACTGCATGATGGTGTCTTCATACATTTACCATTATGCTTTGGGTTTGGTCACTTCATTCATTGCTGTTAGCTCCCTCTCCCTCTCAAATGCTGCAATTAATTTGTTTTGACTACATTTTAAACACTTTCTGGCATAGAATAAATTAGGTAGGAAATTTTCCAAATAATGCAGTCTCTTTAGCAGTGTAGCTAGTGATGCTTTACTCTAAAATTCTGCTGATACAATTGGAGTTATTCATTTTTCTATGCAGCCATTTTATTTATAATACCCTTTTATTAAAATTCTTGCTTCTTCTTAATGAAGATCTCAAATATAAATGATAGCTTAAAAATACTCCTAAAATTAAATTTTGCCATATTTAGTTGATGTTATACAATTTCAATTTATTACAAATATTTCTTTCTTGTGTTGAAATAAGTAATGCACCCTTGACTTATTAAAGCACTAAGGTTACTAAACCCTTATTGCACAGAGAAGGATAATACTGACTTAGCTGAAATGGCTGATCTTTTGTGAGGAAGCAAGGACACCTGGATTTTGGTCTTCATCTGATCAGGTCATACTCTGGGTACTGAGAGTGAAGAAAATATCTCTCTGGGCCCCAATGTTCTTGTCATAAGGACATTAGATATAAGACCTCAGTCTTACCTTCTTGCTGTGTTGTGTTTTTACCTCAAAGGACCTATAAGACTAATACATATACACAGTTTGTGAATTGTAGGGTGACAGTTTCCCATGGGAGAGAAAGACCCACATTTTGATGATAAAGAGCTGACTTTCTTTTAACAAATCTATACAACAAACCAAAATTCCCAAACTAAATTAAGTAGTTTGAGCTTAGCCATAGAGAAACAAAATGCCCAGAGGCTCTTCCACAACAACTGAGGATGGTAAACAATGCATTTTGTGGAGTTTGGATATTTCAGCCTGACACTCTGGGATAGCCTGTTTTATTTCTCATGGATTTTTCATAAACAGGGCTGTTTCCAGTAAGGCTCAAGAACCCTAACTTCTTCCTCTTGGTGGTCAGGGTCATTAGGCACAACTGGGCTAAGCAGGACTGCTTCTCAGTGATGTCTCAATGTGTGCCCTGTAATTAACCTGTCAGTGGGTTGCTCACAGAAGTACTTCTTGAGAATCTTCTTGCATGAATCACAAGCTATAAACTGAAATTATCATTGTTGGTGTTCTGGAAATCATGGAGCATTGCTTTATATGGACATGCTATTAACAGGTGTCTCATTTCTCCATCTTATTCCAAGGTTGTTACCCAGAAAGTGTATGACATGCTCGTTCCCCCTCTAAAAACTGACATCTTATTGCAATGGATAAATGGTTCTTTTTAAAAAGCATTTTGGAATGAAAAGTGAAATTCAAATACAAATCATTCAATACTTAACTAGAAAAAAATCTCACTGTATAGGTAGTAACATCAAGGTCCTATAGCTTTGTGTGAGTCATCCACTGAGTAGAACCACAGTGTAGTCACCAAAGCCTCCTGATTCTTGCTCTTCTCCTCCTGCCACTGCTTCCATTGTCTTGGCAGAAGTGGAAACGTTAAGATCACACAGTTGGTGGTCATTTTTATAGACTAGGCTGCAGTAAAACATTGTATGTTTGTTCATATAGAGGTCATCAAGCCTATAGTGTGTGTGTGTGTGTGTGTGTGTGTGCACGTGTAAAGTTTATTCTGTATCAAATACTAGCATTCAGAAAAACTAAAACAAAATTATCAAGAAATCTGGCACCAAATCTCCCCTCCACTTCTGATATTTCCAGATAAGTAGAGTTCACATAGGTTAAAGTAAAGGGAGCTACATTCACTCTGATATTTTAACCTACAGAGTCTGAAATGGATATAGCAACAAAAGCAGGGCACACATGGTGGCTGAATACTACCTTGCTCCTGTCTCTTTGCAAATGAAATTAAATTTATCTGTAATGAGTAGCATTAAAACACTTACTTCTCCAAGTTCAATATTTTCATTCTGTTGGGTTTACGTGGGGATATTATGACAGACCTCTCACGACCCCTGAGTATTTGAAAAATAAGAAGAATTACTTGTAGTTTTATGAAGTGCTTGTGAAGCTTTACTGTTTCCTCAGCTCTCTTCCATCAACAATTATAGTACACAGATGTTCAGAATGCTGAGTAATGTGGTAAAATAATTGGTGTTTAGATAATTCTCAATTAGACAGTGCTTATGTTTACCATCATTCCCTGATGTGACACTCTGTGATTATAAATCTATTATGCAAAAATGCCAAAATTAAAGACCAGAAAATGTCAAAGACAATTGGTTGTTCTTGTTTTTGTTCTCCCAAAGGAACTTTGCAAGGAATTTAAAAACCAAGTGAGGAGTGGAAGACTCTTTTGTACCCGGGAAAGTGACCCAATCCGTGGCCCTGATGGCAAGATGCATGGGAACAAGTGTGCCCTCTGCGCTGAGATATTGTGAGCTACCCCTCAGTCCACTGAGGATGCTGAGATGCAGACTGATGGATGAATGACATAGTTAGGGAGGCTTTTGACCCTGTGATGAGTCTGAACAGATTTATGCCCTCCTAAAACCATAAGCTCATCTAGTCCATGTTTTGTGTCTGTGTCACAAACTAGAATGAGTACAAACTAAATTCATTTTTCCAGTTAGAAGGCAGGCTTATGACATCCTCAGTAACACATGTGAGTCCTACGCTTCTGTGACCTTTTAGTAAAGTAGTCATAGAACAGAATGATATGTGGGAAGACTTCATTTATCTTCAGTAATTAACTAATTGTGGCAATATTGATAGGAGACTTTCAATGATTCTTTACATTCATGTTATCATCTAGCAATATAAGCCACAGAAAAAGGCTGGCCCCACATCACAAAGCAGACAGCCTCCATCACATTCTCAGATGCTTTGAGTTATGAACTTGTGTTTTGCCACTGTTAGCTCTTTTGAGATGAAGCTAGATTGAAACTTGTTATCTAGTTCGTTACTACTTTCAAACTTGTGGCAAACCTTTGTCCTTATCCTCCAAAATTCTGGGCTTACCAGTGTAAACAATCACATTGAACAGAATTCCACAAACTCTTTACTACCCATTGTCCTAATGCATGCATCTTTGGATTTGGGCCAGATAATGTCCCTTCTTCTTGTAGATTGTATATTATGACTGTCCTCCTTGGATAAAGACTTCTATGTCCTAGTTGAAAATCAATTTCCATAGTTCTTAGTTATGGTCTTCAATAACCATCATCAAAATTGGCAATTACATAATTATTTCTATGACCACTAGTTGATTATTACTATTGTCTCCAAGGCCATAAATACTAAGAGAATGATAGATAGGCCTGGTTGGTTCTCTAATGTACTATTGGGTTGAGTGTAATATTGACCCAAAAAGTAGGTACTAACTGAATGATGAGTGAGTGCATTAAAGTGTACATGAATGAAGATGCTGCTTTTCTTAAGCTTAAAGCTAACAGTGAAGCAACACATAGGCCTATGTACACATACTTACATACTTCAAAACAGAATGAAAACTATTCAGTAAAGAAAAGTCAACAATATAAAAAGCTTATTTCTATTTAGAGTCTGGAATGTCTTCTTTTAAAAGTCTGATTTAAAATGAGAATATTTAAAAGAAAGATATTTATTCAAATAAGGATGTACTCATGTGCACATATGCATGCATATGCATGCAAAATGAAAGGGCCTTCTTAGAAATATGAGGTACCTTAAAAGCACCAGGAAAACATATGCTCCATCTGTGCTTAATGAATACTGTGCAACATGAAGATTCAAAATATAATCTTTTCATTATTTTTTTTCTCCAGCATGAAACGTTTTACAGAAGAGAGAGGTAAAGCAGAGAAAAATCAGAGAGATGCTGAAGAAAGGGCTAAAGCTAAAATGGAAATTAAGGTGAGGATTAACTAATAAATATAGCTCCATGTACTGAAATGTGTGCAAGCATAGCATTTCAAAATCCATTTTCAGTATTGGTTAATAATATTCCCAAAGGTGAAATTTTGATTATAGTTACTGCTCTATACTTAGAATGAAATTATAATGCTAAAATTTCTGATTCCATTGGGAAAAAATAATTGGTCATAGTAGTACATTAATTCCACATTCTTAAATACATCTGTGCTAGATAGTTTTAAATCAACTTGACACAACTTAGTGACATGTAGGGAAAGGGAACCTCAATTGAGAAAATGTGCCTACCAAATTGGCTGTGGGCAAGCCAATGAGGTTTGTTCTAGATTGATGTGAAGAGGCCCAGCTCTCTGTAGATGGTGCTACCCTTGGACTTGTCATTCTGGGTACCATGAGGAAATAGTCGGAGCAAGCTATGATGACTGCCTTGAAAGAAGTGCTCCTCCAGAGCTATGTTTCAGTTCCTGTCCCCAGGTTCCTGCTGTAAATCCCTGCCCTTACTTCCTTCTCTGGTGTCCTGTAACCTAAGAGTTGCAAGCTAAAATAAATCCTTTGTTCCCCAAGATGTTTTTGGTCATGGTGTGTTATCACAGCTATAAAAATGTCATTAATCAGTATTAATCCCTCTTAATCTGATTCCTGTAATTATTGATCTTTTATGATGCATAAATTACAGTTCTAGAAAGTAACCCTTTACATTAAGATGCCTCCCAGCTCTGTGTAACCACCTGCTTAGCTTAATTTTTACCTTCTATTTTGCTCTCAATTCTAAGTGTTCATACTCTTCTAACATTCTCATTTAAATGCACTTGAACTGTTCTTTCAATTGTCATTCATGATCTCTTTCTATCTTCCTTTCTCCTTTCCTTATCCCCTCATTCCCTTTTAATAACCTAATTAATTTCTTTAAATTTATTCTCTATTCACTGAAATCCTCCACAGACTTTATTATCAGTGACAAAGATTTGATTCTGTTAGTCATTATTATAAAGATTTATTGTGTTCTCGATTTATAAAAATAAAGCCTAAATTCCCTACACTGTTTGCATAATGTAGGTAGTTTTCCTGAATATATTCTCAGAACAGAACTAAACAAAAAATTCTTGGCACTTTTCTGCATCATTCTTTTCTTTGTACTAGCACATATTTAATTCAGGTCTAGCTACACTTTTTAAAATTTATATGGCAATTATTTATTCTTCTCCCTTGTCTTGCAGAGGAAAGTAAATCATCTAGCTGCCTTTGAATATATTTGTTGAATATGTATAAGTATGAGCACACTTATTGCATAGGAACATTACAAAAAAGGAATTATATTGTTCGTAATAGTACTAAATCTTTAAAGTATTGCTTTTCACCTTTGATTCCTCTTGCCCAGTTTTATTGATATGCAATGCTGAGAATTACAGATTTACTTGCATAACTTTGCACTTAAAATACCTCCTTTTATTTGTTCAGAAACGATGTAGTGAATTCCAGGATCGTGCAAAGAATGGAACACTGTTTTGTACCAGAGAAAATGATCCTATTCGTGGTTTGGATGGAAAAACACATGGCAACTTGTGCTCCATGTGCCAAGCTTTCTTGTGAGTATGGAGATTGGAGGTGTCAAGAAAGTATAAACTAACACCTGACCTTATAGGACTAGCTTGTTTCATCCTTAGGGAAACTGACTCAAAATAAGCAAAGCAGCTGTGTAAGCTACAAAGACAATTCTTGAGGTACAGAACTAAGGGTTTGTGCTTCCTAGGCACTTACTTTAAGATGCTTTATTTTCTATGACTTTCTATTTCTTAAATTTGGAGCCTTATTATGAAATGAACCTGTATAAATATTTGAAGTTCCATGTGTGAACCATATAGGCATCTCTAATATGGCTAGGACCGAGCACTAGGCTTGAACAGAGTTAAATAAACATACCATACAGAGCCACAAACACCTATAAAATTATCTTAAAATTACTTAACATGCCATAAATTTTTTTTAGAAAGTTAGGGTTACTATTATTTCTCTCTTACAATTTAGAATAATATGAGTAATATTATTTTTCTGAGCTCAAAATAAGTTTTTAGCTATATTTATAATATTAAATATTTAACTTTTTGTTTCCAGTCATAACCCTTTATGCTTATAATATCATTGATTAACTGTAGATACAATGTAATGTGTTTTACAAAGCATATTTGGGTGCTTTTAATTTAATCTGTATATGGAATCATTGGGTTACACCTATCTGTCTCACTTTGGTCTTTTAGATAAAACAGACATGTATGAGCACTATATTTAAGTGTAAATTAAAGCAAAGGGTACATGATATAGAAGATAGACCAGCAATGTAGACAGAGGCGTTGGTGAACTCTGATCTTGGCTGAAGCACTTCTGCCTCCCATCTTCTCTGGCCATCAAGAAGATGTGCCAGTGTGTTTTCTTAAGGTGTTGTCATCACCTAGGTATGAGGTGACCATGATTTCAGTTTGACAGTTCTTTGGCCATCATTTTCTCATCAGAAGAGGCAAAATAATTAATACAAAGCAAGCTTACAGAGGTACTACTGGCATCTTTCTTTTGATGTGAGAAATCTGAAGATATTGTAGGTTGATAGCATATTTGGAAGCAGGTTTTTTAGTTATTACATAGTGATAAAGGGGTAAATCCTTCATCCCCAGGCTGGAAATGGAGAAGAGATGGATGAGTAATATGTATAAATCCGTGGAATCCTTTTATATTTTATTTTATTTTATTTTATTTTATTTTATTTTATTTTATTTTATTTTATTTATTCAGCAAAACAGAAGCTGAAGAAAATAAGACTGAAGCTGGAACCAGAAACCGACGAGGGTCTGAAAAGTCAGAAACATATGCAGTGAGTGGGATACACCCTTAACTCTGTCACTGTAACAGGACACATCTGCAAGAGCCTAGCAAAATGCCATAACCCTTCAGTCTGGAATGACATTGAAATGAACATTGTATGAAACTGATTCATTCTTCCTATTAAGAGACAAACAATAGAAAGTGAAAAAACATTACTAGAATGAAAGAACTTGAATTTTACCCCTAATTTCAACAAAAAAATGTTTTAGTCTTTGCAAACCACTCTCCAGGGGAATCTGCCAAGCACACTCTTTGTTATGGATTATTGAAACTTAATATTTGTGGTAATTTATATAAAAATGATATTTATAAAAGCATGACTTCAAAGAAAGTTTAACATTTACTCTGCATGCACCTGTGTGCATGTATGTGCATGTGTGTGTGTGTGTGTGCACAGATGTATGTGCCTGTGTATGTATAGATGTATTGGTATCTAGGCACACATATGATGGGTAGAGGTCAGAAGACAACATGGAAGAGTTGGCTTCTCCTTCTACCATGTGGGTAATGAGGACTGACTCAGATCATCAGGCTCAATGACAACTGGTTTTACCTACTGAGACTCTCTCAAATCAGAAAGCATAATTTTTAAGACTAAAATATTGCAATGCTCATTTCCAGAGGCTTGCATGTCTTATCTTCACCTATTGTTTTGATGATGAAAGTCTCCTATTGTCCTCTAGACTGTGTTTTTCCTTATACTTCCATTAAGATAATATAGAAACTACCTATGTAAAGCTGTAATGCTTAAAGCCTGCACTTTTGGGCTAAGAAGATGACTCACAGGAACAGGTACTGATTGCCAAACTTTAAACCTTGAGTTCAGTCACTGGAACCTACATTTTAAAAAAAATTAAAGGTAGACATGATCCTTTGTTATCTCAGCATTCCTATAACAAGATGGGATGGGGAGACAGGAGAATTTCCTGGAAGCTCATTGACCAGATGGCCTGGAGTACTCCATGATGCCACAACAGAATCTAAGACAGACCTAGCCTGGACAAGGTGAAAGGAAAGCAAAGAACCAACTCCTGAAAGTTTCCTCTGACTTCTATAATGTGTGCCTTGAGACTGACTCTCTCTCTCTCTCTCTCTCTCTCTCTCTCTCTCTCTCTCTCTCTC
>NW_021604719.1:1896333-1903785 GCF_004785775.1 Grammomys surdaster
CTCTCTCTCTCTCTCTCTCTCTCTCTCTCTCTCTCTCTCTCTCTCTCGCACGCGCACACACAGCTCATCGTTTACAGGATGTATTAAATATCCTCATCTCCCTATTTAAATATTCTTACCTCCTTCCAGTTTTATCACTTAACAATGTTTAACGCTTCTTTCGAAATTTAGAATTACTCTAGGGTAAGCCACTATATATCTTAAAACTAAAGAGACTGTTAAGAAATAAATATCCACATTTCATTGACTTTTATGATCTGACCAATCATGTGATCATTACCTCCAACTTTCTCTTTGGCCATGTAGAAGCTATGTGATGGATTTCGCAAGGCCAGGAAGAATGGACAACTATATTGCACCAGAGAGAATGACCCAGTCAGGGGCCCTGATGGGAAAATCCATGGCAACACATGCTCCATGTGTCAGGCTTTCTTGTGAGTATAGCAGAACCCTCTGGACTTGTGAAGGGTCTGAGGCTTGGAAACTCATTGGAAGATGCAAGGGGGGCTGTCTTTAAGTGGAGATAAAAATGTACATTCTTCTAGAAATCTTTCAACTTTGAAGGTCACCTTTAACTTGTTAAAGACAGCACAAACAAGTGGAGAGCTTTCAGATTGTTACTATTGTGATAGAAACAGTGGAGACTCTTCAGGAAACACACAGAAAGAAGTAATACATGAGGTCACTTGCATGTGGAATTTCAAAATAATCCAAATTATAGTAGACAACAGAAAAGTGGTTGGCTATACCTGCAGTGATAGAAGGTGAACAGTGCAAATCAGGAGATGCTGAATGGTGTAATTGAAGGGTATAAAAGCTCCTCTTTCATACCATGTTCTGGAGAGAATGGAACCATTCTAATTCATTACCTAAAAAGAAAACAAATGACAATCTTGATGTTGAGGGACTTTAGGGTAACCAAAGAAGAGTCAAAGCATTGGACAATGAGCCCATGAGTGTAAATAATCTTTGCTAAGACAATAATATTTGTTTCTTCATAATCTATCCCACTTTTTCTCATAGTATTCAAGAAGACAAAGCAAGAGCAAAGGTTAAAAGAGAAGCTGCAAAGGTAATTTTTCAGCACTCCCATGCCCTACCTTTTTGGCACCCCAACGCTATGATGTTCTAGTTGTCCCACTAACATAAGTGTTTGCTTTCTAAACTTCATGCTCGATGGAAGGAAACAGAGCTGTGTTAATACACATCCTAGTTTAGCTTCTCAGAAGGCTAATTTGAGCACAGAAGTTGAAGACTAGTCTGAGAAACAAGTAAGACCAATGGCTAGTGAAAAGGAGTGGGAGAGAGAGTGTGTGTATATGAGAGAACTCTTAATGAAAAAATGATCCTGATTAGATTCGTCCAAAGTGCCAGTTTTATTTCATGATTGTTGAAATTTTGAGGCTTATTGAGTGAAACATCAGAGGGTCTACCCTCTGTAAGAATTTTTTCCATGCACTTGTATTTCATTAGAGTTAGATTTTTAGACACAGATTGTTGATAAATAACATGTGATGTCTACTAGGATTAATTTACATCATTTACATCTTTAAAGCACATCAAGTGGTCTGGGCAAGATTCCAATCATCACAGTTTACAATATTATACATTTGTGTTATCATATTTGTCATGGAGAAGTACCCTGTTGTCATTGTTATTTATTTTGACTTCATAATCATTCCTAGACTACTTCCTTGATTTTTCCAATTTTACTATTTAATAGAAAATAATGTTTTATTACATATCATATAATTATATAATATTCTTTATTATATTGCATAATCTATACCATAACTATATATTTTATATGTTTATTAATATTACATAATCATATATTAATATAAATATATTTTATTGCATACTTATTAATATTATGTTAATGTATAAAGTATTCCACAATATTATATAGTTATATAATATGTAATAGAAACTGTTTTCTATTATATAGAAAGACAAATTTGTCTGTGTGTATATGACTAGTTTCACTCAATAGCCACTTACAAGATTGACCTAGTATGTATTTCTAACACCCCTGAATTATGAACTTAATCATTATTTAGGGAAAGTTGTATAGTTTAAATGTTTATCTTTAAATGAATTCATTTTAAAATAACTGTTTTGCTAGCTGGGAATATCTTTTATTAGTAATTTAGGTCTGAAAATTTGGCTCTACATTGCATTTAATTAGATCAAGTCCTGTGACTCTGGATGCACTCTTTCTCTCGTCTCTGATTGGGTTGCTCTGGTTCCCATTCACATGCTCTTTGCCCAGATGAAGATCCCTTCCTGAAGATACGTCAGAATCTCCAGATGTCAGACTTGTTCTTTCCTTTTTATACAAACACTATTTTTCATTTGGATGATTTTTCCTTTTCTTACTCAGGATACTGAACACAAAAGATAACTCAGCAATAGCCTCAGTTCCTGTGGGAAAGCTTGTTGTTGAGGCTCACTGAATTTCTTTCCCTGTGATCTTCATAGGTTTTACATGCTACAGCACACACTAGAACAAAAGTGCAGATATATCTATTAGTATCTACCAAAATGTTCTCCTTTATTCTAAAGCCCAATTATAAACATCCTCAGCGATGGTACACTGCTACAAATGCCAAAACTATCCCAAATTCTCTTTCTTCTTTAAAAATATATAGTTAGCAAAGAGCAATGGCAATGCCTGTATTAGTTTGGACATTTCTGCCCCTCCCCCAAGCAATAACTCAAAGAGAGGTATCTCATGCTTTGTTGCTGCATTTTTTACTTAATAATGAAAACAAAATTGTCTATTCATGCAAGCAACTCTATTCCAATTATTTTTTATAAAATGTTATATTTTGAAATTAGCTTACTCACCATTGGGTTTCCGTGATGCTTTCTCACATTTAGCCATATTTAACCTACTTATTGCACCCTCTCACCAACCTCATCCCCAGTCCACAAACATTCTTAATTAACACTAAATAATCCATCCTCTTCTGTCTTATTGTATGTATTCTACTATTCCTCCAAATGGATGGTTAATTGTGTTGTGAGTTAGTAAGTTTATATATGGTTTTCACACAGCTTCCCTTGGGTTTAGCCTTCCCCCATCCCCTCCTTTCCCACATACACCTGTGCCCTTTCTGAATAAGGCACTTTAACATTCAGTATTCAACCACTCTATTTTTGCTTTACCTACAATCTACTGCCTCCTTCTCTCAATGTGTACTTCAGCCAAAGGCCCCTTTCTCTTTACCTGGTTTCTTCTTTGATACAACTTAATCATACACACACACACACACACACACATATATGAAATATATATATATGAAACATATATACATATACATGTACATGTACAATGTATATATGAAACATGTACTTGAAGCTATGGTCCACATATGAGAGAGAATATACAGCACTTGTCTTTCAGGCCCCAAGTTACCTCATTTAGTATAATTTTTCTTCTCCTATCATTTACCCAGCTGGTTTCAGTTATCTTTACAGTAGACTAAACCATGAGTATGAGTTCTTGATAAGCACTTTGTTCTTAGTGATTTATTATTTCTCTTCAAGATTTTCTGAATCATTGAACATTATTTATTACTCATAGTAAGAAAAGATACAGGAAATGAAGAAAATGCTTTTTAAATTAATTATTTTATTAATTTACATTCCAAATGTTGCTCCCCCCCCCAGAGTTCTTCACCTCATCACCCTCCATTTTGCATCTGAGAGGGTGACCCACCATCCACGCACGCCCACCCCACTCCAGACATTCCCCCTTCCCTGGGGGTCAAGTCTCAGTAGGATTAGGCTCATCCTCTCCCACTGAGGCCAGACAAGACAGTCCTCTGCTACATAGGTGCCAGCGCCACAGAGCAGCCCATGTATGCTCTTTGATTGGCGGCTCAATCTCTGGGAGCTCCCAGAGGTCTAAGTCAATTGACACTGTTGGACTTCCTATGGTGTTGCAACCCCTGTCAGCTCCTTCAGTCCTTCCTCTAACTCTTCCATAGGGGCCTATGAGATCAGCCCAATGTTTGGCTGTAAGTATCTGCATCTGTCATAGTCAGCTGCTGGTAGAACCTCTCAGAGGACAGCTATGTTAGGCTCCTATCTGCAAGCACAACATAACATCAGTAATAGTGTCAGGGTTTGATGACTGCCCATGGGATAGATCAGAAGTTGGGCCAGTCTCTGGGTGGCCTTTCCTTCAGTCTCTGCTCCATTGTTGTCCCTGAATTTCTTTTGATAGGAACAATTCTGGGTCAAAAAATTTAAAGGTGGGTTGGTGACCCCATCCCTCCACTAGGTGCCCTGTCTATCTACTGGAAGGGGTCTTCTCAGGTTCCATCTCTCCACTCTTGGGTATTTCCACTAAGGTCATCCACACTGAGTTCTGAGAGCCTCTCACATCCCAGATCACTGGGACTTTCTAGAGGTTCTCCCTGTACTCCACCTCCAACAGCTACATATTTTCATTCATTCTCCTGGCCCTCTGGGCTTCTCTCCTGTCCCCCTGTACCTGATCTTGGCTCCTTTTTCCCTTTTCTTTCACCAAGGTCTCTCCCTCACTCTACATCCCATGATTATTTTGTTCTCCCGTCTAAGTGGACTTGAAGGATCATCACTTGGAACATCCTTCCTGTTAAACTTCTTAGTCTGTGGGTTGTATCATGAGTATTTTGTACCTTTTGGCTAATATCCACTTATCAGTGAGTACACACCATGCATGTTCTTTTGAGCCAGGGTTACCTTACTCAGGTTGATATTCTCTAGTTATATCCATTGAACTGATTTATGATTTTTCTTTATCTTCTAGGAAATGTGCAGTGAGTTCCGGAACCAAGCAAAAAATGGAATGCTCATGTGCACCAGAGAAAATGACCCAGTTGTTGGGCCAGATGGAAAAACACATTCAAACAAGTGTGCAATGTGTGCAAGTGTGTTGTGAGTACTCATCCTCACATCTCCACCTAATCATGTACCATTATTCTTGCCTGGGTTTGAGATTTCCAAGTGTACCATGGATTGTATGCTAGAAAAATCTTAAAAGCAGATGGACATAATATTTAATATTTAATAATATTATGAAATACTTAATAATAGAATGACACCGTTTCTATTCACTTATCCATCTGCCTTCTAATCATGTCAAGTGGCTGGACTCAACACTGAATGTTTATAATACTTGACTGTCTTAATTTACAACAAAGAAAAAGAGCAAGTCTCAAATTCGACCAGGTGCTTTTTTTGATCTCTCTCTCTCTCTCTCTCTCTCTCTCTCTCTCTCTCTCTCTCACCTCTGATAGTCTGTGATTCTGTGAATATACTCAGATATAGGTTTAAAAATGTGTGGAGAACAGTGAGGCTGGTATATCAGAACTGTTACAATACCTAACCAGTAAGTGGAATAACCTTTTGGGGTTATCCCTATTCCCTACCAGTGAAGTGCCTTGGTGAAAAGCAAAGCCCCTAAGAGATAAACAAGCTCCTGAACTCTGTCAAGCTACTCTAGGAATTACAGGACTTTCTTTTGCCAAGTGCTGTGGGTCAACCTGTTGCTAGAGTTCTCTTATCTGGAATAATATAACAGATGTCCTATTCCACTTTTATACTGTAGTTGTAACTCCAACCCATGAAGATTCAGGAGCTACCTTTTGAATTGATTATAAAACTAGTATCCTCCCGTGAGTCACCTCAAAATAAATGCTGAAAGATTATATTCAAGTTATGGCCTTATAATTCTTGCACTTCATCATTCTGCTTCCCTTATCTTCAAAGTATATTTATGTAAAACACAAAGTTTTTTTTTTATTATCTCAGCCTTCACAGATTGGTCCATCCTTAAGTATATGCCTATAAGTCCTTAACAAGAGAGACTGAGAGTAAGTAGATCAGTAGACTAAGGAATGGCCTAATGTTCATGAAATAGCAGTTTTGTCTCATTTGTTCTCATTGATGGTGGTCATCAGATATGGTGAATGTTAATCATGAGTTTTGACATGTTATATGTCAGTAGAAAATGGCAAGAAATGGGTCAGACTTACTGGTGCTCCTTTGAATCTCAGCACTCTGGAGACTAAAGAAGAAAAATCATGAGTTTAAAGCCAGCCTAGGCTACATGACAAGATATTGTCTAAAAACAACAGCAAAACAAAAATCAAAACAAAGCAAAAGCTAGAATATTCAGCTTGTGACAGACATTATAAAACTCACTGTTGAATCTTATTGGGCTTCCATCATGGCTGCAACTAAAATTTGAATTGTAATATAATGAACTCTTAAAATATTCGCTTTGCTGTTTTAAAGTGAATGATTGTTTATGTTACGGTGCCTCCATATCTGACTTATAGTCTTTGTTATCATTAATGATGTCATAGTTCCCTGAGAGGGAAATGTTCTATGACTTAGAAAAAAAAGTATTTATGACTTTTTATAGATTGAAGCCAGGGACCAATAAAAATATTATCAGCATAAGGTCTTACACACTGATTAAAAAAAATGTGTGCTTTTGCCATTGTTATTACTTTTTGAGAAGTGAAATATAGACCCCGCTTTCTTTGCATATTGTCCAAAATAATCACACTTCTTAGGACAAATCCTTTTTCCTGAAAACTTTTATATTTTTATCATCAATCATCATCATCTGTGTGTGTGTGTGTGTGTGTGTGTGTGTATGTATGTGTGCGTGTCACACTGCACATACAGAGCTAAAAGGACAACTTTCTAGAGTTATTTCTCTTCTTCCTTCATGGGTTCTAGGGACTGATTTTATGTCATCAGGATTGCACAAAAACAGGTTACCTGCTAAGCCATCTTTCTCATGCAGTGTCCAGGAGACTTCTGAGATTTGATTGGAGGACATTCTCTTTCTTCTGGAAACATATCAGAATAATTGCAGAGTTGAACTTAGTTTGTGTCTTCTATTGCAGCCTACTAGAAGAGGAAGAGAAGAAAAAAGATGACAAAAGGGAGAAGAAGAAGGTTGAGGCTGGAAAGGTGAAGAGAGAAGCAGTACAGGTATCAGCTTCAGGTCATCAGGCCATACACACGCACAGTCTTCAATCTTCTGGGACAAATCTCCAGTCTCAGCATCTTTAATGATTTTGCCAAGTAGAAACATATATTAGAATCCTCATGTCTAACAAATTGCCTGTCTTCCTAATTGCATTTATGTCCTTATTTCAGTTTCTGATGTTCTGCCAGCTGGACCTCAAGCTTTCATATACTCCTTTTCTAGAGTGTTTCTTTATTTGGAAGCTCCCCTTTGTGAATGTGGTGGTGGTGCTGGTGGTGGTTGTGGTGGTAGCTCTCTCTCTCTCTCTGTCTCTGTCTCTCTGTCTCTGTCTCTCTCTGTCTCTGTCTCTCTCTCTGTGTCTTTCTGTCTCTCTGTGTGTATGTATGTCTGTGTGTGTGCATGCACCTCTCTCTCTCTCTCTCTCTCTCTCTCTCTCTCTCTCTCTCTCTCTC
>NW_021604719.1:1903795-1936457 GCF_004785775.1 Grammomys surdaster
CTCTCTCTCTCTCTCTCTCTCTCTCTCTCTCTCTCTCTCTCTCTCTCTCTCTCTGTGTGTGTGTGTGTGTGTGTGTGTGTGTGTGTGAACTCATATGAATGTACAGTTGTGCATCTCCTTATGGGGAAGTGGAGACTGAGTAGAACAGTTATCAGTTCCATGCTCACAGCCCTTTGACAGGGCCTTTTGCTGTCCTGTAGCTTTCCTTTTGAGCTAGGTAGGCTTGCTGGACAGAAAATCCTGGGAATTTGCCTACCTCCTTCCTCCAATACTGTAGTTACAGGCACACAGAGACATGCTTATCAGATATCTAGGGATCAAAAATTGCTATTATTTTGCAAACTGCAAACTTCTATACCATCTAAGACACTAAGTTATTATTCCTTTGTCTCTTACACTTTCTATATCAAAATAATGTTTAAGGTGAATATTTTCTAATTGTTGTAATACCAATCTTACATTCCAAATAATGTGTTACTTAAGCCTGTCACAGAGTATCAGCTAAAGCTGATATCTGACATCACGTTGTCTGTGCTATTTTCTTGCAACACATCACAGTTTTCAAAGGGAGCAAGGTGGGGGGGGGTGGATTTTTGTAGTATTTAGTGATCTGGTTCTCAAATCCTTCTTCATTTGACAGGAGCTATGTAGTAAATACCGTACCCAGCTAAGAAATGGGAGGCTCCCCTGCACCAGAAAGAATGAACCCACTGAGAGCCTGGATGGGAAGATTTATAAAAGCACCTGCTCCATGTGTGAGACCTTCTTGTGAGTACAGCTGCAGTACTGTTCAGTGCCAAATGTAGGGGTGGCTTACTCCAGGACATTAATAACAATGCCCATCTTTCTTTGTGCAGAGTTTGGGGGACATACTATTATCAAGCTACACACTGGCAGTACTTCCTTTCTGATGCTTTAGCGTTCTGATATTTAAATTATCATCATGGTAATGTCATGTGCTAATACCAGATATCCCCAGAGTTGATGATAGAAAAGCCCTGGATCATAATTTCTTTATGTTAATAAGTCACTGCCATGACTAACACAAATATAGAGTCATTGGATAATAACAAGCTGAAATTTGTCAATACCAATCATTTTCTAGTTGTTTTCTGGGAAGAAAGATAAATCATTATTCATCAAAACAAAGGGACAGATTTATTTGGTGATTTATGATGGCATTAATGTTTTGATTTTTAAGCCATGTTAAAAAGAAGAACAACAATGTAGAGGAGAGTATTCACTAACCTTTCGATGACCAAGATAAGTTTGTAGAGGCACAGAAGTAATAGGATATTCTACCTGAGATTTTTTTCTGTTAAAGAACCTATGCATTGGTGTTAGAAATAATTCTTGCTCATCTGTCTCTTGCAGCCAGCAAGAAGCAAAGGAAAAGGCAGCTGGTTTCAGAGCAAAGGCTAAACGAGAAGTTAAGGTACTTATCCTGGGATAGTCAAAATACAATGGAAAGGTCAAATTTTGCTATTTTGCTGTAAACATCACACACAGAGTTATTGAAGACCTGGCTTGAAGGGAATGTAAGGGTTATATAGTCTAGAAGTTGACAAGACTTTTTCCTTATTGTATATTTAAATTAGCTTACAAGCAGTATGCTTCCATGAGACATTAATCATGCATCCTTAGTTTTATATAATTGTCTAGCCACCAAATCCTGTCCTTAGTAACCAGAGAGTATATTATTTAATTTTGTGGTCATGCAACCTCTGTCACTACTACCAACTCTGTAGTTGTAACTATAAAAATAGAATTACAAACACATTAGTGTGTCTAGATTCTCTTGGAATTTTATTCACAAACATCAGGGTCATGGGAGGTGGGTGGCCAAACTTTGATCATAATACACAACTTCATGTTTATGTGATTCTCAGATTGTGTAATAAAAATTTAAGTCTATAGAAAAAGAATATCTTGATTGCAAAATTGATGTTTTATTAGTATTAGCACCCATATTTCAAAGTTCTTACAAAGAGGAATAGAATTTTAATGTAGCGATCCGGACACCCAAATCCCACATTCTTCCTCAAACATTTTTGCTTTACTTTTTCTGTTTGTCAACTTTGGGGGGAAATGTTTAAAATGCATCATCCCTTAGAAATATTTTTGTTTGTTCAGAATGACTAACTCAAGATAACTTACTACAGTTGGGACTAATTTCTCTGCATCCATCAAAGATCACTAGCACTAAAATCAAATCTCTGAAGAACCGCTGAATTTCCAATCCTTTAGGATTGTTTGCTTACAATTGAATTGCAAGCAACTGTGAATCCAAAATGCGAGTGGTTTAAGTTTCCAACGTCTTCAAGAGACACTCTTTCAGTATAATGCAGGTCTTACCTTCACATTAGCTTCAGCAGACAAGATGTATTGCTTACTGTATTCCTAATTATGATCAGCTAAGTGATCTAAGTGATCAGGCAATGAACACAGAAAAAGAAGATCCAGGTAAAAAAATATATTCTCTTATTCTTATTGCATTTTAAATTGAGATGAGGATTTTAAGAGAAAAACAAAGTCACTCTTAGCTGCATTTACAAGCAAATATTGCCTACACACTGACCATTATTTAAATCGTGAAGGATATTCTTATTTCCATTTTTATAGATGAGACATTTTGACTAAGGAATGGCAAGAACCCTCATTTGAGCTTCCTTGCTAGGAAACTGGAATTCTAACAATACGGCATAGGCCTTGAACAGAGTAGTACTTGTCAGGCCATACTTGGGAATGTATTCCACACTCCCCAGGAAAGGAAGAGAATCAGTGCAACAGGTCATGTCAAACTCATGCCATAAACAGAAAATCTGTAGTGTCTGGGTATATACAGCATTTGAAAGAGAATATTCAGAGACATGAGAGACCCAGCTCTTTTAAGATACAGGTGCTTTGGTGTTATGGTTGTGTCTACTCCTGTCCCTACTCAGCTAGGAGTAAGTCAAGAAACAACTCTGCAACTGTAGCACTTAAAAATACTGAAAAGATACTTGTAGAACAAAGAGTAAGATTCACCAAATTCCAGCTACTCTCTCCAGCCTCAGTAGGAAGTCTCTAGAGAAGAGAAGGGTTGACTTGATCAGAGAATGAAAAAAACAGTATCTGAAAGGGAAAGGCTGAGCTGGTAGGCCCACCAAGACATTGAGAATCATGAAAAAGAAACAGCTTGTGTAGAAGCTCTAAGATATGGAATTGTTTCCAGATGAGAATCTACAAGTGACAATTGGTCTTACACAGTACTTCTGAGATGGTTAAGCAGATTACGTCTGTCAGTGCTGAGCTAGGGATAGAGGTTGCCAAAGTCAATTATTTTAGTAAACTGACTTAAACAGTTGTTGAAGGGGAAAAGATTTTTTTCAAATATTGGGAAAAATCTAATTTGGAAGAAGAAAAATATTCCTGTTTTTTTTCTAAAAATAAAAAAAAATACTCTTCATATATTGGTCTCAAGGAGCATACTCATTGTCTTTTATTAACTTAGGAAGATAAACCTTAAATAAAGGAATTTTATAAGATTTGTTAGGGTTCTTTTCCAATATTTCTCAAAGTAGTTCTGTAGCTAACTTGTTGCAGCTATCTGGTAGAAATTCCTTTAGGGATGAACCATCTTGATGGAAATGGAATAGCTGCATGTCTTACTAGATTTTTCAAAATCTAAAAATTGCAAATTATTTTTATTATGTATAATGTAGAAGTGATCAAGAAAGTAGAAAGAAATGATAGAGGAACTTTGAGGTTTTCTTCAGAGTATGAAAGTGTTTGATTTTATGATATGTATATTCTTTAATTGCATTATGACAGAATAACAAATAAACTCCTGAGGTAAGATTATGCCTAAATCCTCAGAAAATGTAGTTTAAAGGCAGTGCGATGACTCAGCGATTAGAAGTTCTTGACACCAAGCCTGGCAATATGAGTCCAGTTCCCATGAAATACATGGTGGAAGAGGATAGCTGACTCCTGTAAGTTATCCTCAGAGGTTCACCATGTACACACATGCATACACATTAAAGAAATAATAAATGTAAACAATATATAAAGGTAAAGTCCAGTTTACTAAGTGAATTTTACACACATGTGGATCCAGGGCTCAATTTTAAAGTGGATGAACCAATAAAGCCTTTTATATGTCCTGTGTGTTTGCTAGGAACTGAACAATAAAATCACAAGAGGAGAAAATCCTTTGGTCATTTTTAATTTTCTCTTCCAAGAAGTGCCAAATAAGAAGCCAACAAAATGCTATCAAAGAAAATATTTAGACCCTTGTAATTCTCTTCTTTTAGGTTGATTGCAGTGAATTTTTGACTCTTTTAAAAGGTGGAAAACTTTATTGCACACGAGAGAATGATCCTGTGCGTGGCCCGGATGGCAAGACCCATGGCAACAAGTGTGCCATGTGCAAGGCTGTCTTGTAAGTATGACACACAATGAAGCTACTACTGTGAATGAGGATATGGGGAGAGGCAATGGGCCTGAATGCAGACTTATATAGTACTGCGTGTGAGAAATGCATAATGTAGCTCTTACTGTGATTCAGGAGATTGGGAGAGGCAACAAACCTATAGACTTACACATATAGAATATTGTATATGATAGACACACAAGGCGGTCTGCACTGTGAGTTAGGAGAATGGGAAGGCAACAAACATTCAGACTACACATGAGACACACATTGTAGTTCCAACAGGCAGTCTACACATAGGGAAAGGCAACATGCCTATAGACTTACAAATATAAAATATTGTATATAAGAGATACAAAATGCTGTTTCTATTGGGAGTTGAGAGAGAAAGAGAGAAACAAGTATGTAGAATATACATACATAATATTATATATGAGAGGTACACAAGGTAATTCCTACTGTGAGTCAGGAGAGTGGGAGAAGCAACAATCCTGCAGACTTACATATATGTATATGTACATATGTATAAAATGTTGTATATGAAAGCCCCTACTGTAAGTTGGAAGAGTGATAGAAACAAGAAGCATTCAGATTTACACATATATAATATTATGAAACACACAATTCAGTTCTTAAAATGACTTGAGAGAGTGGAAAAGGTAACAAGCATGCAAACTTACACATATGTAATATTGTGAAACACACAAATACAGTTCCTATTATGAGTGAGAAAAGTAGGAAAGGGAATAATTGAGATAGAAATACACACATGCAATACTGAACATGATATTACTTGCTTGAGAAAGAAAGTATATTCAGGTAGACCTCTCATCATCTCCAATATTTATAATTCTAGAAACAGACAATATACTACTAAATTATTGCATTTTTATTAGTTCTCAGTAGATAACTCTATATTTCCTTCTAACCTTTTATCCATTGTCAAATAGATCTCTTCTATGATTTATCTTACAATTCCATGTAGGAAGAAAATACATAGGTTTTATTGATCATTCTGTGTTCCAGGAAATACCATATTTCAGGAAAACATATTGAATGCATCACTCAAAGTTTAGAACTACATCTAAAATATGCAAATCATTCAAGAGACATTTACTAAGCGCCGATAATAATCAGTGTATGTGATTAATCAAAAGTGAATGAGACATTTTTCAGAAATCATGCAATTGCGGTTCTTAAACCTTTGCCACTAACAGCCTCTTTTCACTAAGAAAATTTTATTGTGTCTCTGGGTATGTAAAATAAATATGCAAATCAAACACTTGTAATTATCATAAAGAACTTTAAATAGAATGATTAGTTGCCATTTTAAGTAGAGAAAAATCATAGGAATGGATGATATTATTAAACTATAAATTAAGAATTAGATCTTGGACGAATAGTTCTTACTGTAGGACACAAAACATTTTCCATTTTTTTCAAAATTGATAATATTTTGATTTTGTAATCATTAATGCTGAGAATGCAGTTTTGCATAAATATTGAATATTAAATCACAAAGTACACTTGAAGTCTTTTCAGAAATTGGTGGAAATTATTTTCTAATCTGAAGACAAAATTTATTTGAAAATTGTTTTATGAAATACAAGTCAGCATCTCATAGAGTAATTTCTAAAATCAAACTTTAATATAGTGCAATCAAAACATTAACTTGTTTGCTCTATCTATGCTGAAAGTGTTGGTAGGAGATAATTGAAAGTCATTAGTTTCCATAATTAAGTCATTATCTTCCAGTAAAAACATAAAAATTTTAATGTACAAAAAATTTAAAGCACTGCAGTTTATAACCTGTAAGAGTTTTGAACATGAGTTGAGATAGTAGGCTATTTTCTATGGTATTGAGTGGCTGACAATTCACACAGTGGAACATGTTTGAAGTTAATGCTGCAGTGAAGCATAATGCAGTATGGGTAATGTTGAGGATTTGTTGACATCTTCATTGGGAATTAATTTTTGACCATCACATATTCAGAAATCTTTAATGTTGCCAAATATTTTATACACTCGCATTCACATACTTGACAACTATGGGCTACATGCAGTCTACCAGCTGTTGTCTGAATATAAGGTAATGAAATACAAAGCAGGGATTGTTAAAGAAAAGCAGTGCTGGTAACTGGCTTTGGTAATTCTGTGAATGGACAGCTAATAGAAAGTTTTAGGTGGAAATAGACCTGAATCTTATAATTGGGGTAAGATTGTATCAATGACAGGTCCTTTGACAAAACAGAATTGCATAAGGTCTAAATTAAGAGAGTTGTGGTATGTAAGAAACAAACACTTAGTAGTTAGGACTTTACCAATTTTTGAGTGTCAAACCAAGGATTTTGATGTCTGTTCTATGTATAGTGAGGGATGCAGAAACGTTTCAGTTAGGAGAGGAAATGATAGAAATATGATTCATTTAGGAAAGAGCAAACAGCAGTGATCAATAGAAGGAAAAGAAGGAAAAGTCTAACAATGAATGGTACTGATGTGACGGCATTGATGGGCAGCCATTATCCAGTGGGGAGGTGGGGCAGGTAGAAAGAGGAAAAAGACACAAGTGGTCAAGGTGAAGGCAGGTGATGATAGGGAGTTATTAATGGGCAACACGTGCAAGCTGGAAGAAAGAATACAGTTGCAAGTGATTTGGGTGTTTTGTTTTCGAAAAGCAAAAAAATATAGGAGGAAGATCATACTTGCTAAAAACTGACTATATTTGAGTCTTCTTGTACATGGAAAAGATTTTAAGAAATAAAGCTTAAAGTCCTGAACAACCATTTAGGAAATTCCAATTAGCTGGCAGTTAAGTATATGTTTTCTGAGTACTATAAAAACTTCGTCAAGTACAAGACTCCAAACATTCCGTCTGGGGTATTTTCGAGAAGAGAGCCTATAACAGATGTTAAACAAACACTGATAACCAATCTAGACCCAATTGAGGTGTTTGATAGGTTCATAGAAATGTGGTCTTCCTTCAGTAAACTATCGTTCCTTCACTTTCTAACTTTCAGCGAGAAAGAAAACGAAGAAAGAAAGAGGAAAGAAGGGGAAAATCAGAGAATCTCTGCAGGGCAGAGCTCCAGCGGTGCGAAGGCTAAGGTGAGACTTATTCCTGACTTCCACTAACAGAGTGGGCTAAACTTATTACAGTGGGATTGTGCCACGGCGCAAAGTCAAGGGTACTGCAGGGGTGCAGAAACCAAACAAGTCCTTGGAAGAATCGTCTTCCACTTCAGACTGTCCAGTCAGGTCAAGGCATTACCACTTCCTGCTACTCCGTGACTCTTGGTTTCTTTAGATCTGGAAGTAATTAAAGGCCCAGTCTCCTGGCCCATTGTTAGCACTCTAGTCCTTGTGGTAATATTCATGCTCATCGTCTTCACTTTCTTTCACTATTTTTTATTATTGTGGATGAAGCTACGTCTTTGAATTAACTTTTCTACTCTCCAAGGCAGGACAGTATGATAAAACAGAGCAGATTGTGGATTCAGTACAATTGGCCTCTTACCATATGGACTTGTGAAACTTTGAATAAATTACCTCATCTCTCTTATCCCAATGTTCTTTTAAAGAGATAGAGGAAAATAATTTAGTTACCTTGAGAACATTTGAGATATTTTACAGCACCAGCATGTCACTATTGTATGAGATACAGCATCATTTCATGAGATTTCTGTTGCCAATTCACCTATTTTATAGCCTTGGAGAAACCAAGGCCATCTCTTTTCTCCCAAATATACTACCTGCAATAAAATCTGTCTTTTCTGTTTCGTTATAACATGCTTTAGGACGATGGATTGTCTCTCTTAGAAAGTAGATATGTTCAGGCTGGTTGTCTGTCATCTCCAGTGGAACCTGTCTGATGAACATGTTGCCTTATTCTGGAGCAGGAGTTATAAATAATGCCTAAATAAAAAAAAAGGAAAAACTTTCATTGAAAATACATCTGAACAAGGAGATATGTAGATTTGGTCTTTGGTATACAGTTTTCTGACCTTTGATCTGTGCTATCAGGCCTTAAGCACTTTATAATTTCCCTGTGTAAATAAAGCTACGAAAACTTGCCCTTTATAATTAGAATATAGAAGAATGTAGCCCTGTCTCCTTTTTCTGTGGACAACAACCCAAGGTGATCAAATATTTACAAGGGTGAAAGGAAATGTGTTTGTGATGCTGATCACTCCATGAACTCAGTAATAGCACAATAGACTGAATAACTATGTGGCCTGCTCTCTTCTTCCTTTTCAGTACGAATGTGCTCAATATTGGGAACGCATGAAAAATGGAGAACTCAGCTGTACTCGAGAGAGTGAACCTGTACGTGGTGCCGATGGGAAATCATACAACAATGAATGCGTCATGTGTAAAGAGCTACTGTAAGTGCTTTTCATGTCAAGTGTGTCTAAAAGACAGCCAGACATTTCTTCTCAATGAAAGACATTTTTTCTTTTCCATGACTCCCTCCATAAACTTTCTTTGCATTAACCCCCGATGGTCTTTTTGTTTCTTATATCTCCTAAGCAGCATAAGGCCAAGGGGATCAGTTAATTAAAGTGACTGATAGTCCTCTGTCATTGTAGTTCTGTGACCTCTAAATGTCATCAGTATAGGAAGTTATCCCTTTCCTTAACCTAGTGAGATTTAGTGATGATCACTTGGAATAGCTGGACAGTGTTTAAGACAGCTGACTTCTTGTCAGTTAACATACTCAGTTACAGAAACAGGAGATGGTTACTTCTATTTATTTTCCCTTTGTGAATCTTTTCAGAGTATTTTATGACATAGTTCAGCTACTTTGATTCATCTCATTAGGGTCACTAACACAATTGCTGCTAGTCCAATTTATAAACTGAAATAATCCTAAGTAACCATGAACATCTTATGGATGCTTTTAGTTGTGGTATTTAATTGGTATGTGATTAATAAATAACTAGTTTCTACCTCCCATCCACAAGGTATAATTCATGCATTCTTCACTTTTCTGAAGGCTAGGTGATGAACTCTTACCAAAATGCTGACATTCTCATAATGAGAAAAGTGAAATTTGTTTTCTGAAAAGTCTCATGAAGAATGGACTTGAGGGCTCTAGATAGAGTCCAGTTTTTCTGTACATAAGCCTAGAGCATGTTCTGTGTTATTATCATGTGTAACATATATTGTTGTTGGGAGATCTGATGCTGGCTGACCAGTGGCCTTCATAGATCTCTGCCTCTGTCTTCCCATTGCTGGGTTATAAGCATCTGCCACCAACCTCTGCTTTTGATATGAGTACTGAAGATTTGAACTCTGGTCTTCATGTCTGTGAGGCAACAATCTACCAATTCTCCAGGCAATTACTAAAGGTTTCAGACAAGAGGAATGACTATACTTATAATTTCTCCATGCTATGTCATTATAGGTACCCACTATTTTAAATAATTAACTTTGTTTAAAAATTATGACTTGCATTTCTTTGATTTTTTTATTTCTCTATTACTTTATTAAAAATCTATTTGGGCCATACTATAAGAAATAATAATATGATGATTTTTTTTATCTCAAAATCATGGAACACTGCTCTAGGAATGTGAACTAAGAGTAGCGATGAGTTGGAATACTAACTGTAAAGATTGTTGTCAAATGATTTGATAATGTGTTTTTTGTTGAAGGGACTCTTAGCCTACTATGTTAGTAACAGAAGTAGCTGTGGCTCTCAAAGAATAAGTACAAGAGGTGCCCCCAGGCCCCTTCATCCTTTCATTTGTGTCAACAATATGTCTAACCACCCTTTCTCTCATAGGCAAAGAGAATTGGATGAAAAAAATAAAAATTCTGCCTCAAGATCGAATGGGACTAGATCAGAAAAAAAGGTGAGGCATTGCTGAAGTTTGGATGGGACATTTTGTTTTAAGCCATCAAAAATGTGGGATGAGATTATCCACATGGTCAGTGGAAATCTTTCTTTTAGGATATCAGAGCTAACTTGGGATTTTATAATGCTGCTATAAAGTTACTACAGAAAATGGCTCACAGTAACACAAGCTATTGCCCTTCATTCCTGGAGACCAGAGGTTTAAAATGACCCCACTAAAATCAAGGTTTTGGTGGAGTTGTGTTCCTTTGTGGAAGCTCCAGAGTAGGATGTTTCTTCATCCTATTGACTTCTAGGAACTACCTGCCCTCATTGGTTTGAGGCCCTTTCAGCCAGCATGCTTATTCAATCTGACTATCCTTCTGATACCAATTCCTTGGCTTGAATATAATAAACTTTTGTGATTATAATGAGTCCCCTCCATTACTCCTGAATAGTGTCCCTACTTCAAATACAACTGATTGGTACTCTTAATTCTGCATTTAGCCATAATTGATAAAGCAACATATTTACAAACTCTAGAACTTAGGATATGAATGATGTACTTAGTCCTGGCTACCTCAGCATGGTTAAGTGACTATCAGACTTTCAAGTGGAAATCTTTGTGAGATACTATATAAACACATTTCTGATTGTTTTTCCTGTTTTCCTTTCAGGATGTGTGTGATGAGTTTAGAAGTCAAATGAAAAATGGAAAACTCCTCTGCACTCGGGAAAGCGACCCTACCCGAGGTCCAGATGGCAAGACTCATGGCAATAAGTGTGCCATGTGCAAAGAAAGACTGTAAGTGTTTTTCAAAACAGAGGTTTGGCTGGGAGTCTGGATAGTGTAATAATCACATTGCAGCAGTTTGAGCAGAACAGCAACCGTTTTAGAAGTGAGTCCTATAACCAATGAGGTATTTATTCACATTAGTAGAAATGTTTCTTTCAATTCCTTCACTCAGGGAAAGAGAAGCTGCTGAAAAGAAAAAGAAAGAGGATGAAGACAAGAGAAACACGGGGGAAAACAAGAGCGATAAGGAGGTAACATTTCAGACATATTAACATATGAAGTTGGGGGTTCGTGTTATGGAGAGTTGAGTGATGGCTGGAAGCTAGCATGGAATTACCTGTCAGACAATGAGCTTTATTAATAGATATGCACCCATGGGAGTCAGGGTTGGGCCATGATGAACTAGGTGAATTTTATGAGGGATGATCCCTCATGTCAGAGACAATATAACAGGACCATGAAGTATGAGAAAGCTATAGACATTCTAAAACCAACCCATTAAGTTACAAAGTTAGTTTACAGAGAAAAGCTACATCAGACAGCATGAGAGAGATACTTGACTGAGGGAAAGAACAACAACAAAAAAATAGACCATGAAAGCCAGAGAGGTAGAGAGAGCTCTAAGGTTTGGGGAGCCTGGCCATAGCTCAAAGCTAGTTTCAGGAGAGGCATCAGAATTGTCTGGCTGGAGTGACACAAATAAGAGCATTTATGTGCAAGTTTTTGCCATAGGCCTAGGAGACAGTGTGCAGAAATAAAGAAGCACATATTTTACACATTTATTTTTGCCTCCAAAAAAGGAAAGGCCAGAGTAACCTCAGGTATGGTAGATACCAGAACCATCAAGAGAGGTATGGCCTGACCTCTGATCTCCTAGACTCCATGACTTAGTGTAATGACTATCTTAAAGCCACAAGCCCCCTAACAGGTTCGTTGTAAAGGGAATTCATTTAACTACTATTATTTTGAAATCTCCATTCTCTCTCAAAATTTGATAGTAAACAAAAAACGATATGGCTAGCTCTATTAAAAATATAGCATATCACTCTAAGCCCTCAAAACAATACTAACCCAGGAACCAGCAACAATTATCAAAGCGTTGTGACTACTTACTCAGTGACTATCACTTGAAGCTTTAAAACTCAACTGGGCCAGGGGAAGGGGCTGGGCTTGGGAGTCTGGGAGGAAAAGAAAAGCACCAAAATTTCAATCAAGGAAACAAGTAAATTTGGACTGTGTATGGTAACCTCTCGAAATGGCTCTTGACTGCCACCTAGTGTTGTTTGGGGCTTTGATAGTGCTCACCTGTTCATAAGGACAGCACAGAATATTCATTATTTTACAGCATATCTCACTAAACTATGAAATTCAATTAGAAAGACAAAGTTGTAATTCTCTCTGAATATAAATTATTGCTTTGAATTGTGTCAAAAGAGAGATATAGATTTCTTTATGAGTGCAAATCAAAACAAGATTTGAAAACTCTTATGTCTAAACAGTTCACATACATACACACAATATCTTGTGAATTGTTTAATTTTACATCTAAGAAAAGCTCAAGAGACAAAACTACACACAAACAAGATCAGGAGATCAATTTCCCAAAGATGGCAGTAAGCTAAACATGAGCGCCACTATTCATATGTATGTGTGCAGTACTGTGAGCATCTGGAAAAGAAAATAATTCTAGCTAATGTTTGCGAGACACATAAAACAGTGATCAGATGTTCAACTCCAGAGATAATTTTACAGTGATAAGATGTTCAACTCCAGAGATAATTTTAAGAATTCAGTCTATTAAAAATGCGTGTGATTGTCTGTGGGTGGACAAAAGCAACTCTCAGTCACTATCAGTATTTTAAAGATGGCATCTCCAAAGGTCTCTTTGCCATTAAGGGAAGTTCAAGGTAAAAATCTCATGGGAACGGTTCCTTTGACGATGTTTTAAGTTTTTTTTTTTATAGAAAAGACAGTATTATATTCTTATAAATGGACTTTGTTCTCCATCATGTAAAAGTAGAGGTAAAAATGAGGAAAGTCTAAAGTAGGTTCCTTGTCACAAATCCATTATTAATTTGATTATTTAATTTTTCTGAGCCTTTTATAAAATGTAAAATGAGAATAATGGATGCACATCACATGAGCCAACATGTAATGCACATGATAGAAAATATCTTTAAGACATGATTATGTAGGCAAGCTGATTTAGGAGGTAATGGCATTTGCCACCATGCCTGGAACTCTGAGTTGGATCCCTGGAATTCACAGATTGAAATGAGAGAACCAGCCAGGTGAATATTTTCAGTTCATTCTATATTTTCATTTGCTCTCTTGGTTGTTTGCTTGGTTGTTTGCTTGATTGGTTTTGGAGACAGGGTTTCTCTGTGTAGGTGTGGCTATCCTGGAACTTGCTTTGTAGACCAGGCTGGCCTGGAAATCGCAGCAATCCACCTGCCTCTGCCTCTGAGTGTATAATGCCACCATCATTTCTGTATTTTGTATAGTGAGTACAGCTGCAGACAGGCAGATCCGAGACACAGATTCACAATGTGTACAAATGAGGTGAGCTGTCTTATGCAGAAAGGGAATTCCAATGAAGACAAATTAATTAAATCTAAGTCCATCCATGAAATATCATTTTCTGTATTTTCCTCCAATTATTATGAGTCCGTACCTCACTACCATGGTTCTTTCAGATGGTTAACGTTTAGAGTGAGTCAGGGATCTGCCTCTTACTCTCTCACTATCCTAGCGCTGTTAGATGATAAATTTTAGGCTACAGCAGCAATATGTTTCCCTGTCCTCTTGTCAGGATCAATGCCATGAATTCCGGAGCATGCAGCTAGATGGAAGGCTGATCTGCACCAGAGAAAATGATCCCATTCAAGGCCCAGATGGCAAGACTCATGTTAACAAGTGTGCCATGTGTCAGATGATATTGTAAGTGAAGAAGCTTACCAATGAGTTTAATCAATCAGTTTGTTGCCAGAAAGGAATTTCTGTCACTTAAAGACATTTAGTTTCATACATTATACATAAAGACATCCTCATTTATAAAAGTACAGTTGATTTTCAAAGTACTCAATGAGAAACTATTGTTTTAAACAAGAAACACAACCATACTTGAGGCTACTATGGTGGTACATTTCCAAGTCAGTGTCCTTTAAAGAAAGGAGTTTAGGCACTGATGAGAGTCATGTATTTCACAGAAATGCAGTTCATCTTGAATGTTGAAATAACCACAATGACCATACATACAGTTTTGGTGGAGATTCAAAGAGATAATATTTTCTAAAATGTTCTTAAACTTTGGAGAATCATAACTGTGTGAAGAACAAATAAAACTGAAAGTTTAAGTGGAATACAACTGTAAAGCATCACAAGAAGAGAAATGAAGCTATTGTCTATATGATAGGGTAAAATAAACACTATTCTCTTTTTTTATGATGTATGTATTTCATTTATTACAAGTATGCTGTTGCTGTCTTCAGACTGTGGAGGGCATCAGATCCTATTACAGGTGGTTGTGAGCCATCATGTGGTTGCCAGAAATTGAACTCAGGACCTTTGGAAAAGCAATCAGTCCTCTTAATGGCTGAGCTATCTCTCTCACTGTATTCTCTTAATAAACAACAGTCCTTTAAAATCCCTTGATTTGGGATGGTAGTAAAGCAACAGAATCACTAAATTTTGAACCTGTTGCCATAAAAAGATATGAAGACTTTTGCCATCGGAGACAACACATATAATGTATGTCTAGATATTTTGAAGGCTTGAGACAATATTATCAGATATGTTAATGTTTAGTATTATAAAAAATACTTGCTTAAAGATAATTCAATATAATCCTAGAAATACTACTCAGTTTTTTTTTTTTAATTCTGCAGTGATCGCGAAGCTAGTGAAAGAAAAATGAGAGATGAAGAAAACTCACGCTCCCGGCCCACAAATGAAGCAAAGGTTGTGTTTTAATTAAACCTTCAATATTAAATATTGGCCTTATCATCACCCTCAGTATTTCACCTTCCCTTATAGTCCTTAAATAATAAAGATACTAACTTTTTTACTTGAAAATTTTGTTTTGACTTTTTTACTTTCTGTCTTAATATGATACACACACACACACACACACACGGATATATCCTTTTAAAAATTCTTACAGAATTCTCCTATAGTGTATGTGAGTTATTGTCTTTCTGTTTAGCAGAATTATGGATTGGAAAACCAAAGGACACAGCTTTCTTTCACAACTGCATGCTTATATTTGACACTGTACATGTGAACGGAGGCTCTAGACAGCTTGTTGATATTGAGTATCATGACTCACATAGCAAGCAGACATCTCAAGCCCTCTGTTTATCTTCTCTTTGATGTCTTTCTCTGTTTTCTCCAGATGACTTTCCAGGCATCTGTGAATCAATAGTATGCATGTATTATAATACTTTCTCTCTTTGCGTATCAAGATTCATAATAAAGCAGACATCTTTGTACAGTCATTCACAGTGACCATCACATTTTTAGCACAGATTGCTGTGAGAGTCTCCTTGGCTTAAGAGTGTGGAACCATCAGAGGAGGGCAAAATCAGTAAGAGGTGAGGGGTGTCTATCAAGTCTTGTCTTATGTACCCTTGCCTTTCAGGACCAGTGTGGAGAAGTTCATAACACACCAGAAGATGTCAAACCTAGGCAGGCCAGGAGCTCTTTGCCCTCCATCCATGAGATCAGTGAAGTGAGTACCAGCCCAGAGCCAAAAGATATCTCCTAAAGCTGAGTTTGAGAAAACCACCATCAACAAAGGAAAGCTCATGTTCATCTTCCCTTTCTCATTTACTAGGATGCATGCAGTGAGTTTCGAAATCTCATGAAGAATGAAAAGTTTATATGTCCAGAAATGGATGACCCAGTGCATGGTGCTGATGGAGCCATTTATCAGAATAAGTGCTACATGTGCCGCGATGTCCTGTGAGTACAATCGTTATCCTCAGAGCCAGACAGCAAGGAACTCACATTCTTACAAATTGCTCATTGAATACATGTATGTGAGTCCAAAGAATTCAAAAACATAACCAAAGGCCACAAGTTAAGACCACTTGATGCAGCAGAAAGAGTGCTTGGGTCTGGAAATGGGAAATAAAGTTGTGTGTTCTTACCAGGGTACTCATTCCAAATTCTTATTTTTTAAATAATTTATTTATTTTTTCTTAAATCATAATTCATTCACACAGGGGTTATAAACACAGAAAGGCAGGATGTGGGGAAGGGGATGACACTGGAGCATGGGTGTTCAGAAGGAATACAAATATCTTTCAGAACCGGGTATTGGCTGGGTGATGGTTCAGGGGACAGGTCACTATAACTCTGCCTATGACTCACTTGTCCTTATCTAAGTTGGTATTGTCTGCCAAGGCTACCTATTTACAAGATCTATGACTACTCAGGCTTGTAAATTTCCACAAAAGCTGCCTGTTTACATTAGCTTATAGCCGTCTGTTTCAATGTTTTTCCACTGAGACCCAAGACTTGGTATTAGTATACATGTATGACAGGCCTATTGCTGATTTTAGGGCTATGGCTGATTTTAGGCCTTCAGTGTGTAAGCAGGGCTGCCCCTGACATCTCCTCCCTTCTCTAAGTATAGACTCTCATTCCAAATTCTTGATTCAAAAGAAAAGCCATTTTAAAAACATAAGTTGTAGACCTTAAAATACATTAAAAAGGATCTCATGGGCTAAATGATTTGATTGATGGACAAACACATTTCAAGCTGAGTGGACACAGGTGGTTTAAAGCAGTCATAAAAACAACATCAATATACCTTAGGTGTCCATAGAGGATGGCTTTTGATGGATTATCAGTGTTGCTCAGTATTAGTCACCTTTGTGTGTTTTTAAAACATCTCTTTCTGGTCATATCCTGAAGGAATGTTCCCTCATCTTTCCCCAAGACTATCTATCTTTCCATGAGAAGATACAGAGCTAATTGTTGTGAATGTTCTTTTTTAAATATTCTTTTCTTTCTTCTTCCAGTGAAAAAGAAGCTTTGGAAAGGTCAGAGCTTCAAGAAAAGTCCTCACACATTAGGTCTACTAAAGAAGGTGGTCCAGAATTTTCCAGCTCCTCTTTGGTAAGAAGCTTCTCCTTGGATTTCTCAGGGTGGCTACCCTTTGTTCTTTGGGATTGGTAAGCCTGGCAGTAGCTCAATAGCAGCTTTTGAAAAGGCATTGTAGTTATTTGTCTGGAGCAGCATAATGAGAACCTTTGTTTACAAGTCTTTGCCATATGCACAGGAGGTAGTGTGGCTGAGAAAAAGAAGCACATTTTTTCATGTATTTATTTTCCATCACAGAAGATAAAGACCAGAGTAGATCTTGGGGAGATAGAGAGACCAGAGCTAGGAGGACCTAATTTTTTGAGAATAGAATCTGATCTCATAGAGTAATCAGTACCTTGAAGCAGCAGGCCCATACAAATGTTCATTTTCAAGGTAATTAATTTAATTAATTTTTAAAAGTGAATATTGTTCTAGCATGGTTTTTGTTCTAGAATCCTCCCTAGAACCATGACCAGCTTACTAAGCCTCATTTTCTTAAAGTGTCCTTTTTACTGATTTATTCTTGATTTCTTCTTGCATGCTAAAATTCTCTGGTTAGAAGAAGCCAAAGCTTATATGTCCACCCAATATGATGTCAAACAATATGTGCATTTGAATAATATATATCACAGCCCTCTTCTTAATCATCGACTCAGATGCAATTAGGAAAACTAATGCTGCTCCAATCCCATTACAACCTGTTAAAAGTTCTTAAGAAACTCTGCTCTCCATTTTACCTGTGCAGGACTCTGACATGTGTAAAAACTACCGAATATTACCCAGGATGGGTTATCTTTGCCCAAGGAATTTAAACCCTGTCTGTGGTGATGATGGCCAAACATATGACAACCCTTGTATGCTCTGTCATGAAAACCTGTGAGTACCCTTATTGTACATCTCTACTTCCAGTGTAGAGGTTTCCAGCTGTAATGTTGCCAAAATTAGTGCACTGATATTAAGTACAACTATTTAAAGGTATCTATTAACCATCAGCCCAAAATTCAAAATTTGTGGCTTATCCTTCTCATATTTAAAACAAAAACTATATAATAGTATTTCTTTTATTACAATTGTATTGTTTCTATTACTTTATAATTTAAAGTAGTAGGAGATCAGAGTGGTGGTGAGATCAGAATAATTGGAGAACATTTCTATAAGCCCATGCAGACTCATGCAGATTCATGAGAGTGACACATGGGAAAATAAAACCATTGAAAACCATCACACATATGATTTCTGTACCACCTACAACATCTATAATAACTATATGATAGTCATTGGTTTCCCATAACCTCTAAGCTTTCCTCATAATGGACCTAAACCATTCAATAAAAAGCATACTAAGATAAATGACCTATATGATGTCTGTTCTAAGTTTTCCTATTGTCTGGACATCTTGGGTGATTATCTCATCCTTGACGTCTCAATTTCTTTGATGAAGAAATTGAAGACAATTCCTTAAGCTGCTGAGTTCACTGGCTACTGAGCAGAACTTGCATATGAAAGCATAGTTTAAGTCCAGAGTGTTTCATTCTTTCACCAATTGTTTTAGTGTTGTCAATTTTCTTCTCAAATGTTGACTATTCAATAACTTCTCATTTCCCCTATGTACATCAGTCACCTTCTCTCAGTTTTCCTGTGACCAGTTTTCTTTGGAAGTATGGTGGCTATGTTTCATAAGCGTGAATATGAACTGTATGCTTACATGCCATTTTACTTGTAAGTACACAGTGGTGATATGTCCCGTTTCAACATCAAGTTTTAAAACCTGATGTTGACTCATGTTATTGTCTTACTACATAGGTGAGCCTGATAGAGACCTCACATTTATCAAATATCACAACACTCATCATACTCTTGCTTTTCTGGGTCTAAATAATTGTGGATTTACTACTGTACTATTATCATCTCCAATGAAGTGGTTCCACTCCTGTTTGTGAGACTGGAAATTCCTTTGATAATATAAAAAAGGTGTATAATGTGTGGATTCAACATCTATCAGCTCATGGGTTCCCTGAATATATCAATGGAAATCAAATATTTTATTAAGGAATGAATTCACCTTTCCAGGAATTCAGTATATATACTGAATTCTACCCCTAAATCCTTCATAGACTTTTTTATTATAAACCTAAGAACCTTTATCGTTGGCATTATTTAATCAAACTTTATATTAGCTATGCCAACTCAAGGCAGCCCTCTAATCAAGAAAGCTTCATGGAATTGCTCTCATAATTGAAACTTAATGCACTTCAGGTGCATGCTTCAGCTAAAGAAGCTGAAACTAATGCTTCTTGTGAAGACTCATGCTTCTCATGGAAGAGAGACCAATTTTTTTCTAAGGGGTTAGATGAAGCTATAGCGGAACAACTTCATATTAAGCAATGTCCAAAACAAATTCTACTTCTGCAATAGACAATGGATCCTTCCCTGTCACCAGAGATGAGATGTGGGATCTTCCTTTATAACATTTCTTAAGTGAAGGGTCTTTAAGTATCTTGAAATTCTCTCAAATATTATTACATGTTCTAGAAATAACCCTGTATTGTTCGATTTTGTTTTATTGTCTATCCCTAAAGTTATATTATAGATACATGATATAATCAAATTTCTCCATGGGAGCTAATTTTCTGTTTTAAGAATAAAGTCACATGGGCTAGTGAGATGGTTCAGCTGGCTGTCTCCACCTGCCTACCTGAATTCAATCGTCAAAACCTACAGTGAAAGCCACAAATTGGTTTCGAAAAGTTGTCCTCTGACATCTATATCTGTGCCATGCTACGTGAGTGTGAGTGCTCATAACATACACACATGGACACACACTTACATATACACATGGACACACACAAAGTCTAAAGGAGATTAAAATTTATGAAAGATCTTTTTATTAAGAACCTATTGACTCTATCATGGTTGAAATGTGGTGAAATAGGTTTAGAACTACAAAATAAGTTAGGAACAAAAAAGGGAGAGTATGCGTGATTTACTAACAGGGAAATGGATATTTCAATGAATATCCTCTGCTTTAATGCTAATTCCAGTTTGCATGGTACTCAAATATTATCTACATTTTGTCTCATTATATCTGCGTATTTTCCTATCATTGAAATATCTCTTCTTTTTTAGGATGCGTCAGACTAATACACAGATACACAAACAAGGGAAGTGTGAAGAGAGCAGCAACTTGGAAACAGTATCTGTTGGCACACCTTCATCTGTGAGTGCACTGACATTTAGGGTTAAGGTGATAGTTGCTGTTGGTCCTGCTTTGCTTCTATTGGGAATTGTCTGGCCAGAAATGCCACATTAGCAGGTCATATGACTCCAGAATTGACTATATTATTACAGGTTAATTAAACAATGATTAAAGCTTGTGGTAATAAATATAAACCAATTATAAGATGAGACAAAGACCAAGAGAGGCAGATATTAACAGCCAGATTGAAACTTCTTTGTAATACTCAAATCTCCATATAGCAAAGAATTTAACTTTCCTTGGTGCTAGGAGATGGCCTCCTATTTCAATACCTAACAAGATATTTGAACATGCATTATTTACTTGGGAATTCTCTCTGATGACTGTATCTGAAGTCCTTTTCCCAAGCTAGATGATATAGAACTTGATAATGTAGAAACCTCTAAATGAAAATATTGTGTTATAATAAGAAAAACATGAGTTTGATTTCTTGTTTTTGGTGTTTTCATATAGGTTATTTCTAGTGAATCACATCTAAACTCTTAATATCTCAATGAATTATTGAAAACATTCAATATACATTGACTTTAGAATATTTGTGACAGTGCATAAAAATTAATGTCATTTATCATTATATTATTATTATTGTTGTTGTTCTTATATGAAGAAATAACCCAAAGAAGAAGGAATTTAAGAAAAAGTCTTAAGTATGAACTTAGAAGAAAAAAAAATGTGTTCACAGTTATTATTTAATACAAATAAATGAATTGGTTCAATTATATTCAAGAAAAATATTTATTTACATCTAATGAATACTATTTAATATTGATATTACTTAGAAATATTAGTTATTATATTCCATTATGATGCCACAGAAGACTTGAGAAATAACAAAATTGGTAAATATCTACTTGATTTGCAAACTAATCAAGCCTATTCTCTGGCATGGGAAAGTACATGTGGGGAGATTTCTGGTCTCAGATCAACAGTGGGAAGACACACCATAATTTGCTGAGAGGTGGAACCTTCTAACTTCTTCCAATGTGAACTTGCATTTAATTTAGCTATGCTAGGCCTTTACACACCCATAAATATCAATTAAATCAATTTTAATCCATGATTGTTTGCCATTTTATTTCATATTAATTCTTAGTGGCTTACTTTATATTGTATCCAAAGAATACACTCTTCTTCCTCCTAATAATCCCTCTTAAATACATATCTGAGAACAATGAGATCCCAGTAGTTTTCTGAAAGCTCAATTTAATAGAATAACCTAGGACCATGCTTCTCTGTAATTTTGTCCTGTGTAGGTCACTTGACAAAAACTACTTTATGTAAAACTTACCTGTAGATTATACAGAAATAAATTTCTTTTAATGAAGGATTGTACCAGAGGCATGACCTTGACAATTTAGAAAGCCACTAAATTGTGAAGCACATATCCTTATCTGTGAGATGCTGCTAATGGCAGTGTATATTATCATGAGGGAATACACAATTAATAGCAAAGTTAGGCCATGTTTGCTTTGTGTCCACTTTGATATTTGGTGCATAGTATGTACTCAGGTAATAGTTATCACAGTATGTGGAATGTGAGCATGATTTAATAATAACAGTAAATAATAATTTAATATCATTGCCTTATGGTTCAACCATATCCTTGTAGTTTCAAGGAGTTCTAGCACCTAACTTATTCATTTTCATTTCCAGGAAAAAATGATGCAATGACTGGTGAAATCACAGAGAAAAAGCTAAGCCTCGATTCTGACCTGCCTGCCTTCACCACCTGTGTATATAAAGAATTCTTCAGACTCTTCGTTTTACTATAGAAAATAATGCAGAGCTGTTGGTATTGGACTAACTGGTTTTCAGTCTTTCCATCTCTTTCCTTCTAGACTCAGTGATCTGAGGATGTGGAGAAATCTCCACTCATTCTGTGCTCTGGAAATCTGATCACAATGTTGTCTATCCAGCTGCCTGTTTAATAAAAGTAAAAACTGAGCAGAACATCCTTTTGGGGATTTGTTTATCACTGCTAGATAATAGGAATATTTTTAAATAGTGGCTGAATATACAGTACCCCTTGTCTTGCTGAACACAGTGGTAGGCAAGTTGCTCCCATAATTGAAGAGGTAGAGCAATATGGGCTCTCAGGCAGCCAATACATGTATGAAGCTACCTGTTAGCATGTCATACCCCTACTTAGTGTCTGTATTTCCATAAATATCATACTTCAACTATATGTTTTATAATAAACACAATCCACTACTTTCTCATGCCTAATTATTTAACTCTTTATAATTGGTTTTATTTTTTAATTTTTGAGATTATGCCATTGCTTTCTACCTACAGTGTGGGAAAGACTAAATTGATGAATCTACAAATATATGTAAAACTCTAGAATGACAATCTCCAACATAAATGTTGTATGAGTCATATACATATGTATAATTTAAATTTTGAGTTGTTAGTAAAACAACTAGGTAAAACTAATTGTAATTATGTTATCTAACCCTATATATCACTCACTAAGTCAAGTAATATAAATGTTTTATTTAATAAATCTTTGATACTGGTATGTATTTTCCACTGTTAGTACTTCTACTTTGGACCAGTCATGTTTCAAGTGTTCACTGGCCACATGGAGCTGTAGGTGGCTATAGTGGATAATGCAGCTATACCATGGAAAATCTGAATATCTGAGAAGGATACATGTATTAGATAGGGATGACATGAAACAAAACTTGTGGCTTCAGAATGTCTGCTGAATTCTGCTCCTCTCAGAGTCTAATTGCTGGTGTTCTGTGGTTGTGGTAGGTACCAGTTTCACACCAGAAAGCACAGAGAATCTCACATATCTCCAGCCACTCTCAGCTACAGACAAAATGTTCACAGTGGGACTGACTTACTTGGATCTAGGAAGTTAATTTTGTATTTTCTCTCTGCTCTTTTTGTTTTTATAAATAAATCTCCACTAAGCCAAATATAGAATTTTATGATTGTTGTTGTCCTTTGTAACTGAATGAAAATTAGTCATTCTTTATGCTGTATTTTTCTGTGTCATCAAGAACAAAGAATGGATGATCAGTAACCATTTGTCAAGCATTGTTGAGCTATGTTCCTGGTAATTTTGCTATGATCAGGATTGATTCAGAGATTATCTGATATGTCTCCTTCTTGGTCATATGTAGGAAATCTGGAAACTCTCCTTCATGAGCCTTTGAGAAATATGTTTGTCATGTCATTTTTAATCCTTTATTGATGTCTAATCAAGAAAACCTTTATATTTCATAATAAATTCAATATGCATAAAATTCCTTGATTTAGCTAACATATTTATCATAAAACTTTGTCTCATATTCAAATTCATTAAGAATATTGTATGAAACTACATTTGGCCTATAAGCAATATTTGAGACACAGATAAGTTTAGCCTTTAAATTTAAATCTTAACCGCCAAGATGTTTCCTTATATATGAAAATGATATAGAATAACAAAAGAAAAGAAGCAAGATGACATGTAGTTACAGCTGTAGAAAGTGAGCTGAATTTGGAATGTAAGGCATACTAAAACCCTGGTATAGATCCACCCAGAAATGGATCCTTCAGTCCTTCCTCCCTAACTTCCACAAGATTCCCAAGCTCTGCTTAATGTCTGTCTATGCTTCTGTTTCCATAAGTTCCTGGGTAAAGCATTTTTTGGTGACAATTAAATAGGCTCCTCTCTGGAAGTACAATAGAATGTTATAATAGTTTCAGGGCTAGACTCTCTCTCTCTCAAGGCATGTGTCTCAAGCTGGGCCAATCACTGGTTGCATAATCCATCAAATTCTGTCCCATCATTTACCCCTGCACATCTTGTAGGCAGGATACATCATGGGCCTAATGTTTTCTGGCTGGGTTAGTGTCACTATTCCTCCAATGGAAGTCTTGCCTGCTTACAGGAGATGGCTGCTATATTGTCCTTTTGATGGTGTCCTTGCCTTATAGAGGATTTTCAGTTTCATGAGGTCCCATTTATTAATAATTGATCTTAGTGCTTGAACTGTAGGTATTCTGTTCAGGAAGTTTTCTCCTGTTCGAATACATTCAAGGCTATTCCACTATCTCTTCCATCATGTTCAGTACGTCCAGGTTTATATTGAGGTGTTCAATTCACTTGTACTTGAGTTTTGTGCTGTATAATAAATATGGATCTATTTGTATTCTTCTGCATGCAGGCATCAAGTTAGACCAGCATCATTTGTTGAAGATGTTTTCTTTTTTTCCCATTGTATAGTTTTGGCTTTTCTGTCAAAAATCAAGAGGTATCCATAGGTGGGTGGATTTACTTTTGGATCTTCAGTTAGATTCCATTGATCAACTTTTCTGTTTTTATGCCAGTATCGTGAAATTTTTATTATTGCTCTGTAGTACATCTTGAAATCAGCAACGATGATACCTCCAGAAATTTTTATATTGTCATTTTAAAGTTATTCCATTAGTGTGACATATAACAAGAACCATAGATTTGAGTGCTGTGAAACACGTCCAATTATTAATAAATATCTAGCCTCTTCTCTTAATATTAGCTTTCCTGAGATTTGGAAGGGTCTAAAAATGCTAAAATTATTCTGATTTTTTTTCTCCTTTACAGGATTTATTTTTTCCTAAAGTCTTCAGGATTAAATACTGTTTACAGACTACTAATTGCAATATGAAAGCATCTTTATCTTATAAAGTTTGTACTTAATTTTACACAGTTGACATGTCATTTCTGTGGGTGTTTCTGCTTCATTTCTCAATGATTATGTAAGAAATACAGTGGTCATCATTAATACCCTAATGTCTCAAGTTTCAGAACACTTGAGTATTTGCAGTTATCTTCTTGAGCTTGTATAATTTAAGTGACTTTGCCTGGCTGTGGCATTAACTACATTAGAGAAAGAGATTGGCCATTTGTTTTCACCTTGTGTTTCCAGTGTTCCTTACCCGTTTTGACCAATTAGAATCCTAGACTCTACACAGGGCCTTTGTAACTGACCAGAGCAGTGATGACCTGTTAATGAATTTTGCAGCATATCAAAGTAGAAACATGAGTTATTTACTTTCGAGTGGAAAGTAATTTCAAAGTCACTTACTTTTAACAATGAGTGAGTCTTTCACTGTGATCCTGTGACATCTGCATTAATAGCCATGGTTAAAAGCCATCAAAATAAAAGCACAAAGAAATTTTTATAATTGCAGAGGGAATTAATGATTTTCCATGTTAACAAAACACTGTTGCCAGATCTGTTTCTACATCTGTAAACCTTCCTAAACAGTAGAATGTCTCTTCTCTCTGAATTGAGGAATACATCATTCATCTAAGACTACTACATTATTGTTAAAGTAGCCTGCATTGTAGTTATGACACACAACTAGATGAAAACATCATTAGCATACACTGGTTGTACAGAAGTACAATGTGTACCTCAAAACATGATTGAATATTAGAATAAACAATGTATTTTGTGTCTTTATATTAGTTTAAAAGTGAAATTTGTAACTCAACATTTTTACAGTTTCACTTAGGCATGTAGTGTTTGGAGCACATGAATCCCTCCATTACCCTCCTTTGTCACCCTACTGCCAGTCCCCTTTCTTACCAACAGTCTACCCTCTACTTCCTGTGTTTATTTCCTTAACCTACCTTCTGCATATGGAATTCTCTTTCATGTTTTAGATTGCCCAAATCCATTACAGACTCTCCAGTACACTTATAGATAGTATGTTAAAATATTAAATTGGAGTAAGAGATAAGTATAATGAACAACAATTTAGTATTAATAAATTAACATTCACGTATGTGATGGGCTGTGATTTAAAGAACAGAAATATAAGCTTTAAATGACTATTTGAAACTAAGAAAATGTGGTAGTTTATTTTTCATTGAAAACACAGAAAAAACAATGTATACCTCAAAACATGATTGAATATTGGAACAAACAGTGTATTATGTGTCTTTATTTGTATTAGTTTAAAAGTGGAACTTGTAATTCAACATTTTTAACACTTCTTTCTGACTTGCCTAACTCCATGTCATTTGGGATTTTTTTTAAAGTCTATCTTATGTATTTTCTTCATAGATGGAAACAAAAGAATTTTTATAGGAATTCCACTCCCCTCCCAAAGAAAAACCAAGAAAATACATGCAACAGTGGGAGCTCCACCATGCTAACACCGTCCCCATTAACAATTCAAAGGCTCAAGGTTGCCTAAGGGACAAGGATGCACCCACTGCAGATGACATCTCTGGATCTCACATACCACGGCAAATCACTGCTCCAGCTTCCTGTACATTAGGTGTTTCTTTGTGTTTTTTCATTCTGCCTGAGAAGTCTTCACTCTTAGGAACATTTACTGTGTCTGTAAAGTTTTGGTTGTGCTCCTTCCAACCGCAGCACGTAATGCTCACATGCTGCCCTGGTTGCCCTCTCCAGTGACCAGTTCCTGCCCTCCACAAGGCCTTTCAAATATCCCCTGCTGAGGTCTGACCTTAACCTAACTAAAATCATGATGGACCTACCAGAACCTGCTCATCCTAGCACACAATGCCCCAGCGCCTTCTCCTACGCAGCTACTGTCCTCTTGAGAAGTCCCAATACTTGAACTTTAAAGAAGAAGTAACAGCTAAAAAGGAACCCATTCACTTCATCTCCTCCTTCTAAGGTGGGTCAACTGTGGCATGGAGCATGAAAGGAACTCAGTTGATATGTTTGGACTTATGGATTTTATTGTTGCTGCTCCATCCCTGAAGAATCTAGAGGGAGATTGTAGGATAAGACAGTGATATGCTTAGCAAGACCATAATGCCCAAGGTTGTCTCAAGAGGATGCAAAACAGGAGCCTCAGATATTCTGCCAAAAATGTCCAATTGTCATGGAAAGTGTTATTCTCCAGAGACAGTTTAGTGTCTTGGTTTGGGAGTCGGGGTTCCCTGAGATATGGTGGTTTCTTTTGTTACTCAGTATCCGAGAATACCCTAAAGAGTTTAATATTCAGTCAGAAGATTCTTAGCACAGCTAAATTTGGCTGTAGTGTCACTACCTTTTCCTTGATTTAAAGATCCCATCTCTATGTCATAAGAAAATATAGACTTCCTTCTCCCTATTGCTTCAGAACTCTAGAAACTTCTATGTGACCCAACTTGGTTTTTCACCTTTTGAAAAAATAAATGTGAATAGAATTTGGGGTATGGAGTATCCATTTCAAGAGACATAAAATATCTCTATACTAAAATAGTACAATTGTGCACACAGAATAGAAACTTATGACCTGTCTATTTTCTGAGTATTCATACTCATTTTGTGACTGAGCTCATTAATTTTAATCTTTTAGGTGATTAATAAAGATCTACGTTTTCCTAGGTATTTATTCTTAAATTGGGAGTGGAATAGGTTCTAAAGTGGAGTTTGCAGTGGGCTATTATTTTGAAAGTTGTTTTAGCATTCTGATTATGTTCCCCTGAGTAATTGTATCAAAATGTGATATCTTGGGACAGCATCTCAGGACATCATTTCACAATTACACCAGAAGGAAAAATGGTCAAATATTTCCAGGTTCTGTTGTCACTTTTGTTCTCCATCATGTTCCACTTGATGCTCCTGGCTGGTGAGTAATTTGCTTTTCCTTTAAGAATGCAAAGTTTTGTGAACACTAATTAACATTGTATTGTACAGGAATATTTGAATTAAAATGATTATAGTGAAAATTGTCTATGAATATAGATACAAACAACTACATTCATGCTTTACTATACACACTTTTAGAGAGACAGTGCAGCCTGATCTGGATACATAAAGTTTTGATTTTCCTATATGTTATATGGAGGTTACAGGACCTAATGCGAAAGAAAGAGAAAGCAGTTGGGGAGGTAGTGACTGAAAGTGACCAGCAGTATTTCTTCATCCAGAGCACATCTCAAGAATATTTGGAACTGTCCCACAGTGATCACCAGTGGCTCTGGTTCCCTGTGACCTCTAGAACAGAGGTCATACTGGGAATCTCAAGCAGAACAGAGGTCTCAGTTTTTCACACATTTTCTGGAAGTTGCTGAATGTCCACTTAACAAGGTGTTGTTTTCCTCCCAAAGCGCTTGATGCCCTGGGCTCACAGCGTCCCCACTGGTGGTACACTCATTCCCTCTGCTGACTGTTTACAGAAACAGGAATGTCAGCCTGCATTTTACAAAGGGATAAATAAATACATAAATGAAACAGTGCTTTTAATTACTTCGAGATTACTTTGTAAGGAATTTGAGCTTTCTTGTTCTCTCAAAAGGTTAGGTTATGGTATATCAGGGATTAAATTTTGCAATATATTTATGCACTTTCTAGCTCCAGGTGCTCGAGTTTGGTGGCCTACACGTGGACTTATTAAGGTAATCGCCTACTAGATTTTCTAGGACTCAATTTAAATCCAATTTTTAAAGGATTATTTTAATTGTACAAGTGTTTTGCTTGCTCCTGTGTAAGTATACTACATATGTGCATGGTGATCACAGGAAACAGAAGAGAGCACTGAACGTTCAGGAACAGAAGTTACCAGTTGTTATAAGCTTTCATGAGGCTGCTAGGAATGGATTCGTGTCCTCTGCAAAAGCAACAAGTGCTCTTAACCACTGACTTACTTCTCCAGGCTCTGAATCTAATATTTTAATTTTTAAAAATTTATTAATTTATCTGTTCTTTGAGAATTTTATACAGGCATAAAACGCATCTTCATTTTGCCTATTCCTGTCCCCTATCTAACTTCTTAGAATCTCTATGGTTCTCTAAAAATTGCCTGTCTTCTTTCAGTTTTCTTGTCAGAACTCACTGACTCATACTGCTGGTGCCAGTATGTACATGAGCATATGAGAATTCTAGCCCTACTGTTGTTTAGAGTCTAAAATGAAGTGATCTTAGCTGGAAACCTACACACACACACGCACACACACACACACACACACACACACACACACACACACACACACAAATACCCAGTGGTGTTTAGAAACTCTTTCTGCATAATGAGTCTCCATTGGCCATGTATGAGGCGTTCTTTTTGTTCTTAGAGGACCATGGACTTGAACATTCACAAAGTTACTTTCACGTAGTTGTTCTTTTATGAAAAGGAATGGTCATATCATATTCTACTTTGTCGAAAATATTGAAAGCAGGAATCTCTTTGATTCTGGAAGCAGAAAAACTGTAAAGGAATGAAGAATCTCTGTGCAGAAGCTCAAATTGTGTTCACAGCTCCTATATGAGTAAAACAGACGAGTGATGTTTTTTTCTTCTTTTTGATTATCCTGCTCAGCTTTGTGTATATTTTGGGGCCAACACATATGTGATTAGTGAAATAAAGGATAAGCATGAATAAAAGGTTAATTCTTTTGCATTTTTATAGATTTGATGCAGAGTAGTCTTTCACTTTACAAGTGTTTGTGACTTTAGCTTTACTTCAGTCATGAATTTAAATGTTTTCTTTTGTCTCACTATAGCTTACCAGGCCTCTAAAAGTTCCTGGCCATGGGAAATGATACTTATTAAACAGAGTGTAGACTGAATCTACTGCCATTACTTTATCTGTAGATATACTGGGAGATACTGTGGTACTGGAATGTGATTCTGACTTAACTGGATTCCCCTAATACAATCCATAAGAAGCCTGTTGTTTGACCACAGTTCTAATTATCTCTTTGTTTTTGTTTCCACTCAATTTCAGATCAAATGTCCTTATAAGAAAGTAAATTTGAATTGGTTCAATAAAACAGTGGACCCTTGCCCTGACCTAAAACAACCCATCTGTGGCACCAACTTTGTAACCTATAATAATCCCTGCATCTTGTGTGTTGAGAGCTTGTGAGTATTCTTTGAAGGGAAAGAAAAAAAATGTAAGCTTGTTGGTTATTATTTCTGTCCATGTTGCTCCAACCAAGTTCAGCAGCCGTGAGGTCAGTCTTTCTCTACCATTTGGGGAGACAGAAATCAGTACTTCCTTAGATGAGCCATTGTAACAAAAGGTTCTATTGGCATATAAGGTAGACACATTAGACTGAATGATGCTCCTTATGTGCTTCCTCATACTCCCAATACACTCATAATGGAATTTGAATTCCATTTCATAACGAAGGGATTTGCCTACAGAAATTCTAGAACTCCTGCAATCCCCACCACTTGATTTTAGAATAAAATTTACCTTTATCTTCTGTTAGATATTTTCTGCTGACTCTGTGTTTAAAACCTTGAACTCTACTAGCAAACAGCAGACTTTGGTCCACTGCCCATGACTAATTACTCAGATCTTTGGATTTCCATGACAGGAAATCAGTCATTAAACACCCAGATTGCAAAGCCACCATGATGTTAGCTTTTGTCTATGTGAGGCAGTATGTTTCACAAGAAGCAAACCATTCCTTGTGCAGTCAGACTGCAACCCTTACTCTAACAATCCTTTCTCATTTTGAGCAAGGAGCAAAGGAGAGATGGCATAAACCCTGAGTTGGCACAGTAGTTTCCATTTTCGCCAAAGGCTGAGAGTGTTGGCTGAATCATTGATAGCTTTTCCACCTTATACATCACAAACTCAGGCCCAATCAGAGAAATTATTTTAAAGAAGTTGTAGATCTCTTCAGTGGCCAATGCCCTGGCCCTTGTCCTAACTAGCTAACGTTATAGTCTGTATCTTAACTTTCCCAAGGAAAATTTCTTAATCAAATGCTTATTATGCCTTTGTTTAGGAAATCTGGGGGAAGAATTAGATATTACCACAATGGAAAGTGCTAGGTGAGTGAACATGGATGGGTAAGATGATATTTTCCTTGATCTCCAGCACAGATGCTTCCTTATTGTGCCTAATTTCTCCTTTTGCCTTTTTTTCTTTTCATAGATTCCTGGTGATGAAGAGTTATTGGAAGCTGACACCTGGATGGTCCTTCTGTGTTTTCCTTAGTGTATGAACTATCCTAACCTGGAAATGAAGCTCACTTTTATAGCAGCGTCTCACAGGTTGGAGGACTCTGGGATCACTCCCAATCTCTACAAATAAACAAATGTTCCTGAATATCTTAATTTGTATCTTGCGTCTCTGTCTCATATCTTAGTAGTAGAGCAGATTTGAACATTTAAACCATACGCCAAAGGCAAACAGTAGGTTTTGTCAGCTCACCAACTTTATCACCAATGGCCTTCTTTATGTAAAACATCTAGGGTTTCCCCAGAACGAATTCTTCTTTATTTTCTTGTTATTTGAAAAATTAATTCAATTACAGAACATTGCTGTCTTCCTGATCAATCCCTGATTCCTGGCTTTTGTAAATTTCTCCTTAAATATTTATTTGCGTTTTTATTATTTATGTCTCTGTGATATGTAGTCTTACTGTGTCACCTCTGCGGACCTCATGTCCCGGCTGGTCTCGAACTTGAAATGCACCTGCCTTAGCCGCCTAGGCAATGGCAATAACCAGAGTTATTTCATTGTGTCCAATTTGAATCCTCATCTAAGCCTTGATACGGAGGCATTGATATGAATCTAAAATGACCCTGTGTCTTCACTGGCCCTACTTTTATCCAATAGAAAAAGATTACATTGTTCATGTCTATAAATGTCTCAGTGGTCATTTCTCTTGAATTCTAAAGACTCATTTTTATCCTCTAGTACACATAAGAATATATGTCTCTCCGAGTTATAATACCTCATTTGTGTGCATACCACATACTCACACACTTGTTTTCTAATAGAGCCAACAGATTGATATGCATTCACGTGCTGCCATCTTTCAGTAGCTTGGTCACATCTGGCCTGGGAGAAAAATCACTCTATCACTTATCAGAGCTCTGTAAGCTTAGGTCGGGTTGATAACTTTATGGTGCCTAAAGGCTACAGTGAAAAGGAAATCACCTTAGATCTCCCATCTTTAGATTTTGAAAGGAAAGAGCCTTGGGGGAAAGGAGATATTCGGCCTTCATAGCATGCCAACTCTTATTACTTTACATACTTGGTACAGGAACATCAAGAACTCTGAAGATGAAGATTATTTCTAAACGCTACTGATTTTATATCACATTCATTCATCAGTTTTTTTAAGATTAGTTACCCCACGTTAATGTCACAAGGTGAATTTCTTTGTTTATCTTAATCAGGCACTATTGGAAGCCTGTGTAAGATCTGGACTCTGTTACCTCTTTAATTTGTGTTCTTTTGTCCACCACGGGAAGTAATCAGCAATTTCTCTGCCTCTGCCTCTGCCTCTGCCTCTGCCTCTCTGCCTCTGCCTCTCTGCCTCTGCCTCTGCCTCTGCCTCTGCCTCTGCCTCTGCCTCTG
>NW_021604719.1:1936467-1956959 GCF_004785775.1 Grammomys surdaster
CTCTGCCTCTGCCTCTGCCTCTGCCTCTGCCTCTGCCTCTGCCTCTGATCTCCTATAGTGCGAATGCTGAGGCAGATAACTTGAAACTCAAAAGAATATCCTTCAATGTCTTGTGTTATTTAGTCTAATGTTTTGTTCACATTTTAGATTCTATATCATAGTTTCTCTGGGGACACATTGTCAGAAATGAAAAGAAAGTTTCTTTATTATGCCACTGTATTTATTTTTCCTCTAGAATCTTCCACAGTTTGTATTAGAATATAATGTCACACTTTTTTCTTAAGAATTCCACCAAAAAGAGTAGGTGTTAACCATTCCACCCTGAATCTGTTGCCTGCCTGCCTGTGGATCCTGTTCCCCTAAATGGACTACCTTGTCTGGCCTCACTAGGAGAGAATATGCCTAGTAGTGCAGAGACCTGATGTGCCAGGGTTAGGGAGTAGCCAGAGGGTAATACCTAGAGGGGGGCTCTGCCTTTCTAAAGAAAGAGGGGAGGGAGAAATGGGGGAAGTGAGGGGAATAAAGGGGAAGCTGATATTGGGATGTAAAGTGAATCAATAAATTAATTGATTAATTTAAAAGTCATATATAGATTAATAACAACAACAAAAGCATTATCAACTGCTAAGAATCCTTGAAGGACTTGTAACAACTTTCACCTGGCCATCCTTCATCTTCCCATCGGAGGGCAGTAAAGTACTATAGTTTAGACCAATACCTTGGAAGAAATTTGCTTGGACTCTGTGAAATAAAGATGGCTTGGAGCAGGTCGAGTTATACACACTCTGTAAGCCACAGACTTTTCATAATTTCTCGGGACAGTTCTTTACAGGAAGGTGAAAGTATTCTGCTATACACCAGGCTTAACTTTCATTAAGGTCTAGCAGTGGGGATATAGTGCGGAAAGGTTTGTAGCAGAATATTCTATCATAAGAACATTCCAACGAATAGCATGTATACAAGTAATTCTAAAATTGCTCCTCCAATTCTGTGAGGTTCCTTGTAGTTTATGTTTTTTTATTTATTTATCTATTTATTGATTGATTGATGTGTTCACTTTCCAACCCATTATCAGCAGTTCCTGTATTCCAAGTACCCTTGCCCACCAGGCACAAGTTGCTATAGGACTAGGTGCATCCTCTCCCAGAGGCCAGACAAAGCGGTCCATTAGGGACCGCAGGATCCACAGGCAGGAAACAGGCTCAGAGACAACCTCTGCTCTGGTTGATGGGGGACCTACATGAAGACCAAGCTACTTATCTTTTACATATGTGCACAGAGGCCTAGGTTCAGCCTGTGATAGCTCTTCGGTTGGTAATTCAGATTCTGGGAGCTCCAAAGGGTCCAGGTTGGTTGACTCTGTTCGTCTTACTGTGGAGTCCCTGTCCTCTTCAGGTCCCTCAATCCTTCTCCCAATTCCCCCTGAAGACTCTCTGAGCTCTATGTAATGTTTGGTTGTGAGTCTCTGTTGGCAACAAGTTTAGTAAGTTAATTCCAAGAATTTCTCATGCATGTCCCAAAGACGATTGAGGAATGACCAGGACATTGGCTTTTTTAAACAGACAAAAGTATCCACTGTTGTGAATATAATATACAAGCAACAAGAAAAACCTACACAATGGTTAATTTTCTTTAACATTTCTTTCTATAGTGTTTGATAGCTCATAATTGTATACATTTATACGGTAGAATATGACATTCTGAGCATTTTGTGGTAAGATACTTAGAATTTCATCTCATATGTTTCAAAGAACAGTAATTGGAATTCTTCTCCTGCACTGTTTCCATAAACTTCTTATTTTCCTGTGGAATTAAAAATTAGTGTCTCCTGACTATCTCACACTCCCTCTAAACTCCAGCCTGCATTCTATCCCCTACATGTTTCACCTACTTGTACCCTCATGTAAATGAGAACTGGCAGCTTTCATTTGTCTCTAGTTAATCTCGCTCACTCTTATAGATTTATTCACACCATTGCCAATGACAGAATTTCCTTTTTAGGACAAACCAATAATGCATTGCTTAGTGCTTAACATACCCATCTGTGAACAAGCTCTAAGATCAATTTCCTCTTTGTCCTTTATTGCTAATGTTACAGGAACAGGACTGTCTTTACCTCCTTAAACATTGAGCATTCATATTCATTCGTAGAAACTACATATTCCGTATATACACACATGTTCTACTCCACTCAGAGTAATCACTGTTTCTCTTTCCCTATCATCACAGTCTATCTGGAGCCCTGAGATCTCTCCTTCTCTTTTGGCTTTGTTAGCTGTGTTTTCTGCTCCCATTCAAAATTATTATGGCCAGGATCAGTAGCAGGAGCTTTTCTCCTGTGTTTCTTCTATGCTTCCTTGTTCAGGTCTTATGGGTAACTCTTCAAGCTATTTTAACATGAGCCAGAAAATATTTTCTTCCTATCTAACACTGTATCAACCTCTCCAATTTCTGACAAACCTCTATTGTATCCTCAACTTCCATGAGATCAGCATGTTTTGTGTGTCATTTCTACACATACATGATATCATGCAGCGTTTCATTCTATGCCTGAATTATTGCAGTTACTGTAGTGAGTTTGGGGGACAATTGGTATATTTAGTGATGACATTTTACCTTCATGTCTGAGTAGGATATTGTGTATGTGTATCACATTTTGTCACCTTTAATTAATTCTTTGAGAATTCCCCATTTGCCCACAATACATGATGGTTATAATCCTTCCCCCACAAACACTTCCAAGACTAAGCCACCATTGCACCCATGGGCATTCCTTGCCTGAATGCCTGTTCTTGTAGCTCTTAGTGTTCATAGCTGCATAGGATCTTCAATGACTTTTATGCCATCAGTAGCAAAGGATAGTATCTTCTGGCAATATGAATGCTAATCAGTAGAAAGAACATGTGTAGGTTAATATCCACTCAAATTCTCTATGTCCTCTGACCCTAGTGCATGCTGTGTTCAACAACAGGCCTTACTGTATCTGCTATTCTGACCTACATCTCCTTACTTTTGTCACCCACTCCTGCCCATGGTACCTAGAATATTGTTTCTCTAGCTCTAATGCTTAACATTTCTTTTTTTTTTTTGATCAGTTATATGTCAAACTGTGTAACATCATCTTTCTCTTTCTGGTTTATACCACTTGACATACATGTCTTCCAAGTTCATCCATTTTGTGTTGAACAGTGAATGTCATTTTATTTCTAACTTAGTTTATTTACTCAATTGTCATTTGATAGGCCCATAGACTATTGCCATAACTTGGATTATTTTTTACATTACAATAAACATATGAGTGTTTATCTTCAACAGTAGGCAGTTTCATACATATTCTTTGAAGCAGCTCTTGAGTAAAAGAGCACAATTCAAATGAAAACCTAGTGGAGTAAATTCAGAGTGATTTGTTAATACTATGTAGCAAGAATACCTAAACTCTGTCCAGACTACAAAAAATTAAAATACAATGACTCTCATAGAAAACTACAATGTGCCAATATTGAACTATGAAGAATTAGAGAAAATTCCAGCCAATCACCAAAAGAGTTGAATTAGGAATTAAGATTGCCTAACAAGAAAACCCCAGGAGGGGTTTATTTTGAAACTGAAGTCTTCAAAATATTCAAAAAATACTTAATACAAATAAGTCTTAAATTCTGCTCCCTAAATAGAACCAGAAGAATTATTTCTAAACACATTGTACAAGACTAGAACACTAAAGTAACAATAAAGCCAGACAGAGACATAAATGAAACAAAAATGACAGGTTAATAAGTCTGATGGACACCCTTCCACCCCTGCCTGGTCCTTTGGGCTTTGGCAGACACAGAGTTGGTCTGCTCCTGTGGAGATATTGAATCCTCAGCCATCCTAGAGGAGCCACTGCACTCAGAGCAGCCTGTAAGAACTCCATCTCACTCCCTAAGCCCCAGAGATACATCTGGGAACCAGGGACATTCAGGACACACCAGCTACCCAAACCCCGCCCCTCCGAAATTCCACTTCCCTTCCACCCTTGCCTGGTCCTTTGGGCTAGGGCAGACACAGAGTTGGTCTGCTCCTGTGGAGATGCTGAATCCTCAGCCATCCTAGAGGAGCCGCTGCACTCAGAGCAGCCGAGGAGCTACTGCACTCAGAGCAGCAGACACCAAGGTGGTTTACACTTGGGAGACATTGTATCCAGAGCCATCCTAGAGGAACCACTGCACCCAGAGCAGAAGGATTTCCAATCCAAGAGGTGGCCTGAGTCCCAGGAGTTCTTCCACCCAGGAGATTAGGAGCATAAGACCACAGAGACATCTGGACTCAGAGGAGCTCTGCCACAAGCAAGATAACTGGAAATACAGACTCCAGTCTTACACAGTGAGGGCAGGTAACACTAGAGTTAACCAGATGGCAAAAGGCAAGTGCAAGAACATAAGCAACAGAAACCAAAGATTCTTGGCATCATCATTACCCAGTTCTCCCAATATAGCAAGCTCTGAACACCCCATCACACCAGAAAACCAGGATTCAGAATTAAAATCACTTCTCATGATGATGATAAAGGATTATAAGAAGGATGTAAGTAACTCCCTTAAAGAAATACAGGAGAGTACAAGTAAACAGGTAGAAGCCCTTAAAGAGGAATCACAGAAATTCCTTAAAGAACTGCAAGAAAACACAAAGAAGGAATTAAACAAAAACTTTCAGGATCTGAAAATGGAAATAAAAACAATAAAGAAATCTCAAAGGGAGATAACCATGGAGATAGAAAACCTAAAAAAGAGATCAGGAGTCATAGACGCAAGCAGCACCAACCGAATACAAGAGATAGAAGAGAGAATCTCAAAATGCAGAAGATACGGTGGAAAATATTGACACAGTTGTCAAAGAAAATGCAAAATGCAAAAAACTCCTAACCCAAAACATCCAGGAAATCCAGGACACAATGAGAATGCATCAAAACAATCATCCATCATGACCAAGTAGGATTTATCCCAGGAATGCAGGGATGGTTCAATATACAGAAATCCATCAATGTGATCCACTATATAAACAAAATTAAAGAAAAAAAACACATGATCATCTCACTAGATGCTGAGAAAGCCTTTGACAAAATTCAACATCCCTTCATGATAAAAGTCTTGGAAAGATCAGGAATTCAAGGCCCCTACCTAAATATAGTAAAAGCAATTTACAGCAAACCAGTAACCAACATCAAACTAAATGGAGAGAAACGTGAAGCAATCCCACTAAGATCAGGGACCAGACAAGGCTGCCCACTCTCCCCCTACCTATTCAATATAGTACTAAAAGTCCTAGCCAGAGCAATTAGACAACAAAAAGAAGTCAAAGGGATACAAATAGGAAAGGAAGAAGTCAAAATATCACTATTTGCAGATGATATGATAGTATACTTAAGTGACCCCAAAACTTCCACCAGAGAACTCCTAAACCTGATAAACAACTTCAGCAAAATGGCTGGTTATAAAATCAACTCAAACAAATCAGTAGCCTTCCTCTACATGAAAGATAAACACACTGAAAAAGAAATTAGGGAAATGACACCCTTCACAATAGTTGCAAATAATATAAAATACCTTGGTGTGAATCTAACCAAGCAAGTGAAAGACCTGTATACAACAACTTCAAGTCCCTGAAGAAAGAAATCGAAGAAGATCTCAGAAGATGGAAAGATCTCCCATGCTCATGGATTGGCAGGATTCATATAATAAAAATGGCCATCTTGCCAAAAGCAATCTACAGATTCAATGCAATTCCCATTAAAATCCCAATTCAATTCTTCACAGAGTTAGAAAAGGAAATTCTCAAATTCATATGGAATAACAAAAAACCCAGGATAGCGAAAAATATTCTCAACAATAAAAGAACTTCTAAAGGAATCACCATCCCTGACCTCAAGCTGTACTACAGAGCAATAGTGACAAAAACTACATGGCATTGGTACAGAGACAGGCAGGAAGATCAATGGAATAGAATTGAAGACCCAGAAATGAACCCACACTCCTATGGTCACTTGATCTTTGACAAAGGAGCTAAAACTGTCCAGTGGAAAAAGGACAGCATTTTCAACAAATGATGCTGGTTCAACAGGAAGACAACATGTAGAAGAATGAAAATTGATCCACTCTTATATCCTTGTACAAAGCTCAAGTCTAAGTGGGTAAAGGACCTCCACATAAAACCAGATACACTGAAACTAATAGAAGAGAAGGTGGGGAAGACCCTCGAATACTTGGGCACAGGGGAAAAGTTCCTGAACAGAACTCCAATGGCATATACTCTAAGATCAAGAATTGACAAATGGGACTTCATAAAATTGCAAAGTTTCTGTAAGGCAAAGGACACTGTCAATAGGACAAAACGACAACCAACAAATTGGGAAAAGATCTTTACCAATCCCACATCTGATAGAGGGCTAATATCCAATATATACAAAGAACTCAAGAAATTAGACTCCAGACAACCAAATTACCCTATCAAAAAATGGGGTATAGAGCTTAACAAAGAATTTTCAACAGAAGAAACTCGAATGGCCGAGAAGCACCTAAAGAAATGTTCAGCATCCTTAGTCGTCAGGGAAATGCAAATCAAAACAACCTTGAGATTCCATCTCACACCAGTCAGAATGGCTAAGATTAAAAACTCAGGTGATAGTAGATGCTGGCGAGGGTGTGGAGAAAGAGGAACACTCCTCCATTGTTGGTGGGACTGCAAGATGGTGCAACCACTTTGGAAATCAGTGTGGTGGTTTCTCAGAAAATGGGACACAGCGTTACCTGAAGATCCAGCTATACCACTCCTAGGCATATACCCAGAAGATGCTCGAACACATAACAAGGAAATATGCTCAACTATGTTCATAGCAGCCTTGTTATAATAGCCAGGAGCTGGAAAGAACCCAGATGTCCTTCAACTGAGGAATGGATTCAAAAATTGTGGTATATTTACACAATGGAATATTACTCAGCTATTAAAAACAATGAATTCGAGAGTTTCCTAGGTAAATGGATGGAACTAGAAATTATCATCCTGAGTGAAGTAAGCCAATCACAAAAGAACACACATGGTATTCACTCACTGATTATTGGATATTTGCCCAGAACCTTGAAATGCCCAACATGCAACTCACAGGCCACATGAAGCTCATGAAGAAGGAAGACCAAGTTGGGATGCTTCGGTCCTTCTTAGAAGGATCAACAAAATACTCAAGGGAGCAAATATGGAGACAAAGTGAGGAACAGAAACTGAAGGAGGGGCCGTCTGAAGACCATTCCACCTGAGTATCCATCCCATGTGCAGTCACCAAAGGTAGACACTGATGTGGAAGTCAGGAAGTGCATGCTGATAAGAGCCTGATATGGATGTCTCCTCAGAGGTCTTCTAGAGTCTGACATATTCAGAGGCAGATGCTCACAACTAGCCATTGAACTGATCATGGGGTCCTAATGGAGGAGTTAGAGTGAAGGCCCTTGGAGCTGAAAGGGTTTGAGGCCCCATGAGGAGAGCAACAATACCAACCAACCACAGTTCCCAGGGTCTAAACCACCAGCCTGGGAGCACTTAGGGAGGGATCCAGGGCTTCAGCTGAATATGTAAGAGTGGAGGGCCCTGCTGGGCATAGGTGGGAGAAGAGATCCTTGACTTGTAAAGGCTGGACACCCCAGGGGTGGGAATTTTGAGGGTGGGGAGGTTGGAGTGGGGGAGTAGGCAGGTGTTACATCCGCAGAGAAGAAGGAGGAGGGGTGAGAGGATAGGGGGTTCCTGGGTGGGTGGGGGACGGGGTAAGGGGATAACATATGAAATGTAAATAAAACATCCAATAAAAAAAGTCTGATGGACATTGACGTAAAAATACTGAATAAAATACTACAAGGGAGTTGAACAAGATATTAAACATTATACATTATGACTAAGTGGTTGGTTTTTCCTATGTTATGTAAGCCTTTAACATTATGTTTATATGCTTTCTATGTTAAAAAAAAACTAAAAATAAAATGGCTGTGTCCATTGATGCAATAAGAGTATTTTCAAATCAAAATCATCTTTCTGGACAAAATGTCAGAAGAGTTAAATATTAGTAGAAAACATTTTATTATGAAAAGACCATTTATGGAAACTTGATATCTAAATCAAGAGGAAATACTGAAAGTCTTTCTTAATGAAGAAGGCAAAGACGCACACTCTTATTTCCATAGTGTCATAGCACCTGAAGCACAAGCGGTAGCAATCTGACAAGAAAACAAAAACAGGATTAAAAATCCGGGAGGAAGAAGTAAATTTATCTATATTTGAAAGTGATATCATCACATATGCAGGAAATCTCTGACATTCCACAAAATGATGAATGAAGATGAACTGGAGTGATGGCTCACTGGTTAAGAATTCTTGCTGCTCTTGCAATGAACTGAGTTTGACTCCTGGCACCTACACAAGTGCTCACAGTCGTCTATAACTCTAGTTGCAGAAAGTCTACCATGCTCTTCTGACTTTCTTGGGCACCCGACTTTCAAACACATATACACAAAATGAAAGTAAATAAACAAACAAATAAAAACTAAATAATGAAATCCGTGTAATTTTAGAATATAAGTCAGCATAGAAACTCAGTTGCAAAATTAATGACCTTCCAGAAACAAACTTGAAAATATATTTGTTATTAAAATGAGATATTTAAAAGTAAATTTGACCAAGAAGGTAAGTAATCTCCGCAGTGAAAACTATAGTATTAGATAAAAGCTTAAAACTTGACGACAACCATTGTTATTTAACTGAGTTTGGTGGACATGTCATTTGCTTCACAGGTGCAGCACTGGTCAGTTGACTTTGCCCCAGTAAAAAACTTACCACCCACACTTGGACAAGAAGCTCTGGTGAAACTCAGTGGGTCACATAAATCAAGAAATCTTGAAAGTAGCAAGAAGTGTGGTTAGGAAAAGTGACTTCCGCTGAAGACAGAAGGGGGCAAGAAAGAACTGGATAGAGAAAACAACTAAAATTTACTAGATAAAAATACAAAATTGTCAAACAACAAAGAATAATGAGAAAAAGTCCAAAGACTGAAATAAACTGAAAGATACACCGTATTTATGATTGCAGAATTATGTTAAAATGTCCACATACCTAAATTAATGTAAGTAGTCAATACAGTTTTTTAATCCCCATAGTATTCTTCAGAAGAATATAAAAAAATAAAATTAAAATTTGGAAACACAAAACACTGGGAGCCAAAGCTGTGAAGCTGAGTACTGAATCTGCTGTTCCAAAAAAAAAAAAAAAATCCCCAAGGAAATGGACTATCGCTTCAAACAATAATCATTACAATAAAGAGTATTATAGTCTCTCTTGGTACAAGAAAATGAGAACTAGTAAATAGAACTTAAAAGTTCTATTATGAATTTTTTAAAATATTAAATAAAGAAAGACAAACCAAATGTAAAACAGTACACACCACTGGAGAAGGGAAATTAAGTGGAGAATCTCTGCATTACTTACAGAGCTAGATTCACATCTGAGAACATTTACAGCCTTCATTCTCAAACATATTTACTATTTAAATGAGACATGAGAATAAATCATAAAAGTTCAGTAGTATGTTCCCAGCATCACATCTAGTTATGCACTGGTACTATGAAGAATCTTTTCTTTTTTCTATCAAATACATTTTTTTTTTCTTTTTGTTAATAGGAAGAAGATCCCTTGGCTGGTCTTCTTAGATTTAAACCCACAACCGAAGCATTTGGGAGTGAAAGGCAGGATGATTGCCTTAAAGTTAAGATCAGTCTAGCCTAGGCTACATAATGAGTTCCTGGCCAACTTGCACTACATAGAGGTAAGAGACTCTCTAAAATCAATGACATAAAATGAAACTAGGCATCATGGAACACAACCATCCACTTAAAGACAGAAACAGGAGAATCTGGAGTAAAGGGTCAGCTTCAGAAAGTTAGAGGTCATCCTGGAATACACAATACTATTCCTAAAAATATCCTAAATAAAGTATAGAGTAAAGAAAGGAAAATCTCAAGGCAGTGGTTATAAATTCCATTTTAAGAAACTGGAAAAGCAAAAGGTAATGAAGCCCAAATAAGCATAGGAAAAATATAAACATCAAGAGAAAAAACAATAAAATAACTAATAAATCACTAGAAAATGTTAAAATTAGGTAAAAGCAAGTTATTTAATATTAGTAAAATTGACAAACCTCTAGTCTCAACAGGCAGACATAAGACAAAGATATAAGATACTAATAGGAATGATTAAAGCAGTAAATTAGGCACTTTGTACATCTTTTCATTCATTGGTGGACTAAAAATTCTAGACAGAGCAGAAAGACAAGAAAGAAAAAAGAAAAGAATAAAAAATGTCTTATAAGAAAAAGGATAGTAAGAATTCTGTGTGAAGATAGTATTGTGAAACATGATGAAATCTATTTTTAAAAGGAAAGTTGGTAAGTGAAGGTAGCCAGTTCAAGAGTTACAATGACAAGTGCAAAGTAAAGTGTATTTGTATTAAAATTTTAATTTTGGTTATTTAATAATCCATATGAATTTTTGAGAAGCAATGCATACCCATTTTCAAAGCTGTAGAATTGTTACATTAATAAGTTGATCTGTATTCTAACATTTATTTTCTTTCTATTAAAAGAAATTTATTTTCTTTCTATTTTCTATTTTCATTTTATTTTATTCTAACATTTATTTTCTTGTTTTAAAAATCAGTTGATACCTTTTATGTCATCAGCTACTATGTGTTTAATGTAAGGACTAAGAAAGCACGTATTTAAAATCATAACTAATCTTACCTAAAACATGCTTACACTGAAGACAAAGATTCGGTAGGAGAAGTGACCCAGATACTAGGTCAATGATAGTCTTAAATTGTGGACTTTCCCCCCTTTTTAGTGACATGATTTTTATCCTTAGTTGATTTGTATGATTTGATTGGTTATTTTATGTTTTAGAATTCTGTACATGAGTATTGTGTTTACACCATCCCATTTTCTCCCTCACTAATGGTTTCAATGCCACTCAACTTCTGAAATTATTTACCTCTTCTTTAAACACACACATACAAACACACACATACAAACACTCACACACACACACTCACACACACACATGCATGCACACACATACTGAATCTACTTAGTGTAGGTACTGTGTATTTAAGGTTGACTACCTGAGATTAGATTGTCTATCTAGGGCTTATCCCTGGAGAATTCTGATTCTGCATCACTAAGGAATCATTAATTGCCTACAACTCTTCATTGATAGGGAGGCCACTTGAGATTTTCATCATCTAAGTTGGTTTGTCAGATACTGTTGTCATTATCAGGTCTTGCCTAGGTAGCCATATTGTTAAGGCACAGCTCTTTATCATATAGAGAAGACAATATCTCCTGGCACACTCCCTGGTCCCTTGACTCTTACCATCTATTCAGTTCTCTTCTGCAATGTTCCCTGAACCTTAGGAATGGAGGTTGTATTTTCTCATGCTGTAAACATTTATAAGCTACTAGAAAATTTGAAATATAAAGTATCTGATTATGAATTATGTTCACCAGGCTGTGAGGTTGTCACTGAAGACAACTCCTCCACTTTAACTGCACCTATTCACTTAGGTGCAGTTTGTTTAATTTTTCATATTTAGTACATATTCATTTCTTTCCCAAACCATTGAATGCATTATGTATTCTCTTCTCAAATAAAGTTAAATCTTTATTCAGTAATAGTAAATTATCAGCAGTTTATGTAAAATATTAACATTTTTGAAAACATTTAAAATATAAAACGCCAGGGACATATCTGTTGAAAACTGTTCCTTTCTTATAATTGAAAAGTTTTGGTGAGGTTAGTGATATCATTAAATGAGAATGTTTTATTTGTGTATAAGAGTATTTATTATTGCCAATATATCATTTTTTCAATTTGCTGTAGGCATTTAGTGCTCTCTGAAGTGCTATCTCAGAACTGTTGTTTGTAGAAGTTGAGAATCTATTGAAACAGTCATACGGGAATATAAAGGTTCTACAATAAGTCTGAACAACAGTGATAAAAGAAGAAAGTTTTAAATTGTCAGTTTTTATAACTGCAAATCCATAGTAATTGAGAGGGTGTGAACCTAGAATCAAGATGGATAAGTAAATTATAGAGACAGTCTAATAACAGATCTATGCACATAAAGGTATCGCTTTGCAAAAGTAATTCAGTGAAGTAAGGTCAATCTTCAGTAAATGTTGAAAAAAATATATTCATATAGGTCTAAACAATGAGTTTAAATTCACAACTAAAATTTGAAACTGTAACATTTTAGTACAAATATAAAACAGAACTTCCATTTGGCTTATACAAAGTCTCTCAAAAGTTCAGAAGAAAAAACTGTCAACTGACCATAAGTGTACAACAGTTTTGAATAGATGCTTCATCTAGAGAGTATACATGTATGGCAAGTCCCTGAAATTTACGTGAATCATTCTCAAAATTATTTTCCTAACTGAAATAAGTTGACCAAGATTACATCCTATGTGATTCTATTAACATAAGTTCTTAAAAGCTCAAACTTTTAGTCATATAAAGTAAATTAATGGTACAGAGCATAAAAAGAAACTTTTAACACAATGGACATATTAATTCATTGCTGTTGCTTTAAAGGGTATACAAAGTTTCGAACTTTTCAAATTGCATATTTGAATTATATATATGTTGCCACAGATCAATTTTATTACAATAATGTTACTGAAATTATACTTTTATGCAGACTTCATTCCACTCTTTCTTCCAGGCTTTGTTGAGTAGCTAGCATAAATTATTTTTATCATTTTAAAGAATAAAACACAAGCAGGTGCCATGGTATAAAATGTCCAGTACTTAAGATAGAAAGTGCACACAGGGCATAATCAGAATGGTTAGATGCTTTTCTGTCTAGTCCTACAAGTCTTTTAGGTATCATATTAAATCTATCTAAAGTTTAAAAGAAGGTGATAGGTCTGGGCATGAATATTTCCTTTGATAAATTTCCTGACACCAACCTAATTTTGGTATGGGTCTAACCAAGGTTGTGAAATGACTAAACTTTCAACCCCAGAAATACAGGTCCTCCATATTTCCTTTAGAACAGCAGCTCTCAAAAAACTGTGGGTCAAGACCCCTTTGGGGCTCACATTATCAGATATACTGCATATCAAATTCATAACAGTTACAAAATTATAGTTATGAAGTAGCAGCAAAATAATAGTGTGGTTGGGGGATCACCACAACACAAGAAACTGTAGTAAAGGGTCACAGCATTAGGAAGATTCAGAATCACTGCTCTAGAGTCTGATTATGATACAATCAGGTAATATTTTCAATATTTCACAAAGAAATGTATCAACGGGATCTGCCATTTCAGTGGATATTAATTTTTTTTCCCAAATTATGGAAGAATGTCAGTGCTGTCAAAAGTTTCATCCGTTAATTTGGAAAAAAGCAGCTTTTCCCCTCTAGATTCCTATACTATTGTCACCCTTTTTATTTAATTTCTCACTAGTAAATCACATTGAAATTGCTAGGCTCTCTACTAAAGGTTTTCTTAAAATCTTTCTAGCTCTGCCCACAGTTTAGTTGTACTTGCTAATAATGCCTTGGAAGCCAACTCTAAATTACTTTTTATATTTTTTATTTAATATTTTTGTTTCTTGAGAATTTTCTACATGAATATTATGCTTACACCACTTCAAATTCATTTCCTTCCTGTTCTAATTCCTCCCATCCTTCTGCTCCCTCTCAAATTCATGATCTTGTCTTTAATTACAATTTATGAATACTTATTTTTTATTATTTGCATATACATGAAAACCTACTGAATTTACACACTCACACACACACACAAATGTGAAAATTCATATACATAAATGTATATATGTAAAATCTACTGAGTCCATTTCATGTTGCTCATATGCACATGTGTTTAGGACTGACTACTGGGAACTGGATAACCTATTAGGGAGCTCATTCCTGGTGTGTGGGGTGTGGGGGGACCTGATTCTCCCTCTTTTAGCAATCATTGATTACCTGAAGCTCTTTATCTAAGAACTTCCATCTACTCTGACATGGAACATGTTTTAAGTCAAAAATGTTTGTTGATTCCTCTTTTCCCCTGTGGTTAATTGTAGGGCTCATTTTAGAATATTCATTGTCTTAGAATACTCAGGAAACTGAGTCAGAATCTCACTGTTAGACATTGTAAAATATACTTTAGATGAGCAAAATTATAAATGGCCGAAAGTTAATGATGAGAAAAATCCTTATTTACTGTGTTTGGAGGCCAACAAGAGTTGAGAGTGGATCCAAAGTGTGCAGGGTCAGAGAACCCTTAACTCTCATGCTGAAGTTCATTAGCTTCACTGTGCTCTGCTAAGCTGTAAAGAGGCATTCCCATTAATCATTCCCTGGGGTAGCTTGGGTGGACCAGTGTTGATAGGCTTCAACAATATTTGTGTGAAAACATAATGGGATTTTTAAAATCTGCATATAAAAATTCTTAAAGTATCTTTTTATTATTATTTCTGAAGAAAAGGCAAACTTCATAATCAGTAGTTTGAACTAAATCACTTGACTTGGGAAATATTGCTTCCCATAGAATTTTAAAACCTTTGGCAAAAGTTCCCTCACATTGTTGTCTCTTAGCAAGCATTTAAGAGGCTTCCTCTGACAGTTATAATTAAGCTTCAAAGGGACTGGGCAAAGCCAGCCACTTAAATGGGCTGTTGTCTTTCCCCCCATTGTTACCTATGTGAAATTTATTCATTTATTCTCATCACACTTTCCAAAGGCTGATTCAGTGTTACAACTCAGGATGGTAGGTCAGAATGCCAGTAAGAGTTCCCAGTGCAGTCAGAGAGCAAGATGTCTCTAAAGAGGCCAATATCCACTCTAGGAATGATGCGTGGCATGCTGAATCTACTTGATCCTGGCTGGTTTCAACTTATTTTTCAATCATTGTTACCAAGTATTTTATGTTTCAGTCTATTGAGCTACATGGTGTCCATGTAACCACGAGTCTTCATATATCTGCATGATTCCTCATGGTTCAAGCTTAGTACTATACCTACATACTTGCCCTCCTCCTCAGTGTCACACATTGCCACCACTTACCTTGGTCTCATTTTGCCACAGAACCCTGATATCTTTCAAACATGACAATACTGCAACAGTGTCTTTTACTAATTTGTTGATGGTACTTCTTGACACAAATTTTAGGAAAAAAAATCCAGTTTTTTATGTTTACATCACATCTTTAAAGCTACATTTTCTAAAATATATCACTTTATATATGTGTATATTATCCATACTTGATTTGATAAGATTCTTGAGATTCTTGAGAATAGGATAACTCAATGTATTAGGATAACATCCAAGACATGTGCAATTTGATTTGAGGACACTGAAGAACAGATCCCAGACCAATGTATAAAATCACATACCCTTCAGAGAACAGCATATAAAATTAAGATGTGCTTTAGATATGTTCATCAAAAGATTAACAAATGAACACATACTAGAAGACTGAATGTCTGCTTCAGCAACATTGATGATCATGAACTTATCTTGGTGAATTGGTAGAAGTTAAAAGAAAAATAATGTAGATCCACAATTTACTGTCAAGACCATCATAATCTTACTTTGTAAATGAAGCTACCAAACATGTAGTTAATAAATAGTGTCACAGTAATTCAGAGCTAACATCTGTAAATCCCAGTAATGAAAATTCTAGAAATGGTGAGGTGAACGGTCATGAGAGTGGAGTATCCTCTTGAACATTACCTCCACCTCCCATAGAGGGGTGAGGGGGTTGAGGCTACTATCCCGCTATGCTGGGGCATCAAGGCTCCACTGGACCAAAGGCCTCTCCTCCCATTGATACCAGATAAGGCCATCCTCTGCTACATATATAGTTGGAGCTATGCATCACTCCATGTATACGCTTTAGTTGGTGGTTTAGTCCCTGAGAGCTCTGAAGGGTCCAGTTAGTTGATAGTGTTGTGCTTCCTACAGGGTTGCAATCCTTTTCAGCACCTTTATTCCTTTCACTAAATCTTCCATTGGAGTCCCCAGGCTCAGTCCAATGGTTGCCTGTGAGTATATGCATCTGTATTATTAAGGCCCTAGGAGAGCCTCTCAGGATTAAAGTTTTTGAAATATATCTAATAATAGTGGAATGTCTTTATAATGTTCCTAAGCCTATACTAACAAAATATTTTCAGATATATTCTGAATTAATGCCAAACTGGAATACTTGAATTTAAAAATTAGACATATAAGAATCATTTGTTATAAAACAACATATGTAAAATTATATAGTTAAACTTCTAAAAGTAAATTAGCAGCTCAGAAGTAGGGTGTCTGCATAGCATGTACCGACAACATGTCAAATAAGAAAATAAGTAAGTAAGTAAATCTCGTGAGGTTTGGCATGGTGATAGAGCATATGTTTAGCCTATTCAAACCTTAGAGTCAGCCGCCCCCACCCAATACACCAAGATGATAATAATGTCCATGAAACAAAACATAGATTCTAAAAAGGTAGAAGATGTATTTTAGTGTTGAGAGTACTTACCTCATGTGCAGAAGATTCTAAGTTTTATTCCTAACACCACAAACAGAAAAATAATAGATAGAATAAAATAAAGCCTAGTTAGATGGTATGAGTCTAAAATAAAACTCTGTCTCAATTATATGAATTATAAATTCAAGAGTAAACATAAAATCAAAATTAAAACATAAAACAGATTGAAACAAAAAGGGTTGGATGCAATAGAATTTTTTTCTTATAGTATACTGAGGTTCATGACATTGGGTAATTTCTAGAAGTTTTACATAGAAACCTAAATGATTTAATATGATTTCTACGGAGGCTAAAGCAATATAATGAAATACATGCCACCTTGATTTTATGAAATAGAATAGAATGGAACATAGGTGAGGGAGGAACGGAAATGAATGCTGTAAGTTTATGAATTAAACGCAGAGAGAATTGTGATTTGACAGTATGGAAATTGTCAAAAGCTGACCTTCGGTTTTGACTTTGGTTGCCTACATACCCATGTATGGGAATCAGTGGAAATTAGGGAGAAAATGACAAATTTAATCTCTTTCTGCAACCTGTAAAAAATAAGGCAAGCAAGCAGAACATAAGATTTAGATGTTGCAGAGTCCCCTGACAACCAGATGACTTTTGCTGTAGCAGTTAAAGACTCCAATACTTTCAGGAATGCCTGGGTTTTGTTTGTTTGGCTGTTTGTTTGTTTTTGTTTTGTTTTGTTTTTGTTTGCTTGTTTCGATGTTTGTTTCTTTGTTTTTAATCCTTTTTAAAGTCCAGATTTTATCCCACTCATGGTCCACACTCTGACTGTTCCAAATATCATATCTCCTCAAATACACACACACACACACACACACACACACACACAATCTCCATAAAAATATCTCCACCCCCAACCCCCACCCCATGATATCTCCCCACTTTCTGGGGTCTCCAGTCTCTTGAAGGTTAGGTGCATCTTCTCTGAGTCCAGAACTAGTAGTCCTCTGCTGTATATGTGTTGGCGGGCTCATATCAGCTGGTGTATTCTGCCTGGTTGGTGGTCCAGTGTTCGAGAGATCTCCGGGGTCCATGTTAGTTGAGTCTGTTGTTCCTCCTACAGGGTTACCCTCCTCCTCAGCTTTTTCCAGCCTTTCCCTAATTAAACCGCAGGAGTCAGCAGCTTCTGTCCATTAGTTGGGTCTAAACATCTGCATCTGATTCTTACAGCTGCTTGATGGGTCAGTAGGGGGGCAGTCATGATGGGCCTCTTTATGTGTGCACATTATAGCCTCAGTGATAATGACAAGCCTTGGGGCTTCCCCTTGAGCTGGATCCCAATTTGGGCCTGTCACTGGACATCCTTTTCCTCAGGCTCTTCTCTATTTTTGTCCCTGAAGTTCTTTCAGACAGAAACAATTCTGGGTCAGAGTTTTTGACTGTGGAATGGCAATCCCATCCCTCGGTCGAAGTAATAACAGGATTTGGGAGGGAGAGAGGAACCTGCGTGGAAAGGGGACAGGGAGGGGAACAAGGAAACATGATCAGTTATTGGGTATGGGGGAACAGGACTGAAGTCCTGAGGGCCAGCAGAAAGAATGGAAACAGGCAACCTCGGAAGGTAAGAAGTGGGGAATCCTCCAGGATGTACCAGAGACCTGGGAGATGGGAAACTCTCAGGACTCAAGGGAGGAACATTAGATGAAATGCCCAACAGTGCGGAGAAGAAACTTTAGATCCCACCTCCAGTAGAAAGACAGTGAATGCTTGTTTTAGTTCCAGATTTTTTCATATTGTATATTTTAAGTCATGGTCTAACGTTTTAAACAAGTTCTTACTCTGTAGCCTTGACTATCTTGGAACATACTATGTAAACCAATCTGAATCAGACTCCCAGATATCTGCTTGCTTCTGCCTCCCAAGTGCTGGGATTAAAAGCATGTACTATCATATCTGGCCCAAGGCATCAGCCATTTTGAAAACATTTAAAACCATTTTGTAGGCAAAATAAAATATATGAAGCCAATGTTAGGTTTCATGATACCTATCTTAGAATATTTGTCTCTGAAAACAAATGTTTTAAGTAAAGTATTGTAATACAGACAACAGTTTGTTTAGTATGCAGAATTTAGGTACATACTGATTAAAGTAAATAATATCATAGGCAGTTGATTTAACCCTAGGCACATGACCAATATAACAACAGGATATTGGTGTCTATGATGGTCCCAGGTGTGGGTGTTGTCTTGAGAAGAGGGACTCACAGCCAATCAAAAGATTTTCAAGTCTCTTGACATCCATGCATCAGTTACATCAATGGATGTATCTTGCCAGGGCAGTCATCATTGCAGATCAGTGTTTACAGCTGGATCTGAATGATGATTCCTTTTTCTCCCCTGAAAGTGTGATTAGCACAATCCAGCACTATGAAAACTAGACAGCAGCAGTGAAGCCATGATCTATGACTCAAATTTGTGATAGTTTCAACAATAGAGTCTTACCATAAGTTCTGGAGAGTCATTCTGAGCAATGGCAAAAGCCAACAATATTTGGGGATCTATGGGACCTCACTGGCCAAAAACTCCAGTAGAGGTTACCAATTGATAGCCTTGGTCTTACTGTCTGTGACTCTGTGGTGTCTAGTTGTAACATGTTGCCCTATTTTAGAGTAATTCTAGTTTGACTCATTTTGTATATGTATGGGCTTTATAGTTTAGGACATTTCTGCATAGACATTTTTAATATGGCTGTTTCAGAATAGTAATCAGTGTTATTTATTCCTCTCTACTTTCTCTCCTGCACTCTGCCCTCCCATCTCCAATTCCATTTCCTGTTCATTATCTACCATTACCACTTTACACCCCTGTGTTCTATCTTTCTTCCATTGAATCTTGCCATTATGGCCTTTTACTAGTTTCCTAACTTCTGTGGATATTCCAGATGAAACACATGTATCTACATATTCAAAGATAACATCCATATATAAGAGAAAGCATATTTTTATTTCTGAATTGAGGTTTCCTAACTCAGAATAAGTCCTTCTAGCTCTATCCATTGAGCTGTGAATTTAATGATTTTGTTTTGCATAATAGCTTAATAATATTCTATTTTGTAAATGTACCAAAAATTTTTCATCTTCTCATTTATTCATAGGCATCTAAGCTATTTTAAACAGAGCAACATTGAATATGCAGGAGGGAGTGCCTCCACAGCAGGACAGAGAGCCTTTTGGGTATATGCTGAGGAATGGTATAGCTGCATCATGTGATAGATCTATTTCTACTTTTTATGGAACTACTGAACTGATTTCCCCAGTTGTTGCATTAATTTATAATCCTACTAGTTATGAACAAGTGTTCTCTTTTCTTTGCATCCACACCAGCATTTTCACCTTAACATCACTATACGTCTAAATTAGAGCATCTCTCAAACCTCACCAGAGAAGCTTCCTTTTTAGAGTAAATGTAGATTAACACAGTCCCACACCAGGTCAAGGTGCAAACAATAATAGACCATGGAATGCTCATTCCTGCATAGGACATCTGTTTCACACTACTTAAAGGCTTCAGAAATATAATGGAAGAGCTGGCAGGGAGAGCCAGGAGCAGTGGATGACCACAACAAAACAGTAATTTCTGGCCACAACTGAGAAATTGCATATAGGAATGCATATGTAGCAATAGATGCAACACTTGCGCAAGTTCAAATTAGACATAATCTTAACATGAGGCCAAAGTTGGCAAGTAGCTATTGGTAATTGATTACTGGTAGGAGAAGAGAATTAGTTTTTATAAGTTGTAGTCTCAACAGGTCAAATGCTTCCTGTGAATGATCACACAATCTCCAAAGAATCACATACAGACATGTATATGCACACAAATATATATATATATATATATATATATATATATATATATATATATATA
>NW_021604719.1:1956969-1967278 GCF_004785775.1 Grammomys surdaster
TATATATATATATATATATATATATATATATATATATATATATATATCATTTAACCCTTCTTGAACCAATAATAATATACTCTCAGAAGAAACAGCGCTGAAAGCTAAGGTTGATGAATAAGAATGTAGCATAAATAAAGTGAAGGATAAGACATTTATCTTGGGAGTGGTCTGCAGTCTACTAGGAGCAAGTCATATAACAATGTACTGGGGAAAGATGACCACAGTGACTCATGTAATCCATGTACTCTCCATTAAAAACATGTTCATGACAAATGTGCCTCATTCTACTTATCAAAGGTGAGGATTTTCTTGATATTTCAGAAAAATGAATACTAATATCAGGAGTGTAATCTTGAAGATAAGTTGATAGAACATTCATTTTTCAATATTTTAACTGACATTTATGATAACCCAGATGTTGTGTTTATAGATAATTCATATGAAGCCAGGAAAGATCACTTCATGTGAAGAAGTCTAAACAAATTGAGAGACAAAATGAAAAAGACAGGAAAAAAAACTACAATCATTTAGGATGCAAGTCAATAAAATAGTAGCATAAGATACCTGAAAGTAACTCAGAAATTCACTGATTAATAGTATGGCTAGGTGTTATAATGTACACTGGAGGCTTAGAACTCAGGAGAATGAGGCAGGTTGAATATGAATTTGAGAACTGTCTGTGTTATACACTAAGATCTTTCTTTAAAGAAATATGAAGACTATTTAATAAATTTTCCTCAAGATGTGTAGTAGGTGCCAGAAAAGGAATGTATGTCACAGTTCAATCTAGAACCAAAGCTTTTGTTTGCTCTCTATACCATAAAATCATTACGCATAAAAACACTGTGTAGCTATGTTGAGTGAGAAACTAGGAAAATACAGTGTCTGATAATCTGTCCAGGCACAATAGCAGATGTCTTTAGTCTTATTACTAATGAGGAAGAGGCAGCTGGATTTCTGTAAGTTCAAGGTGTTCCCGGGCTAAATAGTGAGTTCCAGGCCAGCCAACACTACATAGAATTATTTTTTAAATAATTCAAGCAGCTTTCTTTCATTTTATGAAATGTGAATACATTAGCCTAGATCAAATTTTATATAAGGTAAACTTATATGACAAAATTAAATTTTTCATTCAAAATTTTCTTCTCTTATAATTGACAGAAAAGATATGAAATATACATTCTTGTCATTTTTATTATTTCTTTTAATTAAAATTATGACATTCTGATTATCAAATCTGATAGAGTCCATCAACCATTTTGAAAGTCTTAAAATCCATCCTAACTCCTGAAGTAAATTGAATAAAATTTTCAAGTAATATCCAAAAGGAATTAAAATGCCTTGAGATAAATTAAACATGTGGTATATGAATTTTTAAATGATGAAAAGGAAATAAATTATTTGGCAAATAGCATATAGCTTACTTATGAACAGTTTGCACTAATCCATTGTACTTCAATTAAGCACATTTTCCACAATTCTTCTATACCTTAACTTGCTATATTTACTTTGGTATATTTTAAATACCACATTATGTTTCGAGGCACACTTTGCTATTTTGATCATAGTTTTCTCCTTATTCTTATTTCTCTTCTCTGTAAAGAATTATTGTATCTTATCATATGATGTATCTTACATTTAAACTGCCTGTGATACTTACTAGATTCATTTAAATTATACAAAGATATATTCCCAAATGTTTGAAACTTAAGCTATCTACTATAGCTTCCATTTTTAGCTTGCAGAATTAAGGATATATTCAATATGCTAAAGTTCAAATTCTCAATCCAGGAACTTTTCATTTTTTAACAAAATAAAAATAACACATTAACTTGTTTTTTTATTTTAAAATTAGAAATCACTGTCATTTAGCTATGGTGGTGATTTTTTAAACTAACAAGCTTATCCCTGTTTTGAAATGTTCATTCTGATGAAACTCTGGTGATAATGAAGAATACCTCTCTCCTTTAGGTACATCTTGACGACTTGGAAAATTCAAGTTACACCCAGGAATTCCATTCACCTGTGCTTACTCACCTGGACCACAGCCACATAGAAACTGCCTGAATGAGACATTCCGAGAAATAGAACTCGGGCTGTGACTCATCCCTTTATTGTAGTGGAGCCTTAGAGGGAAAAGGCAGGGGGGATATACTGGTTGTTAGGAAAATGTAGGTTACTAGAAGAAAATAACATCCTCCATTAATAAGATCTAAGGTGCGACTCACATAATTATTTTCCTTCTTAAGATTGATGAGGCTCATGAGGCATTTCTTTAAACTGTTGACAGCACCTCATAAATGCCTGAGGTGTATAGGACTGTATATGGTTTTAGAAAAGATTTTTATAAAGAAGGTGGAGATCCCAACTCCCTTCATGCTGTTTCTCTCTGTATATATATTTATGTCTGAGTGTGTATTCTAGGGTTTCTGGGAAGTGTCTTGACAGAGAACCTAAGCTGAGCAAAGCAGCCTTGATCTGAGTGAGCTAACTGGCACCATGAAAGTAGCAGGTGTCTTTCTGCTCATCTCTCTGGCTCTTCTCTGCTTTTTCTCAGGTGAGTTTTTCCTTACAATTAACATCCCATAGTTACATCAAAGCCAAAAGGAGATGAGGAGATCTTCCTCACATTTCAAAATCCTAATGATTTTTATGTAAAAGAGCAGTTAAGAAATAATATCATAATGATGACACTGGTAATGATGATGATGACGGGGACAGTGGCATGGATGATGAGAAGTGACACTCACCAAGCATAGGCTGCTGTACTGACGGCGGCTGTAGATCATCTCTGGTTATTTTGTAAGAAGTTTGTATCCATGTTCTTCATGTAGGAAACTGAGACACGGAGAAAGCAACTGCTAATCTACTTATAACAATTCTGTGGAATTTATAATTTGTATTGAGGTCTTAAAGAGTTCATTGTCGATGATTATTTGCAAGAACAAGTCTAGAAGACAAATAATTGGCATAAAAACTAATCTTGGCTTTTCAGGAAAAAAAAATGTCCTTGACTTTTTTTATTATATCAGAGAGAGTCAAGTAATTGAAATTGAAACAGGAAAGGAGACAGAAACTCAACGTGAAGCTTTGAAAAGGAGTTATTGAGACCTAGAGTGAAGTATTTTATACTTTATATCTCAGTATAAAGATACTCATGTTGAGAAGAAACAAAACCTGCATTTGTAGGTCAAAGGAAACCCTTGATGATCATAGCATTTTCTCTTTACAGTCTCTTCTTTTTAATCTATTGGCTAGTGGTTAGAGTGTCCATTGAGGTAAATAGACCATGGTACATTTCCATCTTTCCCACTAAATTCTTACATTAACTAAAGAAATTTCTCAGTCTTCTTGGATACTTTTTCCTGTGTATATGATAAGGGATGAGACTAAACTTGGGGTGTGGGGTGCCATCCATGGGTTATATATTATTTTCTGGGACTGTAGATGATAAATATTGTGGCTTCAAGGTTACTAAGAATTTGGAAAAAAAATCAATGAGATAAAGTTGATTTTAAAAAAGCTCTCTATAGTTAGCCATATTTATGAAGCAAATACTTATATATATTAAAATTTAGATGAAAGATTATTCTAATATTGTCAAATAAGTTTGTCTGTTAAAACCAAACTATACCAAAAATATTTTCCTGAGGTAGCAGAAAGATAGACCTAGTTAAAACTTAATCTCTGAAGTCAGTTGTCATCCTTGGTAGCCTACCATTGTAAAGATGAATTTACTCTAACAAGATCTAATTGCCTGAGTTCTTCAGAGAATGAATACTACACAAACACACCAGACATCATTCATGGGGGTAGCATGCTCAAGGAAACTAATGTTGAAAGTGTGAAAGTGAATTTAAGTCCTAATATTTCAATCATTCAGCTCCGAAACCTTTCTGAGTTTCTTTTTCTTGTGTAAATTGAAAATACAGAATAAGCATTCTTATATGAGGAATTAAATCATAAAATGCATATAAAAAGTTTGAAATAGTAGAAGGGGAACAATAGCTATTCAATAAATGTCTTATATTAATGCTATACCTAAAATACAATAAAGAGCACCTTTTCTTTAAGCATTGTCAATATGAATTTAGTTTCTGCCTTGCTGTTCCCAAATATAAAACATGGGCAAATACTTTCCTTTCCAAGCATAGGTTTTTCAAAGTGAAATATTGACTGTAAATTATAATAATTAAATTTCCAAGAACATAAAAATCACTGACAAGATTTACAAAACGTCAGACACCCCAGCACCTAGTTTCATAATGTGTGATTTCCAAGGAAGGTGGCAGTCTCTGTGTCCATAACAATCACCCATTCTTCCAGTTATGACTCATTGCTGCTGGGAAAGCCTCAGGAAGAGATGACGTGGCCGCTATAAAATTTAAGAGCTGTGGATTTTTCTGCGTTCATTAATACATTGCACGTGGAAATATGTGTGCCAACTACCCCTGAGTGCCAGTCCATGTTGGAGGCAGCATTAGCCTGTACTTCCTCATTGAAGAAGCTTTGGTCTTACATGCATGAACGCTCTTGATTCATTCACACCTGCTAAGAAAGCACCACACACCCAAAACCATGAATATTAATATTAAGAGAGAAGAGGATGAGAAGAAGACTATATAAGAAACCATCTTCAAGAACTCCGAGAAGTAAAACAGGCAAAGAAAATGAGAGATCAGAAAGAGGAGGGAATCAGTCTTTAAGGATGTATACATGGATCATATCTTTAAAATTGAATTTTGATAGAAAGCACAGAGTTCCTGAGTTTAGCAAGTAGTAAACTATTCCACTCTCCATTGTATATGCTTTGATAGAAGGGAAGGGCACTGCTCCTTGGGATGCTGGTCAAAGCAGAATTTCCAAGCCCATTTCTGTGAAGTGAAGCCAAGAATGATAAAGTCACTCCCATCATGAATGAAAAGTTAGGGCAAGACTGTGTCATGAATCTCTCGATCTTTCACTTAACCCTGATCACCAACAAAATAAGCGAGCAGACTTGAAACTAAGACCCATGGGGCTTTAGGAAATGGCCAAGAGCTGCCATGATGAGTGCAATATTCCTGCTAAATTTGCAGATCTCACTGTTTGCACATTCAGAAATTACAGTGTTTGGAATTTGTGCTTTTTTTTTTCCAGGTGCCTTCAGTCAAGGAGGACAGGTTAGTACTTATCTGTCTCTATTTTTCTGGCCAAGGTAGTGTATGGCTGCTATTCCCTGGCTCAAAAAAGTTTTATCTATGCTATGAAAGAAGTTAGGGAGGGAAGAGAAAAATGCCTAATTTAGAAATCACACGTAACAGTGAGATTTTAAACTAGTTTCTCATCTTACACATTTTTAAGTTTAAAAGAGCTTAAACCTACGTTTTTATACACTGACAGTGTGCTATGTTATGCACAAACACAGGATGGCTGAGAAATAAAGTCTATGTCCTAGTCTTAACTTAACCGGACTATTGAACTGAAAAGTTAGCAGTTCGCCAGGTTGATAATACCACAGCTATTAAACTAGGCACTAATAATCACTTTGCAGAATAACTTGCAAACAAGGTAAAAATGATTTGGAAAACTATAAACACTAGATGTGAGTTAGTTACTAATATTTAATTAACTCCCTTTCATTGAGTTAGAAGAGAGGTTTTTGGTCTTTTTTTTGGTTTTTTTTTTTAACAGAAATAAGAAATGAACATAGTTTTGTGTACGAAGGATACAGTCTTCCACACCCAAATTTAATGCAAGTTGGGGTTAAAAATCAGAGTGTATTGTTGCTTTGTTTTGTTTTTCGGTCTAATGTTTATTCAAGAGCATTTTTATTGTTCTTTTTTTAATCTAACCATTGATAATTTATACAAACAAACAATGTTTGCCCTAATGGCCCTGCAAATTCTGTTGGGCATTCAAATTTAATTTGGGTACTAACTTTTTAGATTTTAGAGTTATCTAAGGGTGCTTGACATCAAAATTTTCAGATAGCATTGCCAACTGATTTAGCATGCAAAGAAGTTTAAAAATTACTTTTCAACTCTGGTGTATGCATTATATTCATGTTTGTTTTTATTAACTTTAGTATTTAATCAATTAAGATACATCTTAAATTTGATAGTGTATTCTATTTGTCCACATGTGTATGTATTTATATATATACATACATGTGTGTTTGTGTTCTTATATGAGGTCATATATTCTATAATGTATGTACTCAAAAAAATGTCATACTACAGTTTATACAACATTTAGAAGCAAAAAAAAAAATAAGTCAGCCAGCATGTTTCATACTCCATTAAACTGTAAAATAAAATAATCCATCTATTGCACATAAATCTACATAGTTATAAAAGATTTGAAATTTAACCCCAGGTTTATCATTAACCCATATGTTGCTTCCTTTCTTGGGATTTTCATTTCTGAGAGTTTACTTGTGTTTTATATTGTGTTTTATATTGCTCAGGTATTATCTACTAATTGCATATCCTGTTGTTTTGCATGTCTAAGTATTATGGTCTGCTTGCTTTAGGGTCACCTGGCTTTCTTTCTAAATACAAATATCTTCATGTAAGATGTTGAGGCAACAGTTGTATTGTTAAGGAATTTGAATCTGAGTTCTAAACAACTGCACAGGTCATAGCTACACAAAACAAAATCTATCAATTAAAAAAATGAAAAGAAAAACAAAACAAAGCAAAAGCCAGAAACTAAGCTAGACAATGAAGAACTGGCTTTGGAGTCAGACAATGTGAATGAAATGTAATTCACCTGTTGTGTGTGTTGGCCGTTTTTCTATTCTTACTACCTCTGTTTCCACATCTTTAAGGTGAAGGATGAGTTGCAGTAATATCTAATGCCTCTTTCTGCTCTAAACATTTGAATTTTTATGAACCAAGCCTGCACTGCCAAGGCTGTTGCCTCTGAACCATAAAGCACAAGGAAGGTTTTGATCTCTGAGACAACACCCAAGTGGCCTTACTCTTTCTGCTTTGCCAGAGGGAGAGTGAGGCAGAAAGATGTATTTATGTTAGGAACATGCTGGTTCAAGTCAGACTCAGGCAAGACAAAAGGATGTCAGGTTTCCTCCAGCATTCCAACATTCCAGCACTCAGTTCATTTTCCCCATGCCAGGAATTTTGTCCATGACACATCTTCCAGATTATAGGGTGCACTCCTAATTATAGGTCTTTTCAAAGTTTACAATTTTTTACAACCATTCTTCAAGGTATCAGGGTGTGTTTGGTCACACCCATACGTGTGATCTCAGCTCTGAGAAGGCTGAGGCAGGAGAAGCATCTAATCTTAAGGTTAACCTTTGTTTATGTAATGAAAAGCAGACTGGACAAGCCTAGGGTCCAGACAGAGTGAATGCTCTCTGCTTTCCTATTCTTTTCTACTTTCCAAGCCTCGAGGTTTGAGTGTCATACCCTTGAGAGTCATTTAAATATATGGTCCTATCAACTGCTTTTTTTCTTTAGAGTTTTTGGCATAATTAAGTATTGTATTTTAAGATAAGGACTGATTAATTTTAATACATTCTTAAAACATTGTTCCACTACTAAGATGAGTTTAAGTTCTTGGTTCTTCACAGTCCCCATGGTTTTATTTAAAATTAATGTATTGACAATATTTAAATGCAGTTTGAATGTGTTAGACAGCATCCACAATGTAAACACAAATAGAAATATAACTGAAGCCTGGGAAAGGGAATGTCGGTTAAGTCTACCAGCAACAGAAAGTGAATGGCATCAAGTCCCAGGACTGCTGGATCCATACTGACTTAGCTGTAATCAACTGTAGAGAGCCACCATGTAGTCTCTGTAAATAGTTTCGGGAAGTACTTTTTTCTGACAAATTTGATGTGATGATTCTTATTGACCTGTCTTATGCAAAGAAGATGATGAAAATTACAGTTTAAAATAGCCATTCTCCAAATGTAGAAAGGTTGATACCAGTAGAAAATCTTATACAGAACTGAACTTATGGTATTGGTCCAGACAATAAATGCTAAAAACTTTTACAGGAAATAAACTAGGGTTAGCAAAGAAGTGGAGAAGTGAAGAAAGAAGGAAGAAAAGAAAGAAGAAAGGAAGAGAGAGGGAAGGAAAAGGGGAAAGAGTGAGGGAGAAAGGAAGGAACAAATGGACAAACGAATGAATGAACGAACGAACATTTCAAAGGGGAAAATGACAGCTTCAGCAAAAGATCTAGCTGAGAAATTTCAAGAGTGGAGCTTCCAGGAAAATGGAACCATTAGAATACAAGGCTGCTGAGAGGACAGAACACATGCTTTGGAAATAACTAATTATTGACTATGAAGTAAGCTGATAATTACAGGTTTCTTAATCTGCTTACATGAAAATTAGAGAATGAGTTACTGATCATGGCATGAATCGGGATTATTTAAGAAAGTACATACATATTCTTAGAGAAAATCAAGTATTTAAAACTACTTTGAAAATAACCACAGCCATATTAAGGAAGGGAAAAAAGCAAGAAGTGGAGATGAAGGAAACAGACATATTATAAATTTTGGAGTTTTTAAAAGATTTGAGTGATCAAGAATTGCATATACCATAAGAAACTAGTAAAGGCTTTATTAGTAACCAGGGTTTCTATTCTTGTAAGCATCGTTTTTGGAGAGCAGTGGCAAAAGAAAAGGGGCACATGAAAGTGGAAAATTAGTCTAGATCAGCAGTTTTCAGCCTTCTTAATGCTCTGATGTCATGTTCAGAGCATTGTCAGAGTTCATGTCAGTCTCCCATGTTGTGGTGACTCCAACCATAAAATTATTTTTATTGATATTTCATAACTGTAATTTTGCTACTGTTATGAATTGAAATGTCAATGTTTTCTCTAATGGTCTTAGACAAACCCTGTGAAAAATATCTTCAACCACCACAGGGTCAGGAACCCCAGGTTAAGAATCACTACTCTAAACAGAGATGGGTTTAGAGGACTGGAATTGATGAAAGATGGAGTTAGAATTGAAATTATTTTTCAACACATAAGAAATTATATTATCTTCCATCTAAAGTCCATGTGCTTTGTGTGTGAGAATGTCCATTTTCCTTGACTTGATTTGTAAACTTAATATGATTAAAATACTAATCATCTCAAGTCTTTAGTTGACTTTATAAGCACACGTGTTTAAATTTCAATAAAAGTAAACAATTCTACTGTCTCTATTAATAATTACAGCTAATCTGGTTACTGAAATGTCTTGCCATTCTTGCAATCTTTTGGAGAAAACAGTTCTTTGAAGAACCACAAGAGGTCAGGCCAATACTTGGTTTGATAGCCAAAACCTGATGAAACTCTTGAATATCAAAGAACATTAAATGAAATTTCTTTTTAAATCTGAAAGCAATCCAAACAACACTAAAAATAAATCTTATTCAAATATGGAAGCAATCACCCTAGAATTCTGGTATGTGATACACTTTACCTGGCTTGTGTTTTAGAGAATACTCCTCCAACAGGAAATCTTTACAACTCCTTTGAGACATTTTCATTAGATCCACAGGGCACTATAGTTCTCCTTACATTTCTAATGCTCATGAATGGAACCTAAGTGGAGAAATGGTAACCTACCATCTCCTCCATCTAGATCAACTTCAACTTGCAGGAAGGAGCCCCTCATTTAGCTGTTATTTAAACCAAATTTAAAAGATGAAATTCAGGCACATGAAAGGCATGCCAGAAATAACTCTTAATATTTTTCTTCATGTGGTAGACCTGTGTGTTCCTTTTATCTCTCACACTGCCTTGTAGTATGATTTTTGGTTGGTTGGTTGGTTGGTTGGTTGGTTGGTTGGTTGGTTGGTAGGTTGGTAGGTTGGTAGGTTGGTAGGTTAGTAGGTTGGTTGGTTTTTTTTTGTTTGGTAACTACATTGGCATTTTGTGCCTCTGCAACAGGTTCCTCTTCTTATTGCTGTGATGTTGCTTAACCTTTACAGTGAATGCAAAGGGTTTCCTAGATATAGAAGAAGCATTGAGTCAGAAAAGACCATGTTTCCTATCCAGATCAAGAACTGGAGACAGAAAAGCTTTATTTAAGCCACTTCTATGAAAGAAGTCATTGTTACTTTGCAGGTGATTCAAACTAGATAGGCCACTGGAAAATACCTAGTCTCATGAAAGAGATCATGTTCTACAAATGGAAAAGGCAAGGGTTTGTTTGTTTTTTTTTAATGGACTGGCCACAGGGAATTTGACCATTTTCCAAAGAGTATATGGGCAACACAAATTGGACTTGGTGGGTGTTTTTTGTTTTGTCTTGTCTTGTCTTGTCTTGTCTTGTCTTGTCTTGTCTTGTCTT
>NW_021604719.1:1967288-2013522 GCF_004785775.1 Grammomys surdaster
TTGTCTTGTCTTGTCTTGTCTTGTCTTGTCTTGTCTTGTCTTGTCTTGTTTTGTTTTGTTTTGTTGGGGGGAGGACACAAGGGTAGAAGGGTGGACCTGGGAGGAATGGAAAGTGAGTATGAGGGGGTACATTGTATATAATTCCAAAATAATTCATAAAAAATTATGTTGGGGAAAGGAGAAGAGGCTTCTCCCTGCAATCAAATGAAGGATCATTTCAAACATGCCACAATGATTGTGCAAATCCTATGCCACATTGGTCACTGAGACCACCCTGAGAACCTGGGAGCAAGGCAGGATAGGTGGTTGAGGGGTGCTTTCTACATTGAAGTAAATGAAAAACTGACTTAAGTGTTGCTTCACCTAAGCAGCACAACCAACAATGAGAAATTTCTAGAACATGATTTTCAACTCACTGCAGGGTCTTGAAGAATTCCACTATTTAGCATTATGGGAGCTGTCTGTTCTCAGGCAGCTCATTCATATGTCAGCTGATCCATGTGAATTTGTTTATTAAAACTGTTTGGTCTTCCTAATTTTTTCCAGTGTGCAGGGGAAGGTAGTAAGTGAGCTTGAGGAGGGATGAGGGGATGAGAAATACTCAAAGTGAATGCTCTCCCCAAGTGTCTGTCTTACTATCTACTTTCCAAAGGACAAAAGAGGCTGGATCACAAGATCAGAGGGTCGATTTCCAGGGAAAGGTGTCTTAAGGCATCGTCTCTTTCAAGTAAGAGACTTTCTTCTTTATTTCTCTTACTGTCTGAGATTCTAGATCCAGGTTCCTTTTGCTCATTTGCAAACAACCGGTAATTTTCTCCTGTGGTCTTTGTTACGCATTATGCTACAATTATGTCATCTCCTCTTCCCTCTCTAATGAAGATGCAATGGGGTGCTTACTGAAATTTTTTTCATTATCAATTCCTTGTCTTACGAGCATCCAGTGCTGGCCTTCTATACTTTGGTTACTCATTGAGCATTTGATGAGTAGATGAAATTTCAAAGACAACACTGCAGTTCACATTCTTTTGGTCTCAATGATATGTCTATGAACATATGAGATAATAATTTAAAATTTATAAAGTTCTGGAGAGAAAATTTCTTTAGGGCATATATAATTCTACAGATTTTCTGGATTTAAATGCATTCAAAACCTTAAAAGAAAGATTATTGATATGGAAGGAACATTGGAGGATGAGTTTGTATTTTAGCAGAGAGGAAGACAAGCACCACACTACCTTATCTCAACACTATAAGATTCCATGTTTCAACAAAAGATGTGCAATTGATGCTCTCAGGTACCTTAAACTTAATGTACATGTTTGTTTTTCAAATGTGATTGTATGACTACTTCATTGAATATTTTCCCATGCAAAATTCAGACAAGTTTGTCAGTATGTATTGGTGTCTGCCATTGTTAAACAAGGGATTCTTCTTGTCAATGTCCATATATTTCATTAATATCCTATTTCTAAAGAAGCAAATCATAGATTTGTGTATAAGTATGTAACACAATATTATAGAGCAACTTAGATAAAATATACTAAAATTTTCTATAGTGAAGCTAATATATCCAATACCTCACACTGTTAACCATTGTTTGTTTTGAGATAGTAACCTCTAAATCTACTCAACTGAAATTCTGAATTCAATACAATTTTAGTGCCTGTAGCATTTATATAGTACACTAGAAATGACAAACTGTATTAACGAAGTCTGTGTGTCAAGAATAGAAAGTGATACCGAGTCTGATTCTCTCAGTAGGGATGTATTATTAAGCTATAGTAGATTATTGGAAATTCTGCACCCAAAATGAGAAGTAATGTATTCAATCATCTATAAGGCCCTCAGTTCCAGTTGTGCTCTAGTCATTTCTCCCTGGTATTTAATATAACTCTGTGTACTTCTAAGGGATATTACCTGGTTCAACTGAAGTAATGTCTTTGAAAATTATTAACTTTTATGGAGACATTGAAAATTCTGAGATTGTCACTTAAATAGACCTAAAAATAATTTAAGCTAGTTTCCTTTGTTCATATGTTCATTGTTCATTGTTCCTAGCTGATATTTGTAGGAGCTTCGTTCAATGGATTTTATATTATTAATTTCCTGGAAATAAAAGTATATTAAATATCAATTCTATTACTTTTACATTGACAAGCATCTTACTTCTAATAATCATATTATTTTATTAGTATAATTAATAGGATATGTTATTAATAGTTACTACCATGCTTTTCTGTGGTAGCTGTTCTTCATTATACATAACAAAGGTTCTCATGAGACTAAAACCTCAGAGTCTTTCTAAATACAGCAGCTTAGGGGCCATTAATAAATCACTGTAATAGTCAACAAAGTTAAAATTCTACAAAAAAAAAAGGTTCTGTGAGCAAATTAGGGTAAAAACATTAGAATTATTTTCAATACATAATGAATGGGTACTGCATTTATGAGAAAAACCAACAAGCTTCAAGTAATGTTAAGAAACTGCCCTTCAAGGATTATCTATATTTGATAGTATACAGAAGTACTATTAGAGCATATTAACATAGTGCATGTGACAAAAGAATAGGAAAGTATTACCCAAAATTACTCTCAACTAGATCAATTTAATGTTGGAACAAAAAGGTTTATTTATAGCATTTGACCTTATTAATTTGCTGATAATAAATAATAATAATAATAATAATAATAATAATAATAATGTATTTCTCAAATTTCCATGACTTCAATAAAAGTCTCAGTGAAACAAAATGTCCTGCATATCTATTTCAGGTTACATTAGATTAAGTTTCTGCTCCAAATTACCAGTCTATGAGAAAGGTTGATACTTACCATCTTTTTCCACTATAGATTAATTGTGGTGAGTTCCGTGACCCCAAGGTCTTCTGCACTCGAGAATCTGACCCACTCTGTGGCTCTGATGGCCAGACATATGGGAATAAATGTGCCTTCTGCAAGGCGTTGGAGTAAGTATGGTTCTCACTACACCTGGGTCTGGTGAGCATAAGCATCCAGAGTTAAGCTAATGGTTTCATAAGATAGCCTAGAATGTCCTCTCCATATCTCATACAGAGACTGAAGAAATTATCTTCTAGTAAATGGATTAAAAATAAAGTCTCAAAAAATGAATAACAATTATTTCACACATTTTAACTACTCTGTAACTATTATAATGCAGTTTGGAGATTCCTTTGTACTACATTTTGCATATAACAATTTACTTTAATAACTCTTATATTTTTATTATTTTATTTTATGTGTATACATATGCTGTGCCAGCATGTATGTCTAGGTACCATGTACATGCCTAGTGTCCAGGAAGACCAGAAGAGGGCATCAGATTCCCTAGAACTGGAATTACAGACTGTTGTAAGCTGTCATATAGTTTCTGGGACTCAAATCTGGCTCTTCTGCAAGAGCAGCCAGTGGTCTTAAACACTGACCCATTTTTTCCAGCTGTTTTGTTTTTTCCAAAAGCAGTTTATGATGTCAATATTAATTTCAATATATAATAAACACATAATGTGTGACCTATCTATGCAATTTATTGCAGATTTTTCTCAACAGAAGTCTAGGGAGTAGGGTGAGATTTGAATGCATGAAAGGGACATATGCCTAATAAAACCTGCATATGCAGCCTAGTATAAAATACAAAATGTTTCAATATTTGGCTAATTTTCCCACCAGGACAGACCTAGGACTTATCATTTATTGGCATCATTTCTCTTCCGATCTCTCTTTCCCTTTTCTAGAATGAGTTATGGGTTTCAAAAGTTCTAAAGATTAACAACCTAGACTGGCTTAAGACCCATTCCTTTCACAGGTAGATGAGGATACTTAAGTAACTTCTCCTGAGTAGCAATATAGATATCAACAAAATCCAATAATCATATGGGTGGTACTATATTTAAAGCTGCTCTGCGCTCTTTGACAAACACTGAAGATATTGCACTAAATCTACATTATCTTTTTTATGTGTATCTAGGAAAAGTTCTGGGAAGATCAACCTGAAGCATCGTGGGAAATGCTGAATTAGAGCTGGTGTTTTGTGTCAGCTTACCTGTCTTCTCTCACCCTTATTTTTTTTTATTTCTGCTTTTTTTTTCTCTAGCAAATGCCATGAATTCATAAATAATAAAACACAACTTTTTCTCCATGTGGGTCTTATGTAGCTCACAATGTCTATTTCATTTGACTTGTCAATAAAGAAAAGTCTGCAGAATTGATTACATTTTTGGTCTGAGATTAATATAACAAACTGGTACACAAAGAATAATGAACATGATTTATTAATTTGAGCCAATGTCCCACTTTCCTTATCAAAATACACCACCCACCACAACTGAGCCCAAAAAATGGCTCTTTCACTTTTGAAATTTGCATGATAGCAATAAACCTAATACTAATGTGATTCTAAAATAAGTTATTTGAATATTAGATTACAAGATGTTGATGCTTCTTAAGTCCAGGAAAGACATTTTACATAAAAACAAAACAAACATTGTCTACAATGCTTATTTTCACCTGACTTTTAAATAGTGTATTAGGATTGTGTGATATTTAAATACAGTATTTGTCTTCCAGAAAACATTCTGTGGCATTCTGAACATGGAGTAAAGAAATGCTCAAACTGGAGTGAATATTTAACAAGTATTGATTATTCAAAAGAGAACATGTGAATAGTTCTTCTAAAAAGAGCTTCGCTGTAGAATGGGAAAATTGTATAAATCAATAGGAATCAAAAGACCTACAGCAATTTAGTTACTTGCTAGAGAAATCAGTTCTAATTAGAAGAAAACTAAACATTACAAGAGTCCTTTTGATAAGGAAGTCATATACCATGTAGCTTTTCCATTCTATGAAAATCCACAATTTTCAAATACAAGTTTATCTCATTCTGAAAAATTGTTTAGGAAACTCTTGGAATCCAATCACTTGAATACTTTTATGGCCTAGATATGATTTTTACAAATAATACCTTCCTGAGGAACATTCTTTGTTTAACATATATGAAAATTTACTTAAATGCAATAACTTTCACTCTGGTGTAAAAACCTTTTTCTGAGTGTCCAATATGAAATAGATTCTGTTCTAGATGCTTACAGTAACACCCATGAATGGAAATAAAAAGATCAATATTTCTTCAGTAGCTAATTGGACTTACATTTAGTAATGGAAAAATAAAATGAAAAAAGTAGAGGCAATAAATACAATAAATAAAAACCTAGTAAAATGGAATGTGAGTAAGATTTTGTTGAGTAGACAAACAACAAGAAACTAGGGCAGAGAATCCTGAGTCCAAATTGTGTAGCATGGTAGTAATTGTTCAGGCTTTGCCTTTGACTGTGATACATGAGATTTTTTGTTTTTGTTTTGTTTTTGTTGTTTTCTGTTTGTTTATTTGTTTGTTTGTTCTATTGATTGATTGATTTTATGTATGTGAATATACTGTTGCTGTCTTCAGACACACCAGAAGAGGGCATCAGATTCAATTACAGATGTTTCCACCATATGGTTGCTGGGAATTGAACTCAGGACCACTGAGAGAGCAGTCATTGCTCTTAACCACTGAGCTATTTCTCCATCTATATGTGATGCTTGTAACTGTGCATGTTAAGATTATATATCTTACTTAAAGATCAGATGATTTAGCTCAGTGGAAGAACACTAGCCTAGCATGCATATGGCCCTGTATTTATTCTCCTGCGCCACAACATAAGTACAATTAAAATCTCAAATATATCTAAGGCATGGAGATATTACCCATTACGTATATAATCAAAGAAATCTAGACACACTGGAGTGTTATGAGATTCAAGAAAGATTCAAGAAATGATACAGGTTATACAAGGAAAAGCTTATAGACATTTGTTTCAATGTCTAAAGATTATCCCCTTAAAAAAAACTATATAAAATGTAATAAGGATAGAGTGATAAGAGGGTGGGGTTTCAGTCAATGCAACATAATGTGAAAATCGTGACTCTTAAATAAAATTATGAAGTTATTTATCTATTTTTTCAGTGTTCATTCCAATCTCCAAACATTAAGATGATAGGAATGAATTACTAAATATGGTCAAGATATGGGTTAGAGTTGGAACTCATTTTAGCTTACTTAGCTTTACTTTTTAGCTTGTCAAATGAAGATACACTACCTCCTTATATTATGAATAAGAAAAAATGAATGTTGTTCACCTAGCATTTTTATATGTAACAAGAAGTAATATACAGTGGCTGTGATTATTATCTTCAGTCACCATTTACAACATAATGTCTACATCGCTATGAAATTTTATTTCATATATAAAGAATAGTTTTAAAAATATTCGTAGCCTTTTTATATACCATTTTGGAACACTTTATTTCAACTATTTTTGTCCTCAATGTGTGTAAGCTGAGCCACAACTTCTCATTTGGGAAATCATGCCTTTTTACTTAATTTAATTTTATTCAATAAAATAATTTAGCTATTGCTAACATAAACATGCAAACACTGTAATTGCTAGCAGAATCACAGTGTTTCTATGGAATATTGTTTCTAAGAAAATTTCACATCTGTCTCTTACTGGCCCCTCCATCCCAGACAGATCCCTATTATCCTCACAGTGAAGACACTCTTAACACACTGACTTGTTCTTCCCTGAACATTTCTCATATAATCTTCTGCTGCACAGCCTACTTCTTCCCTTACAAACATCTCTAAACTATACGTTAATGCTATCACATATCCTAAGGCTTATTTCCTGTGCTTTTTCTGAAAGTAGACAAAATAACATTTACTTTCTGGTTCCAAACTATTTAGGAATGTAAAGAAAATATAAACGAAACCCAGAAGATCAGAAGTTATATTTCTTAGAAGGAAAAGGCAATCAAATAATAGCAATCAAAATATAAATATTAGGGTTATACAGATGTATACATTTCATGGTTTTTTTATGTTAAGAAAATAAACATTTAATGGTCTTAACTATGGCACACACAAGCACTGATGCCTGTAATTTAAACCACATGAAAAATGCAATAATAGAGAAATAAAAGGAAATATTCACATAGTCTTAGAAAAAGCCAAGTGAAGGAAACAAAGAGTAGAAAGTGACTTACTTGGGTCAAGAAAGAGAAGAAATTGAGAGAAAAGAAAACAAAGGGTTCTAGATTTGCTTGTATGGATGAGTAAGTCCTAAGACTCTAAGCCCACATAAACACCTGTGATAATTTAGCATTGATACTGAAAATTACTTAAGAAAATGAATTATAAGTATTCTTACACGTGCATCTAGCCATGTAGAGTGGCTCATGTGTAACCTTTCAATCTAGTTTTTATTTTTCTAGTCTTCATATGCATGTGAAGACATGATTTATATCTTAAATACACACTGTAAAATAAACTTAAAATAGTAAATGGATAATATGACAATTCACATGTATGAGTGCTCTTTATAAAATTTATAAATGGGTATTTATCGGGACTTCCAGTCTGGGCCCAAGCACAGAGCAGATCCAGGTGGCAGCTCTGTACCCAAGTTCTCTTATGGGGCCAATATGCCTGTTTGATACCACAGAAGGCACAGTTAAATGGCTACCAAAAAGATTAATGAAATAAATAGATACCCACACAAAGCCAGGCCCAAACATAAATAAGATGAATAACAATTGACATCCAGGGAAGAGAAATCTCCCTGAGAATTCCCTTCTTTTTTCTTTCCAGGTAAAAATGAATCACCCATGATGTCTGTTGTTAGAAGTTCTAATCCAGATGCTGGCCTTCAAACTTATACTACTCAGACCGTCAACGTGTCATTGACAAGAACATTAAACAGCTAGAGACTGACATCACTAATCTGAAAAGAATCCCTCGTTTTGCTGCCTGAAGAGACCTCCAAAAATTGCAAAGAACTTTATTGTACTTGGTTTACTCTTTTACAATAGAAAAGACTGTTTACAGCCCTTAAAGAAGAATGTTGCCTTTACATAGTCAAGACAGGGATAGTTAAAGAGAGTATGAAAAAAGATCAGAGAAGGCCCTGAGAAAAGACAGAGAGAGAAAGAGAAAGATGTAAGCTAGTACAAGAATTGGTTTTTAACCTCTCCATGGTTGTCAACCCTACTTCCTCCCATCTTGGGACCATTAATTGGGTTAATTTTGCTTATTTCTTTTGGTCCCTCGGCCTTAAATAGGCTGACTAACTTTGTGAACAACAGATAAATAATTTGGTAGCAAAACCTATTCAGATACATTATCATAAGTAAGCTATGGAAGACCACGAGACTCAAGATGAGGTTGTTACTCTATCCAGGGTGTTCCCAAAACCCATCTGCACCCAACCCAAGACCAAGCAGAGAGGGGCCACCCAGAACTCCCTCTGGCAATCTGAATTCTTGTTTAGGCTGCGAGGCTAAGCACTACAAGAGAATATAAATAAAAGTTAAAAATATTTCTCTGAGTTCCCTGAGGGACAAGCCTGACTGCATAGGGGTTGATGTCAAAAGTAGCCCCTCTCCAGGAAAAAGAAATCGGGATGGGTATGGCCCTCATGCCTCACTGGACAACGACAGGGGGACCGGAGCCATTACAAAGTCCCCCTCAATTACTGGAGGTCAGCCCTCTATCCCTGCCTTCACAAGATTAGAATCACCACAGCCTTTCTATACTTAGATAAGGGACAAGATGTCAGGGCCAGCCCTGCTTATATACCGAAGGCCTAAAATCAGGCATAGGCCTAAAATTAGTAGTAGGCCTGTCATACATGTGTACTATCACCAAGTCTTGGGTCTCTGTGGAAAAACATTGAAACAGAGGGCTATAAGCTATTATAAACAGGCAGCTTTTGTGGAAATTTACCAGCTTGAGTAGTCATAGACCTTGTAAATAGGTAGCCTTGGCAGATAATACCAACTTAGATGTGGACAAGTGAATCATAGGCAGAGTCATAGTGACCCGTCTCCTGAACCTTCACCCAGCCAATACCCGGTTCTGATAGATATCTGTACTCCCCCTGAACACTCATGCTCCGGTATCATCCCCTTCCCCACATCCTGCCTTTTTGTGTTTATAACCCCAGTGTGAATAAGTAAAAATTATGAATTGATTTAATAAAATAAATAAAAATTTAAAAAAGAGTATTCATAATAAAACATCAAAAAATAAAATAAAATAAAATTTATAAATGAATAATATCAAAAAATAAAAACTCATTCAAAAATTTCTTCATTAATACTTTTTAATTTTTTTGATGAAAAATGTTTAGTGGAAAATCATAGCTTCTCTTTCATCTACGAAGACAGATTCAGCCATTAGTTGAATGGCTGAATATATTGATTTGTTTTGTTGAAAAGTATGTTTCATTATTGTAATGTTCAGGACAAAGCATACTTTTCAAGTACAACTTGTACTTCTTGTTCTTAAGCAAAGAGATATAATTAATTTGTTGGTTTCAGTTCTCATATGTATTATTATATCATTAGATCAGAAGGAGAACATTGTCAAGAACAGATTATGCCAATGGTACAATCATTAACTACTCCTGGGCGTTTTTACTGCTCTTTCCCACAGCTGCCAAGTCATATCTTTCTCAGTTATCAGGTTTTTTCTAGTATAACTACATTAAAAATAGTTGGTATATCAATGATTAAGCTTTACTGAAGAGTGTTGCATAGCCTGACAGTGTAAAAGTTTCTTGAAGGGAAATATGCACACATGAACAAAGGAAAAATGCAACTTGAGAAAACAAAGTCCTAGAAAATAGTAACACAAAGACTGAAATAACTCATGTATAGTGAATGTAACTAATCCATTTACTAAAAATGAAATATAAATTTAGCAATAGCACTCTTCGTCCTATCTGTGAGAACAATGTATCTAGTCATCCCAACTACTTGCTGCTTTGTCTTGTTCACCATAATGAATTGTGTCCTCTTGAACTCTGTGTTCATTACAGAGAGGTATTAGGAATTTAGAATTGAAGAGTGAACTGATACTTAAGAATAGGATCCTTCAAAATCCAGAGGAGACATTCTAATCAACAGATGGGCCAATAACCACACAGGAATCAAGAAACATGAAACAAAAAACAACATGATTTCTTAAGTAATGATTATAAAACTCCAATGCCTGAAGTCAAACGTTTACAGTAGGTCAAACATGCCAGAGGGAGATTTCAAACTTCCGTGTTTAGAACAATCAATGGCCTAAAAGAAGTTGCAGACATGGGTTTAATCCAGGTCATAGAGGAAAGATGAGGAACAGAGGGAGACAAAGTCAATAGAATAAATAAGATATGTCACAATATTAATGAAAAAGTTAACAACAAGGAATACACTAGGCAACTTGAGATCTTTAAAAATATAGTAAGGAAAATAGTGGAATGAATCAAGCACAAAAATATAGTGAACAGCATCACCAATGTATCAGACCAAACTGAAGAAGTAATATCATAGATTATAGGAAATGATCAAAAAACACGAATTGTAAAAATTACAACTCTCCTAAAAAGCCAAGATCATCAGCTCTTTTGTCAACAACCCTTAAAGCCAGGAATGCTTGAAAAGATACATTTCCAGCCATGAGTATAAATAATCATCCACTGAGTGTTATAGCCAGTATAATTATCTTCAGTTTTGACTTTTAAGTGGGAGGGAGCATTTTGAGCAAATACTAATCAAGGCAATTTAATACCACCAAGACTGCAGTGAAGAAGGTATTTTGAAGAATACTATGCACAGAAGAATAAGAACAAGGAGTAGGAGGGGGAGAGGAGGAGGAGAAAGATGAAGAAGAAAGTCGAGTATGGAGAACTCTGTTCTAATAGTGAGAAATCAGATGATTAAACAATAATTAAAGATTCAATTGAAAACATGAAATATTTTGATAAACAGAACTGAAAATACTATCATTATGATGCTTTGGTCTTCTTAGTAAAGATCATTGTTATTACCAGAAACAAAAAGTAAAGAAGAGAAAGAATATCCCAAACACATTCAAATAGGATAAATTCTGTAAAAGGAATAGACAAACAAACCCATGGAGTAAACCACATCTAAAATGGTAAATAAGCAAAACCTTAATAGTAACAGGGGATATAGAAAGGAGCAAACAAAAACCAACTTAGCCCAGGAAAAAAAAATCAATGTGACTATACGGATTTACAAAACTTTATCAATAATAGTTTTAACCATAGATAGACATAATCTCAACTGAGCATTTAAAAGATGAAGACTAGTTTACCAGACTGAAAACAAGATACAAATGTGTTGTCTCCAAATTCACTGCACTGGCGAAAACACGCATAGGCTGAGAGTCAAAGTAGGAATGTCAAACTATAAAGAAATTGGAAGCTAAAAGCAAGGCACTGAAGCTATTATCTGATAAAGTAAATTTCAAACCAAAATTAGTTGAAAGAGCTAAAGGCTGACACAATCCATTAACAAAGGGAAAACTTATTAAGATGATATGATATTGTAGACATATACGATACTGTACCAAATATTTGGCACTCTAATTTCACAAAAATAAATCAACAGACTTAAAAGGCAAAAAGATCTTTTTATAATGCTGGGAGATTACCTACTATATCTCAACTCTAGAGGGGTCATCAATACTAAAAACAAAATCACAAACAGATGACCTATACATTATATACTACCACATAAAAACCCAAGTTCCAGGAATGATTACCTCTTTTCAGTTCTTGAAAAATGGAATCTGGTAGTGTCCCACCCCAAACATTATATAATATTACTGATGTGATGGTTATCCTCCAGAACTTCATTGTTAGATTCCATTGCTGAAGAATCTTATATGCTTAAGTCATAAAACATGAAGAAATCCAGCTACTATTTAACTGGAAGCTTGATCTTTCCTGGGCAGCTTTCATAGTGCTGAAAGATGCTCTGCACATTCCTGGAGGAGAAAACTAGTCAGCAATTTCTCATAGCTGTATTCTCTGCAAGGTACAATAATGATGTGCCTGGAAATATATGCCTACTTTTGCAATAGTGGCATGAACATTAAGGGAGTAACCAGCTACATTTTTAAGACCTGTTCCAGGAAAAACAACCCATCCCTGACACTGTGAATGAGACCAAGAAACTGTGATTAGATAGGTCCTGGAACCTATTTTCTCAGTGGTTCGCAGCTTCTGGGTCATGACTCCTTTGGCAAACATCCATCTCTAAAAATATTATACTATGACTCATAACAGTAGCAAAATTGTAGCTGTAAAATAACAAAAAAAAATGTCTTTTGGGATCCTCACAACATGAGGTGAAAGGGTAATAGCATTAGGAAAATTGAGAACCACTTTGAAACATAAGCAACTATTTTTAAGGTTTCCAATGAATGATTGTTATACCTGAAAATAAGTTCATCTTTCAACCCTCATCACAGAAGCTTCTTCTTGCAGTAGATGGCAATAAACATGGAAGCCCACAACTTTTAATATGCAGAGAATAGGAGACTTAGGAATGCACAGCACTAAGTGGGATACCTGTAACATCCTTCCCATAAAGACCTATGCATTTCTATGGAAAGAGAGGACAGAATGGTTTTAAATTCAGGTTGGTAGATAACTTCAAGAAAAGTAGTTTCCCTGAAGCAACAGTGATGGTGTACTTACAAATGCTCACAGAGGCTGTAAAAACATGAGTTCTGGGGAGGCAAAAATCCAAAATGGAAGAAGAGGGATGTGTAGGACATTCCACCCCTAACTGGGGAGCTACTGGAACTTTATTACTACTGCTGGAAGAGGAAAAGTCCATTTTGTTTAATGTTGTGATGCCTGGAATGTATAAACTACATTCCAGGGCATGCCTCAAACTCAAGTGTACCAAAACTGTACTTGGTGGAAGATAGTGAAAGAATGAGAGATCATGAAGCTGGATGGGTAGGGAGAAGGAAGATTTGGGATGAGTTGGGAGTATGGAATGAATATGCTCAAAATACATTGTATAAAATTGTCAAAGAATTAATAAGTCATCATGGATCTTGGAAATGATTCTACAACCACCGCTTTACTGAGCCAGTAGAATCTTAAACTACATTCTAAATACTTCCTGTGAAATTGTATATCCTGGTCATGCCAGAAGCTATGCCTGCCTATAAATTTTCACCAAAATGACTTCCTAAACATGACCAGAACGAGGAAATCATCAATAGGCATGCCAAGGTGGGCAAGGGAAGGCCCATAAGGCCTCAATCCTACAAAAACAAAAACAAACAAAAAAAAGCATACAGTCAAATAAGAAACACTAAGACTGGAAGACAGTCCTCTCCAAAGAAAAGCGCACTAATTGGTGGTTAAATAATACCAAATGACAAGCCATGAAAACATACACATAAGTGACATTATACAGGATGAGCAGGTTATATTTAGGAATATATATACACATATACATATATGCATGTAACAACAAGGAATGAAAAGAGAGGCATGGATTTGGATTAGAGCAAGAAAGAGTATGTGGGAAGGTTTGAAGAGAGGAAATGGAAGGGAGAAATGAACATATGAAAATGGAACATAGGAAAACTGGTAGCTTGTCTATACTAAATACTTCCCAAGGCAAACAAACAAACAAATATCCCACTCTCAAGGAGTTTAATCTATGAATGTTGGAATGTCTAGTGTGTGTGTGTGTGTGTGTGTGTGTGTGTGTGTGTGTGTGTTTGGTAAGGCTATCTAAAGTTATATAGTTTAATTAGTTTTATTATATAATATGAGCTACAATTATTCTTTAGTAAAAGGTTTAAATTTTTGGTTAAAAAGTCTTATCAATGGGGTTGAAGAGATGACTCAGGAGTTAAATGTATTTGTTGCTCATCTGAAAGATCCAGATGCAGTTTCCAGCATCCACATGGCAGCTCACAACCTATTTAACTCCAGTCTCTGGGGATTAGGTTCCCTTTTCTGACCTCCATAGTCACCAGGCACAGTGACTATTAATACAGTACACATGCATGCATCAGACAAACACATATAAAATTAAAGTAAATAAATAATTTTTAAAAGTCAACATGCTGGTAATATCTCCAGTCAGATTCTCTGTCCTTATAATTCAATTTTGGTAGATTATCTATGTCTAGAAATATGTGTTTCATTTAGTTTATATAGCAGTTAGAATACGGTTATATTCTCTTAGTTTTATTTCCATACGTGAATAAGAATGTTTCCACATTCAAATGTGATTTTAGATTTTTTCTTTTTATTTTTAGTCAATCTAAATACTATCTTTACCAATTTGTTCATCTTCTCCAATAGATACCCTTCTGTTTTGCTTTTTATCTGCATTATTTAGCTAATCTCTATTTTCATGTATCTCTTAAAATCTTACTTTTTCTCCTTCTTATGTTAGTACTAGGTTTAGATTGTTCCTTTTGTCATAAAAAATACAAAAATAAATTATAGCATCAGAGATGTGGTAAAACAGCTATGGGCTGAGTCCAAACCATAAATGCCCAGCTTGCAACTGCTGCTTTACAGCAGAGAGAACTGTCAGAGAGTACACATTAACATGCAAAGAAAGATTAGAAAACCCCCAAGGAAAATATTAAACACACAAGGGCAAACTAAATTTGACAAACATACTATCAAATGACACAAGAAAGGTAGAAGTTACTGAGAATTCCAGAGAGGGTGAGGTGAAAAAATGAAGCACATAGAAGACAGGCTGGTTCACATTTGAGATGGAGTGACAGTACATGGCTGTTTGCAGAGAAAATGAGCAGAGAGTCAGAAACCACACAAGTGTCGAATCTCAGTAACCTTGTGAGTGGAAATAATATGGACTGTTTTAGCTTTTCTGACTTACAAACACCTCTCTTTAAATTATCATTATGAAAAACTCCTTTGTTAATCCAATAAAAGCCACTTTATTTTTCTGCAATAAACTTTTTGGATGTGCAATACTTTGAAATTTTTATAGACTTAGGCAGACATCATTAAACACCCTGTTACTGGCTATAAAGAGGTGTTAAACTTCTCCTATAGGCGTCATAATTAATTATAGGTTAATTTCTGGAAGTTAGAGAAAGCATCTGTACTCTTTTATAAGAATGAAACTGTAGAATCTCTCAATGCTTCACTATGTATGAGATGATTCCCTCTCTTCCAAGAACACTAGTGCTTTTGTTCTTAAAATCATACAATGGAAAAAAAAGAGATTTTGTCTCTATTTGTAGAAAGCAAAGTTCCTCCCTGCTTTGCCAGAAGCTATTACACTCTGTTCCTTATGAGAAATATCACATTGCAAAACTACAAAGATGGATAGTTAGGTGTGGTCCAGATGACCAAGAATAACAAAATGTATGTGTGCTCAAGAATAACAAATGAAAGAAAAGACTATGCATTTGTAGGAGAGCAGGAGGGGTACATGTGAGAGTTTACAAAGAAGAAAGAAAGGGGAAATATGTAACTATTTTATAATGTCATAAAAAGAAATAATTTTAAAAGCTCTTATACAAGGCAGTATTCTCTTATTCTCATTGAAGTCCTAATGTTCTTCTCTGGCATAAATTAATCTCCTATAGAGGGAATGTTCAATATACAAATCTGTAGCCATTTTGTCATTCCACTTTCTCCAGAGTCCCTGGAGTTAGAAGATGCCTTTATTTGGGTTCTAACAGGAATGATGAATTAAAACAAAATTTATTATAATGCTTAATATAATAACAATTCAATATCACTAATTTAGTATTAGGAAAAATTAATAAATGCAAACCATATGAAGTCTCCACATGTACATTAAAGTACAGTTTGTGTGACTATATGAAAACAGTCTTCTAATGATAGCAATGAAGGCGATAACTGTCAGTCAAGACACAGTCCTGACATGAACTCAACTGCTGCTCAGAACATGTGTCTACTTAAGTATCATGTTTGCTTTTTAAATTTTTTTTCTTTTTTTTTTATTGGATGATTTATTTACATTTCCTATGTTGTCCCCTTACCCCATCCCCCACCACCCCCTCGGAACCCCCAATCCCATCGCCCCTCCTCCTTCTTCTCTGTGGATGTAACCTCTATCTACACCCCCCCCACTCCCACCTCCCCACCCTCAAAATTCCCAATCCCTGGGGCATCCAGCCTTCATGAGGTCAAGGTTCTCTTCTTCCACCTATGCCCAGCAGGGCCCTCCACTTTTACATATTCAGCTGAAGCCCTGGATCCCCCCCTAAGTGCTCCCAGGCTGGTGGTTTAGACCCTGGGAGCTGTGGTTGGTTGGTATTGTTGCTCTCCTCATGGTGCCACAAACCCTTTCAGCTCCTTCAGTCTTCACTCTAACTCCTCTATTGAGAACCCCATGATCAGTTCAATGGCTAGTTGTGAGCATCTGCCTCTGAATATGTCTGACTCTTGAAGGCCTCTGAGGAGATATCCATATCAGGCTCTTATCAGCATGCACTTCCTGTCTTCCACATCAGCATCTACCTTTGGTGATTGCACATGGGATAGATACTCAGGTGGGGTGGTCTTGAGATGGCCCCTCCTTCAGTTTCTGTCCCTCACTTTGTCTCCATATTTGCTCCCTTGAGTATTTTGTTGCTCCTTCTAAGAAGGACCGAATCACCCTCACTTGGTCTTCCTTCTTTATGGGCTTCATGTGGCCTGTGAGTTGCATCTTGGGCATTTCAAGGTTCTAGGCTAATATCCAATAATCAGTGAGTGAATACCATGTGTCTTCTTTTGTGATTGGCTTACCTCACTCAGGATGATAATTTCTAGTTCCATCCATTTACCAAGGAACCTCTCAAATTCATTGTTTTTAATAGCTGAGTAATACTCCATTGTGTAAATATACCACATTTTTTGAATCCATTCCTCAGTTGAAGGACATCTGGGTTCTTTCCAGCTCCTGGCTATTATAAATAAGGTTGCTATGAACATAGTTGAGCATATGTCCTTGTTATATGTTCGAGCATCTTCTGGGTATATGCCTAGGAGTGGTATAGCTGGATCCTCGGGTAATGCTATGTCCAATTTTCTGAGGAACCGCCAGACTGATTTCCAAAGTGGTTGCACCATCTTGCAGTCCCACCAACAATGGAGGAGTGTTCCTCTTTCTCCACACCCTCGCCAGCATCTACTATCACCTGAGTTTTTAATCTTAGCCATTCTGACTGGTGTGAGATGGAATCTCAGGGTTGTTTTGATTTGCATTTCCCTGACGACTAAGGATGCTGAACATTTCTTTAGATGCTTCTCGGCCATTCGAGTTTCTTCCGTTGAAAATTCTTTGTTAAGCTCTATACCCCATTTTTTAATAGGGTAATTTGGTTGTCTGGAGTCTAATTTCTTGAGTTCTTTGTATATATTGGATATTAGCCCTCTATCAGATGAAGGATTGGTAAAGATCTTTTCCCAATTTGTTGGTTGTCGTTTTGTCCTATTGACAGTGTCCTTTGCCTTACAGAAACTTTGCAATTTTATGAAGTCCCATTTGTCAATTCTCGATCTTAGAGCATATGCCATTGGAGTTCTGTTCAGGAACTTTTCCCCTGTGCCCAAGTATTCGAGGCTTTTCCCCACCTTCTCTTCTATTAGTTTCAGTGTATCTGGTTTTATGTGGAGGTCCTTTATCCACATAGACTTGAGCTTTGTACAAGGGGATAAGAATGGATCAATTTTCATTCTTCTACATGTTGTCTTCCAGTTGAACCAGCACCATTTGTTGAAAATGCTGTCCTTTTTCCACTGGACAGTTTTAGCTCCTTTGTCAAAGATCAAGTGACCATAGGAGTGTGGGTTCATTTCTGGGTCTTCAATTCTATTCCATTGATCTTCCTGCCTGTCTCTGTACCAATACCAGGTAGTTTTTATCACTATTGCTCTGTAGTACAGCTTGAGGTCAGGGATGGTAATTCCTCCAGAAGTTCTTTTATTGTTGAGAATAGTTTTCGCTATCCTGGGTTTTAGGAATTCAAGGCCCCTACCTAAACATAGTAAAAGCAATTTACAGCAAACCAGTAGCCAACATCAAGCTAAATGGAGAGAAACTTGAAGCAATCCCACTAAGATCAGGGACTAGACAAGGTTGCCCACTCTCCCCCTACCTATTCAATATAGTACTGGAAGTCTTAGCCAGAGCAATTAGATACAAATAGGAAAGGAAGAAGTCAAAATATCGCTATTTTCAGATGATATGATAGTATACTTAAGTGGCCCCCAAACTTCAACCAGAGAACTCCTAAACCTGATAAACAACTTCAGCAAAGTGGCTGGTTATAAAATCAACTCAAACAAATCAGTAGCCTTCCTCTACATGAAAGATAAACAGACTGAAAAAGAAATTAGGGAAATGACACCCTTCACAATAGTTGCAAATAATATAAAATACCTTGGTGTGAATCTAACCAAGCAAGTGAAAGACCTGTATGACAAGAACTTCAAGTCTCTGAAGAAAGAAATTGAAGAAGATCTCAGAAGATGGAAAGATCTCCCATGCTCATGGATAGGCAGGATTAATATAATAAAAATGGCCATCTTGCCAAAAGCAATCTACAGGTTCAATGCAATCCCCATTAAAATCCCAACTCAATTCTTCACAGAGTTAGAAAAGGAAATTCTCAAATTCATATGCTTTTTAAATTTTTATTCAAATTTTTAATTTAGCTTTTTGCCAGTGTGTATTAATTTTACACATTAGCTTTTAGAATTTAACTCAGGAAGAGTCAGCGTGCATTGGCCAAAATTAACAACCAGAATTTTCTTCTTCTTTTATTTTCCTACATTTATGCTCCTATGATCTAGATATGTTTAAAAAATTTAAGAATAATACAAAACTTAGTGGGAATGTCAGGTTTCTCACATTTGGCCTTCTGCGAATTATACTCAGCTTCTTCCATCCTATGGCCACCATAGAATGCGTTCATCACAATTGCTCAAGCAACACTGACACAGCGTTATTGACCAAATACAATGGTTTGCAACAGGTGTACCTCTTTACTATTTCTTCTGGAAGCTAAGAAACATTTAAACATGGTTTCTTATACATCCATGCAGTAGGATGCCTTTGTCCTTCCTTTGTGTTTGTTCCTCCCTCTCCTTCTTTTTCTGAATTTCTAGGAACAACTAGTTTCTTTTATTGTCTATCACATCGCCTTTCCCAGATGTCCTGTAGTTGTAAAATAGAGCATGCTTCCTTCTTTTCTTGGTGAATTTCTTTATTACCTATATTCATTTATTTTCTGCATGTGACTTTGTGACTGTGATACATTTGCTACATTTAATTCTGTAACTGCATCTTTTTATGGTTTTTAAGTTATTTATTTTATTGTTGGAGATGGAAGTGTAATTACATTTCTCCCTTCCTTTTTTTTTCTTCAAACCCTCCCTTTTGCCCTTTGTACTCTTTTTCAAATACATTCCCTTGTTTTCATTCATTGGTGTTACGTACATGTTTGAAACATATATACATATATATCCCCAAATGCAAACAGTTCATTCTGCACAGTCACTTATATATATATGTTTTAAGGCTGACAGTTTGGAATCTCTCATCTACAGATGGGAAGATGGCTCAGCATGTGATGATTCTCACTGCCACCTCTGATGACCTGCATTCAGTGCCTTAGACCCACATGGTTGAAGGAAGGAAACGCTGAATCCATAAACTGTCCTCTAGCCTCCAGATGAGTGCTGTGGCACTTTATTGACTTCTCAGCATTTTAATTTGCTGGATTTCCTTCAGAATCTTAAAGAAATGGACATTTTACTTTAAAACATAATAAAATATTTCCATGTTAATAACTTCAAGTAAATGAGAGAAGTAAGCACATATTTGTCTCTTTGCAGTTTTTCTACATGTTATTATGTTTTTGCAATACTTCACTATTAGAGTTATTAGAAACCAAAGCACCAGGAAGATAGTTTTATTTTGCTCTTTCAGACAATACAGATTTATTTAACATGCTGCTTTTTTCCTTTTGCCTAGAATTTCAGAAAAATGCTCAGACTTCATAAACAGTAGTTCTTACGTTGGTCTATTTACTTAATCAACATTTAACAAAACTTTTTTAAAGTATATTTTTAAAGTGTATTGTTATAAGCATTTTAGAGCAAGAAACAATAAATCTTTTCTATAAAACAATACACTTACAAATATATGTGATGGTTATCATATATATATATATGATATACGTAAATACACACACACACACACACACATATATATATATATATATATATATATATATATATATATATATATATGAGAGAGTTTATATGTGGCTTTAATTTTAAAGTTATCAGGAGTAATAAACAAAGCTAATGTGAGATCCTAGGTCCATTTCTTGTCAGTCGTGCATATTATTCCCCTTGCAAAATAGTAGATGAATCTTGTCTCTAATTTAACCATTTCTCTGCCAATTTTAGTTCAAGAGTACTAACGGAGTGTCATCCTTGTCTTTAGATCTTATAAAACTCTGTACCAATGTCTAATTCCCTAACTTAAATAAATTAAGTACAAATACTAAAATAATGTCTTCATTTTATATTATTTTAAGTTCTAGAATCAAATCCATGTTGTCTTGCCAGTTTAGCCCATACTGTATTACTGAATTACACTTTTGAATCAGAAGAATCATTTTAAATAAAAGATAAAAGGTTTTTGTAAGCAATAACAATGATTTAAAAAAATAAGACTGGAGTATTGAAGATACTGATGGTAATTGTAAATATTAATGTACCAGACAAAATATATCGCACGTCTTTTGTACCATAATCTAAAGTGAACCAATTTACTTCCTATAGAGTTTCCAGGTGACAGCATCAGGAAAGAGCCTCTAATAGTAGCCTATGGTATCTATGAGGGAGAACAAGGCATCTGTAGTCAACAGGGTCGAGTATAGGGCTCAGGAGGTCTTCAGAGAAGCACCCTCCATCCTCAGTTAAATATTGGTCGTCATGTATATATTAAGAAAGTCTAGTAATAGGACTGTTTTGCTGGATTAGCTGGTAAATCCACTTTTCACCCAAGCCTGGTGATTAGAGTTCAATCACCAGAGTTCACATAAAGATGAAAGGAAAATATTGACTCCTCCAAGCTATTCCCTGACCTCTACATGCACACAGACATGCATCAAACACATGATGATCTGATGATAATGATAGTAATAACATCTAGCCTAGAACTTAAGACCCATCATCTCTATGATACCGTAACACTGGCCTTGGATCAAAGGTTTCTTTGTATGCATCTAAAAAAGTCTTTAAAAAGATCTCAGAAAATAAAACTACTTTCAAGTAATTTGACTGAAGAAGTAAAGATTATTTATACAAAAATATCAAATTTTCATCAAAATAAAATTCACAATTTCTGTTTTCCATGAAAAAGGAAAAAATACTGTCTTATCTGAACACTATCACTTAGTATAAATGTAGTATAAGAGGTTATATTATGTAGCATATAAGCAAAATTTTTAAGTCAATTATCCTATATGCTTGAGAAGGTGTAAGAAGAATGAAACCTTAATGGTTTCTAAGCTAAGTAGATCTAAAATATAAAATATACTTCCAAAGAGAAAAAATAAATTTAACAGCAAATTTAATGGACTCCATGGACAAAAGGAAACATAAAATATAGAATAACACCATTTATCTTCAGTTGTCTTTCTACATTTAAATCTAGCCCATAATTACTCTTATTTCCAAGACTGCAGCTTGTTCTGTGATGGATCTTGGTGGAGAAGCATTTGACCAGTATGTGCTTGTTCCTAGGTACAAAGCCCCAGCACCAAAAATTATCTACAAAATTACACATTATTTTTCATTATTTTCTCATATTAGTTCCTCTTATCACACTCCTGAGTATTCATCTATGATCCTCAAGACCAACTCTTTTAAGAGTCTAGACATCATTATCTCTTGCCCAAAACTCATACATACCATTTACATTGAATGTCCTCTTTAGTGCTCCCCTACCTATCCATACATAGCTTTAATTGTTTTGTTTTGTTTATGTTACATGTAAACTTCTTTTTCTCATTTATAAATTTCCAGAAAAGACTGTAGGATATAAATTCTATAAATATGTCTTTGGATTATTTAATTTTCAGCATTTAATTATACCTGAACAATTAAAGGAATGCTTTTGTTCTCCATCGTCAAGTGATGTCTATGTACATGTATATACCAGAAATTATATAGTCATCCAGACACAAGAAAATAAACAATCCAACTGGCTATATCCTGGCTTACGTAACTCTGAACTTATACATGTTTGTGTGCACATATAAATGTATTTTAGTTATTGGGAAATATATATGAAAATTTTAATAAAATGTCAATTTTAGATGTTTAACAGTCTTTTGAATAGAACAAAAAATATCAATCTTATTTAAGATGAGAGCACTGTGATTAGCGAGGGAGCTCTTTCCTATATAGACAAATATCTAAATTTGTTGTTTTTTTCTTTTATTTTTGAGATGATAATATAATTATTTCTTCCTTTGCTTTCCTCTCTCAAAGTCGTTCCACTGCCCTAGTTGCTCTCTTTCAAATTCTTGTCCTCTTTCTTCATGAATTGTTACTTCAGACATATATGGACATTTATGCATACTATTCCTAAATTCAACCTGCTCAATATGTATCATATTATTCATGTTTATATGTTTTCAAGGTTGACCAATTTCTATTGCATAACTAATCGATGTGCTCTCCACTGGGGAAGCCTATTTCTCATGCTTCCAGCATTCCTTAGTTGCCTGTAGCGCTTTGTGAGGATTGAGACCTTGAGGTGTTTCCCCAACCCACTTTTGCGTGTCTATTGTTGTCCTAGTGCAGTTAATGATTTGGTGATTCTGTTAGTGAGACTTTATTATATTGTTTAAAAAAAAAAAAACAGAGTGAGCTATTCAAGTTTCAAATCCAGAAATATTTCCTGTAGAAAAATAAAAGTAACAAAGCTAAAATAGTGTGTAGTGTGTTTGAGAAAGAAGAAAGACAACTATGGATGTTATATATGACTGATGCCTAAGACTGCCATATCAAACACTCATTTAACTAAAAAATACTAAAGAGCAACTCTCATGTAGACACTGAGACAAATCTAGGAGCTGAAAGAAAAAGTCTTGTAAATACTATTCACCTCCAGCATCTATCATTTCATGTTCTATGACCACTCAAGCTGTGCTCCTATTTTACTTAATACATTCCTTGACCTCAAAATCCCTTACGTCAACATTTTACATTTCCCCATAGTTGTGGCGCCAAACCCTATTAATATTATACAAAAATTATTCAGACTGTGTTCAAGGTTACAGTTATTAGCTCTGTAGCCCTAAGGCTCTATTACAGACAAGTCCAAAGTGTATAAATTGCCAGGTAAGAATTTGATTGCAATTATCACTGTCTGGTGCACAGAAGAAATTTGGGGTGTGCTATTTATAACATACTTCATATGTCTAAACATCTTTTTTTTTACTATTGTTCTTGACTGGAAAGGGCCTGAAATGAGTTTCTTTAGTGTCTAGTGTCTATTCTTTAAAGAAATAAATTGCATAATAGGGGTGGAGATTGTAGCAGAGTGACAAACGTATAGGTACTCGGATTCAGACATATAGATCCACTTATAAATACAGGCCAGAGAACAGCATCCTTCGTGTTGAATGCCCTTAACATTTCTGTGCTCTCAGACCTCAAGGTTCACAGCGACATGAAGCCAGCAGGTGCCTTTCTGCTTTTGATCAGCCTGGTCTACTTGTTCCTTTCCGTAGGTGAGTAAAAAACTATGGAGTGTACTTCTGGACCAGACTGGCTAATGACAGCAGCTGAGTTATGATGTTGCTTTTTATGACGATGAGAACAATGATGAATGATGCCCTAACCCTTTTCATTTCCCTGGAATTTTAGTATACAAATGAGCTATTTTAATTTGTACTCTGCTTAAAGCACCTTTATTCAACTCCAAAATCAGCATCATGCTATATAGGATGAGAAGACTGGTTTTATATCTCATGGGCACCCACTGTCTAATATAGGAATTGTAGGCCATTTGCATTGCTGTCTGTGGGCCACCACAGGAGGCACAGAGTTAAAATTATGCTTCAGACTTTAAACTTTGTTATAGAAATCAGAAAAATCTTCTAAAACATCTTTTTTTAACAAAATTCTTATTCAATGGATTTCAACTGTCAGAATTCTTTAGAAATTCACTTAAAAATCTGAGTCGTTAATTGCAAGCCTCTAGGTAAACAAAGTAAAGAGATAATTGAGGAAGAGAAAGAGAAAGGGACAAGGGTGTGAGAGAGAAGCCAAAGATTGTAGTGATGTAGGGGAGAAGAAGGAGCCCAGAACTGGCATTCCAAATCTTGTCTCCAGTGTTCATTCTTCTGCCCTCCTTGATTATATTGAACAAGTCACCCCCATGCTCTGCCTGATATTTGAACTGATGTTAATGGTACACAGGAAACTTGTGCACTGATGCTTCCTTCAACAAAAAAGTACTGCCAAAGCATTAGAGTCTATCAAATCAAGATTGTATTCTTAACTCTGCCATTTATAGCATGGAAGTATTAATGCTAAGGCAAATACTTGTCCAGATAATCAGTTTCCTTTGCTTGTTAGTTAATTGATTTTTTTTATTATTGTTGTTTGTTTTGTTTTGTTTTTTAATTTGGGGCTTTTGTTGTTATTATGGTTTTGATTTATTGTGTTTTATTTTCTTGAGACAGGGTCTAACTATGCAGGACTTGCTGACCGGCAATTGATAGGTAGACCAGGATATCTATTAACTTTTCAATGATCTATCTGCTTCCATACCTGTGTACTGGAATTATAAGCATGCACAATTATGAACAGCTGAACAGCTTTCTTCAGCTTTAAAAATAGGATTTTATATATATATATATATATATATATGTGTGTGTGTGTGTGTGTGTGTGTGTGTGTGTGTGTGCTTTAACACAGCACTTAAATGTATAATTACCACAATAGAAGGGGGATATGTTTAATGGAGATGTGATAAACCACATTGATTCATATTGCAATTATTTAAAATGTCTTTTGTGTTTTTATATCACTATTCTCTCATCAAAAGCTTTTAAATTGAAGATTCTATTCCCCTCTGTAGTAAATATATACCTGTTCAACAAAGAACAGCTCTTAACTTTACCTTCAAATGTTTGTTATGAGATAAGTCATAAACTGGAACACATAATTGCATAAAAGTACACAAAGGACAAATATAATGAGAGTAATGTTGTGTGCAAGCATAATGAAACTAATGCTGTTCTAGCCATGGGTAATGCAGCCTGCCTTTCAGCATCCTGTGTGGTTAATAAGTTGAGTGGCTTCATATAGTTATCTCTCCACAAAGCAAAACAGATGCAGCAGAAAACCATTGTGGTTAGCTGCAACTGGAAAGGACTACAATTCTGACTTATGATTTACCACTATCTATTCTTTCATTGCAGATGCTGTAAGCCAAGGAGGCTTTCAGGTATGTATGTACCACTCATCTTTCTCAAGCTGTTTCTGTCCCAGCAAGACACAGTTTGTGCTTCCCAACCAAAGGACTGTGGCTCTTCCACAGATGTTTTCTGAGCTCCCACAGCAAGGTTTCTGAGAAGGCTGTAAGAAAGCATGACATGTTTTCCACACCAATAAAATCATTACTGCAGATGTGCTTTTGTAAACAATAAGACAAAATCTTGGATGTTACTTTCTACTTTCTTCAGACAGACAGACCTCACAGTTCTTCTGTATAAATATATGCCCAGCTCAAGCCCATGTAATAATAGTAGTGTCATGAGAATGTGGGGTAAATAGCATATTTTTTCAAATTAATGTAAGTTTTGAGGTAAGGTCCCACTATGTATTTCTAGCTCCTCTGCAACTCCCTATGTAGACCAAGCTGGCTTCAAACTCACAGAGATTCACTTACCTTTAGGTGTGTGCCACTAATTTTGACAGCTTAATACATAGAAAGATAGAGACAGAGATAGAGATAATGAAGATATCATCACAAACAGCATCTATGTCCATCAAACCAGTAGAGAAAGTCCCTGTGCATCTGAGGACTCTGTGCACCTGCTTCTGTGGATACTTGTCTCTTGTCCTAGGAGATCATTATCCCTGTTACGTGTACCACCAAGCATTTGACATCCAGAGCTCCCATGTAGCACTAATCCAATAAATACAAGTGCAGTTTTAGGGATTAGCTCTTCTTATGTATTTTTTGCATGAATGTTCTTGAAGAAATTTTGAAGTATGTAAGGCTATTTTCCATCCCGTAGGAAATGAACTAAAAATATTTTCATTTAATTGACAGGCTTTTTGCAACAACTATGAGAAGACACTGGCCCCAGATGGAAAATCATGCCCAAAGGTCCACAAGCCAGTATGTGGCACTGATGGAAAAACTTACCAAAACCGCTGTGAATTCTGCCAAACGGCCATGTAAGCAAGTGGATGCTGCTAAAAGCATGATGTTCTTGGTTGGGTCCCGTGGAGTAGGTGTCCATCAATAGTTTATTAATAGTCTACTAGTCTATTAAGGTTAATTAATATGAAATTAAGTAATATTATTATCACCCAATCTGAAACCTAAAAATATCAATATTTGCCCACTTGACTTAGTCTAGAATGAATCCATTTCTACTGCATTTCATGTCTGAACAATTTCTCTTTTCTTTCAGGGAAGGAAGTTCTGGAAAAGTTGGTTTTAAACATGAAGGGAAATGCTGATTCCTCTAACATCGCAATGCTGGGTGCACCTTTGGTTTGATTTTTACACTAAAACATGTGTTCCCTGTTACCCAGTTTCCACAGCAATGTGCTTCCCACCAATTATTATGCATAAACAGAATTTCAATAAAGCTGTTAATGCTGAGTAAAAAATGAGAAAAGGTTTTGAGTAGAGAAAGAGGGAATTTTTTGAGGTCTGAAATTGAGTAAGTGTATTAATAATATGTGAACTTGGACAGCTTATACCTAAATACACTGCTTTTGACGGAGAAATTTTCACCATGCATCACACAAGTCAGAAGTGGTTCAGAGATGTTTCTTTAGTCAGCATACTACTAATATACACACATGCATGTGCACACATATATACACATGTACATGTCTGCCTTTTTTACATTCAATTAGATTCCAGAATTTAAGATTTGTGAAAGTCTGGATTTCTAGAAACTGTAGCTATAATAAAAGCTGCTTACATGATGATATGTATTCATTAATATTCAACAACTGATTAACTTTGATCCTCTTCCCTAGACTACTTACAAAGGCTACCAGGTCAGCTTCATATTTGCTTCTAGTTCCAGAATGCAGATCAAAGAGGAGGTAAACTATCTAAATGGCCCATATCACACAAGGAAATAAAAGAAGTCATTAAAAACCTCCCAACCAAAAAAAGCCCAGGGCCAGATGGATTTAGTACTGAATTCTCCCAGACCTTCAAAGAAGACCTGATACCAATATTTCTCAAACAATTCCAAAAAATAGAAACAGAATGAACACTACCTAATTGATTCTATGAAGCCACAATTACTGTAGTACCTAAACCACACAAGGACTCAACCAAAAATAAAACATCAGTCCAATCTCACTTATAATATCGATGCAAAAATAGTCAATAAAATTATTGCAAACTAAATATAAGAACACATCAAAATCACTGTCCACCATAAGACAAGGATGCCCAATTTTCCCATATCTATTCAATATAGTACTCAAAGTGCTAGCTATAACAATAAGACAACAACAACAACAACAAACCATCAAGGGGATATAAATTAGCAAAGAATAAATAAAGGTATCACCTCTTGCAAATGATATGATTATATATATATATATCATATGCGACCCCAAAAATTCTGCCAGAGAACCTCTCCAGCTGGTAAACAACTTCAGTAAAGGGCCAGATATAAAATTAACTCAAATAAATCAGTAGCCTTCCTTTTATACAAATGATAAGCAGAATGAGAAAGAAACTAGGGAAACAACTCCCTTCACAATAGCCACAAATAATACAAAGTATCTTGGATTAATTCTAACCAAACAAGTGAAAGATCTGTATGACAATAATTTCAAGTCTCTCAAGAAATGAATCTCAGAAAATGGAGAGATAATCCATGCTCATAAATTGGCAGAATTAATATAGTAAAAATGGCCATCCTACGACAGGCAACCTACAGATTCAATGCAATCCACATCACAAGCCCAACACAATTCTTCAAAGAGATGGAAAGAGAAATTCTCAAATTAATCTGGAAAGGCAAACAAAAAATAGAATACTAAAAACAATTTTTAAAATTTTTATTGTATATTTTATTCATTTACAATATAGATGTCATCCCCCTTCCCCATCTCCCCTCCCTAGAACCCCCTATCCCATCCCCCCTCCTCCTTTATGCTTTTATACCATTTTGATTACATGCATGTATTAAGATCAGCTCTAGGTTAAGGGTCTAGCAATACAATAGATACAAATAGTCAAGAAACAAGCAAGACAATAAACATAGTCAAAGAAAAAGCAAGGCATTAAACCCAATTACATGAACACTCCTGTGATCACTGTTTCTAAGGGCTTATCAGGATGACCAAAGTATCTGAGCCTACATTCCTGTCTTAGTCCAAGGTCATTTTCATGTCTGAAGCCTAATTCCTTGTTCTATTCTAAAATTTAGATTCCTGTCTGAAATTACTTCTTTGTCCCAGCCTAATATTTAGGTTCCTGCCTGAAAACAATTCTTAACAATAAAAGAATGGCTGGGAGAATCACCATCCCTGACCTCAAGCTTTAACAGAGCAATCGTGATAAAAATTGCATGGTATTGGTACAGAAACAGACACATTGATCAATGGAATATAATTGAAGACCCAGAGATAAAAACACACACTTACGGACACTTGGTCTTTGACAAAGAAACCAAAAATATACAATGGAAAGAAGAAAGCATCTTCAATAATTGATACTGGTCTAACTGGTTGTCTCTATGTAGAAAAATGAAAATATAGCCATATTTGTCACCTTGCACAAAGCCCAAGTCCAAGTGAACCAAGGACTTCAACATAAAACAAGATACACTGGATCTAGTAGAAGAGAAAGTGGGAAAGGACCTTGAACTCTTTGGTACAGGGGGAAATTTACTAAACATAATTCAAATGTTTCATGCTCTAAGATCAAGAATTGATAAATGGGACCTCATGAAACTGGAAAACTTCTGTAAGGCAAAGGACATGGTCAATAAGACAAATCCGTAAACTACAGGTTGGGAAAAAATCTTCACTAACCCCACATCCGACATAGAACTAATATCCAACATATATATATAAAAAAAAAAAAAACTCAAGAAGCTAACCACCAAAAAGCCAAACAACCCAATCAAAAAATGGGTTAAAACTAAAAACTAAACCAAGAATTCACAACACAGGAATCTGAAATAGCTAAGAAGCACCTAAAGAAATGTTCAAAGTCCTTAGTCATCATGGAAATGCAAATAAAAACAACCCCGAGATTCCACCTTACACCAATCAGAATAGCTAAGATCAAAACCTCAGCTGACAAAACATGTTGGCAAGAATGTGGAGAAAGAGAAACAACCCTCCATTGCTGGTGGGATTGCAGGCAAATTGATGGAACTAGAAAATATCATCCTCACTGAGATAACTCAGACCCAAAAGGACATGCATGTTATATACTCAGTAATAAGTGTATATTATTAGCAACAAAAATAATAAATAAATAAATAAATAAATAAATAAATAAATGTACAGAATACCGTCCACAGAACTCAAAAGGGTCAATAAGCTGAAGAGCCCAAGTGAGGATACCTCACTCCCACTTGGGAGGGAGAAAAAAGCAATTGCATGTGAGGAGGGAGGGAGGGACCTAGGAGGGAAAGTTGATGGGGGTGGGGTGGGTAGAAGGGAACCTGATGTGGTATTGGGCAAGGGAACAGGACTGAAGCCCTGAGGGCCAGCATAAAAAAATGGAAACAGGCAACCTCAGGAGGTAGGAGGTTAGGGGGACACTCCAGAATGCACCAGAGACCTGAGAGGTGAGAGACTTTCAGAACTCAAAGGGAGGAACCTTAGATGAAATGTCCAACAGTAGGGAGAGGGAACTTATAGAGCCCACCTCCAGAAGGAAGACAGGGTATCATGTGACACAAGACAGGGCATCAAGGAGCACAGTTGCCATCCCACAGTCAAAACTCTGAAGCCAAAATTGTTCCTGTCTGAAAGAACTGCAGGGATGGAAATGAAGAGGAGCTTGAGGAAAAGAAGGTCCATTGACAGGCCCAAGTGGGATCCAGCTCAAGGGGAGGTCCCAAGGCCTGACAATATTACTGAGGCTATGGAGGGCTCACAAAAAGGGTCCTATCATGACCACACTCTGGAAGATCCAACAAGCAGGTGAAAGAGTTTGCACCCAACCAATGGACAGAAGCTGCTGACCCCTGTGGTTGAATTAGGGAAAGGCTGGAAGAAGCTGAAGAGTAGGGCAACCCTGTAGGAGGACCAGAAGTCTCAATTAACCTGGACCCCAGACATCTCTCAAACACTGGACCACCAACAAGGCAGCATACACCAACTGATATGAAGCCCCCAACACATATACAGCAGACGACTGCCAGGTCTGGGTTCAGCCAGAGAAAATGCACCTAACCCTCAAGAGACTGGAGGCCATGGGGAGTTTAGAGGTCTGGTTGGATAGGGGTGGAAGATGGGGACATCCTTGTGGAGACAGGGAGTTTCTGGAGGAGGTATGGTGTGTGGAACAGTTAGAGGCTGTACCGGGGTGGGGGTGGGGAATAAAAACTGGAGTATAAATAAATAAATAAATAAATAAATAACATTTTTTTAAAAAGTTGTATTCTTTGGATTTTTTTAAGTTATCATTCAATAACTTTGGTTTTAGAAGTGTACAATCTAAAGGACAAGATTGCTGAATCAGTGTAAAACACATACGCCTATTAGTGTATATTCCCAGAGTCAATGTTTGCCACTGTGTCACTTGCACTAAGTGGTAACATTCTGTTCTGAAACCAGAACAGCATCCTCACCACCTGTGCAACATACCGCAGAACATAAATTTAGATACAGTGTATTAAATTATTGATTTTTACATTCTCTCTTTTCAAATATCACCTTGACTTATCTTTTAACAGAAAGCTTTAAAATCCTTTAAATTTTCTCAGTTTTCTCTTTTTCATTGTTCATTATTTTACTTCCTTCCTCTTTCCATTCCATCTTCTTACCTTCTCCTTAATTAAAAACTTGACTAGTCATCATTAATATGTATGAATATATTGAAATAGTTTAAAACATATATTATGTGTACTGATCAAATTAATGGAGTTGTTATTTTACATTTATAAACTTTTTTATTATATCTCTTTATTCTTGAGAATTTTAAACATGTATACAATGAAATATTATCATCATTCCATTACTTCCTTCAGCATCCCTCCTATCCACATTCCTCTATACTATGTTCCCTTCCCAGCTTCATGTCTTTCTTTCCTTTTCATTTTCTTTCCCATAACCTACAAAATCGAGTTAGTGATGCCCACATATACATAAGTCTTGAGCCATCCACTGCATCATGGGAAAGCTACTAATAGAAGAAGCATCATCAAAAGCAATGATTCTCCCTGCCTTGGTTGTCAGGTACAAATAGCCCCTCTTTAAAGGATGTGGCCAGGATTAAAACTCCCACAAGTATATTAGAATTTTCTCTAGTTTGACATTGTGCATATAACCACAGTACTGTGGGTTCGTAAAGGTGAGAGCCATGTCATATCCAGAACACAGCACTTCACAGCACCCTTCCCAATACTCTGGTTCTTACCTTCTTCTTGGGGTGAGTTGAATGTGAAATGTTCCCCATAGTCTTGTATATCTGAGCACTTGGTCTACAGTTGCATTTAGGGTAGTGTAGGGCTATGACATCGTTGAAGTGTGTCACTGGAGGCAGGGTTTGAGATTCTAAAAACAAATACAATATCCAATTCTCTGACTCATTCTCTGACCCTAATCCCTCTCCTGTTTTATGTTTGTAGTACAAGATCTTGCCAGCCTAGCCACAGTGCTTGCCCTTTGCTGCATGCTCTTTGTTCCTCGTCCATCATGGACTCCAGCTCTCTAGAACCATAAACTAAGATAGATTCTTTCTTCTACAAGTTGCCTTAGTTGTAACGTTTTCTCACAGCAACAGAAAAAGTAACTAATATGCCTTTCTTCTTGTGATGTTCCCTGAGTCTTGTCAGAGGCAATGAATGATAAAAGTGTACCATTTAATGTTATGAACCCAGTTTCTTATTTTCTCAGCAGTTTGCTGTATTAAGTACCTCTGTGTTTATTACTGTCCACTACAAAAAAAATTAAAAATAAAACTTCTCTGATCAAGTTTGAGAGCAGCACAAATCTAGGGGTATCAATATAGATAATTCGTATTTAAAAACTTTCTCAACATGATCAATAACCAGAATAGCTAAAGCAGACTTTACCTGAAGACCTATGACTACCCCAAGCATAACTTTGACCCAGATTACAGTACTACTCATAAAATTCCCTTCATTCTGTTCTCCAAGATAAAAAACACAAAACAAGATATTTGACCTAGTAATCTAAGGGGGGGGGGGACTCAAGTGAGAGAATTCAGCATTTGTCTTCCTAGGCCTGAGTTACATTGTTTCAAGTTCCATCATGTACCTCCAAATTTTATTATTTTCTTTTTCTTTATACCTAAGTAACATTCCAATGAGTATATGTACAACATTTTTCTTATTTATTCATTGATAGATTTTTGGGTTGATTAGAACATTTTCTAGCTATTGTAAATAGAGGGGTAATTATTATGGATTTTGACTCTGTGCAAGTATCTCTGAAGTAGAATATAAAAAATCTTGGGTTATGCTCAGAACTGTATAGTTTTATATCAGTTACTCTAGTCTATTTATTCATAAAGCATACAACATGTTGCTATGAAATATTATAACCCCACTGTGTCAAAGAATATCATTTTAAAAACTTTTTGACAGTATCAGTGTATGGATACTAGTGGTCAAATTAAAACCTTGAATTAAAACAAAAGCAAAAAAGGTACTTTTGAGTCACTGAATGCTTTCTATGTGTCAGGTAGTCAGGTAGTATTTTAATAATTTTAGAGAATTTGACTCTTAAGTTCTCACTACTGCAAATAATTCATTAATTAAAAGAAATGGGTTAGTTGGTTTGTTTGTCTGTACTGGCTCACATAGTTTTAGAGGTCTCAACTCCTGACCAATTCCCTTTAGGTCTGTATCTATGGAGAAGGGGTGGGTCAGTATCAGCACATGACAGAGGAAGCCAATTTACCTTGTGGCCAGGAACAAAAAAAAAAAAAAAGGAAAGAAAGGAAGAGAGAGAGAGAGAGAGAGAGAGAGAGAGAGAGAGAGAGAGAGAGAGAGAGAGAGAGAGAGAAACAAAGAAGAAAAATTGTCCTAAGACTGCCCACTTGATCCTCTGGCTCTATCTGTTAAAGGTTGTACCACCTCCCAAATGATACCAAACTGTGGAGACCAAACATTTATCAGAAGAGTTTCTCAGAAGCTTCCAGATGCAAATTATAGCATCATCAAAGTGGATCTTCAAGAAACTCTATATAAGCATCAGGAATCCTAATCTATCAAGATTTCCTGTATTTGGGTGGTAGAGGTAAACAGTTCTCTGAGTTCGAGGACACCCAGGTCTACAAAGCAAGTTTGAGAACATCCAGGGCTACACAAAGAAACCCTGTCTGAAACAAAGCAAAATAACAATAACAACAACAAATGATCTCTTGTGTTTTACTCTCTAAGACTTTTATAGTTTTACATTTATGTTTAAATCTGTCATTCTTTTTGAGTTTATGTGAAAACTTTTGACTATTTTAATTGTTTTTCATAAAGGCATCCTTTTGTTTCAACACTGTTTGTTCAAAAGACAGTCTTTGGTTCATTACATTGTCATTATTTTATCTGAGATCATTGGCCACATTACTGATCTACTTAAAGGTTCTATATTCTGTTTTATGGCTTTCTTCATCTATTTCCTATCAGCATCACACTATCTTGGTTACACAGGATTAGAGTAACTCTTTATTTTAGGTTATGTCATTCATCTGCCTTTTTAAATTTTTTTGCCATAGATATTTTTGAAAATATGGTGGAATCTATGAATTTGAGTTTTGAAATAATATTATATTTGTATACGTGTAACAATAATTAAGAGATAGTGAATTTGGGAGGTGGACATGGAATCAATTGGATTGGGATCTGAATCGGTAGAGTGATAGAGAAAAATCCTGTGCTCATGTATGAAGTTCTCAAAAAACATTAAATAAAAATCACCACCATAAATACTGGTCATACAGCTACCAAGTGATCTTGGTTCGATGTAGACAGTCAATCAATGGCACATGAAGCTTAGTAGCTTACTACTATCACTCATTTAATTCCTCCCATTTCTGTTGCTTTTGAATGCATGATTTAGTGGAAAGGGCTGTTTCTCTCCATATGCTATTGTCACAATGAGGTGTCCAACCAAGTTTCAGGATGGCTTCAGTCATATGACTCCTATTTTAGCTTAGAGTTGACCATATTTCATTTCATATACTAACTATTTTCTGGCTTCATAAGGCTTAGACCTAAATCTATCATTCCGCTATTCCCACTGCCTCCTATTCCAAGGAAAGTACCAACATCTCAAATTGAAGGAAAGTAGAAGTGGACTCATATTCTATAGAAAAATAAAGAGACATGTAAGGATGTGTTGATGCTGATCTATGCAAAGCTATTCTAAACTATGTTCTTTCTTCAAAAATAGAAATCTGAGCAGATATTATATGGAATATAAATGGAATCAAGTCTTAAGTAGCAAGTTACAAAAAGATCACCTAATGACTGTATAATTTACTTTCTCATAAATATAAAGATGAAAATAAAGTCAAAATCAGTGTTTTTCTTAAAGGGGCACTAAATGGAGGTTAATTAAATGTATAGAAAGAAACTAAAATTCATTTTGTATCCCTAGAATTTACAGACCTGTACACCAAAATATCTTTACATTTCAGCAGTCTTGGGAATAAGTCAATAAATGTCTATTATAACCAGCTTACTTCACAACTATTTAATTATACTCTATTATGTATTTTATTGGTATCTACTCATTTCATGTGGGTTCACCTAAAATGAAGTCAGCAGTATCATGTGTCTACATTCCTCCAATACTCATGTTCACATAACAATGGCTAACATTAGGGTAACATGGGTGTGTGCCAGACAAATGTGTAATCCTAATAAGTAATGATGAAATTGAGTGCAACTGAATTGCTGTTTGCATAGAAACTTGGTGTACTGATTGAAGAATGGATGCCTACAGCAGCAGAGAAGCTACTGAAGCAAGGTCTTTATCGTCCCTTTCAAAGCTCAGCATACTGAAACTGATACCTTGTGTGAAACGGGAAATTGTGTAAATTTATTAATCAGTGAATTAAATAAGGAATGACAAAGGTCCTTAAATTACAGAGGGATTATTTAGCAGATAGCTTTTTGGCATTTCTGATTATAAAGTAGTTAATGAGCTAACAATCCGTGGACATCCCCCTCCGGCTCCTGGTGCCCATGCAGTAGTATGTAGGTGCTATCATTGGCAAGGAAGGTGTCACCATCCGAAACATCGCACAGACTCAGTCCAAGATAGACATGCATAGGAAGGAAAATGCAGGAGCTGAGGAGAAGGCCATCAGTGTGCATTCAATCCCTGAAGGCTGCCCCTCGGCATGTAAAATGATCTTGGAGATTATCCACAAGGAGGCAAAGGACACCAAACGGTAGATAAAGTTCCCCTTAAGATCCTGGCTCATAATAACTTCGTAGGACGACTCATTGGCAAGGAAGGGCGGAACTTGAAGAAGGTGGAGCAGGATACGGAGACGAAGATCACCATCTTGTCGCTCCAGGCTCTCAGGCTCTATAACCCTGAAAGGACCATCACTGTGAAGGGGGCCATTGAGAACTGCTGCAGGGCTGAGCAGGAGATCATGAAGAAAGTTCGAGAGGCTTACGAGAATGATGTGGCTGCCATGAGCCTGCCGTCCCATCTCATCTCTGGTCTCAACCTGGCTGCTGTAGGTCTCTTCCCAGCTTCGTCCAGTGCTGTCCTGTCTACACACACACACACACACACACACACACACACACACACACAGCAGCGTCACTGGGGCTGCTCCCTATAGCTCCTTCATGGCTCCGGAGCAGGGGATAGTACAGGTGTTCACCCCGACCAGGCTGTGGGTGCCATTACTGGCAAGAAGGGGCCAGCACATCAAACAGCTCTCCCGGTTCACTAGTGCCTCCATCAAGATTGCTCCACCAGAAACATCTGATTCCAATGTTCGAATGGTCATCATCATTGGACCCCCAGAGGCTCAGTTCAAGGCTCAGGGAAGAATCTATGGTAAACTGAAAGAAGAAAATTTCTTCGGTCCCAAGGAGGAAGTAAAGCTGGAGACCCACATACGGGTTCCAGCTTCAGCAGCTGGTCGGGTCATTGGCAAAGGCCACAAAATGGTGAATGAACTGCAGAACTTGACCGCAGCCGAGGTGGTAGTGCCAAGAGACCAGGCCCGGGACGAGAATGACCAAGTCATTGTTAAGATCATCGGACATTTCTATGCCAGCCAGATGGCTCAGCGGAAGATCCAAGACATTCTGGCTCAAGTTAATCAAGAGCACCAGAAGGGACAGAGCAACCAGGCCCAGGCACAGAGGAAGTTACCCCGCCCTTTCCTGTCCCATTGGCTCCAGATTAGCAGGCAGAACACAGAACTGGAGGGCGGGTCGAGGGCCAGTGTGCTCTTCCCAGTAGGCCTGAGAATGAGTGGGAATCAGGCCATTTGGGCCTAGCTGGAGATCAGGTTTGCACACTGTCTTGAGAAAAGTGTTTCAGTAAGGAATCCTGATCTCTGGCCCCCAATTCAGCCAGCTGGCCACAGCCCACCCCCTGGAATATCACCATTGCAATTGTAGCTTGGGTTGCTTTTAAACGTGGATTGTCTTGAGGAAGTTCTCCAGCCTCTACCAGAAGGATGTGTCAGATCCCAGTGGGGAAGAGAAATAAGATTTCTTTCAGGTTTTATATTTAAAAAAAAAAAAACTAACTGACAATCCTTTCTCTGACATCTTGAGCAGCAGAATACTAAATTTACCAGGAACTGTGTCTCTTAAGCAAATTATACTTCAAAGACAAAACTAATTGCTGCATCTATCCAGCTAGACTCAGCTAAACATACTTTGTCTGTGTCAGGGTAATCTAACAAATGTAATAGAATACTTTTCTTCTTCTTTATTTGTGTTCAAACTCTAGAAATATTCTCACAGTCACAAGGAATAAGCTGGAGGTGTGTATTTTACAAACACAAGAGTAAAAATTTAAAAGAAAAATAAAATTATTAGATAGTTCATAACTTCTCCACTCTTGAGTGTGTGGCAAATGGCTTTATAGTAAATCTCACAATCAGGATATGAACACTCCACAGCAGAAACCATTGCTAGTAAATCACAGAAAACATATTTTGTCTTTCTCCCTGCAAAGTACTTTTGAGACAGCCAGACAAATGCTCTGAGTAACAAAGATTTAGCAACAGCAGGCATTGCTCCATCTGGCTCCAGATTTGCCCCCATCGTACTCACAGAGCACACTCGTGCACACAAGCAGCTGTACTCCAAGCAAGGCCAAAATATCAAATTAATATAACTCAATCCGTGCAACTAACATTTGAAATGATTATTGATGGCAAGGAATTGTTTTTTCTATTCCCCTGCCTCCATAATAAATCTACTTTAATCCAAAACTATCTCAGTTTATAGATGGAAAAATAAAGGGAAATTTAGAACAAAACAATAAATTTTAAAAGGTAGCTCCTCTCCAAAGCACAGCTGAATATCTAAAGAAGTGCAATCATGACTTCTTATCCTGATTTTAGAAATAAGAAGGGGGAAAAGATGAGACAGAATAAATAAAAACCCAGATAAGATGGTATAGCTAAAAAAGAGGAGAAACAGCCAGTTCCGTCTTGTCTCCTTTGATATGGCTAGTCTCACTTATGTGTAATGGCTATGAAAGGAACAGTATTGGTGCATCTTCTCACTTGAAGACATGCGATACACATTCTCCTCAATGTGTTCATTTTCTGACCCAGTTCAAATCTAAATTTTTAACTTAACTCAAAGTGTGAAGAAGTGTAAAAATAATAGAGGTTCTAACAGTGAAATAATTATCATATTAAAAGTAAAATAAATGTTTATCTGAATCATTGAAGGAAACTCATCACAAAGCCCCCTGTCATAAATGAAGAAGCATAGCTATCTCAAGAACACATGTCCCAATGTAAGCAACAATACCTCCAAATAAGGTGGTGCTGAAGCAAACTCCGGAACTTTGAAAGAGAAGCTCAGGTGATGTTAACTATCATTGTAGTGTCCTGACCTACAGGTATTGTACACTGCTTGAAGAGCTTTCTTTTTTCCTATTGTATATTTTTGGCTTCTTTGTCAAAGATCAAGTGCCCATAAGTGTGTGGGTTTATTTCTAGGTCTTCAGTTTTATTCTATTGCTCAACTTGTCTGTCTCTGTACCAATGCCATGATATTTTTATCTCCATTGCTCTAGTATAGCTTGAGGTTAGGGATGGTGATCCCCCCAGAAGTTCTTTTATTGTTAAGAATTTTATTGTTTTCACTATCCTAGGTTTTTTTTTTTTCCATATGAGATTGGGAATTGCTCTTTCCATGTCTGAGAATTGTGTTGAAATTTTGGTGGAGATTGTATTGAATCTGTAGATTGCTTTTGGTAGGATGGCCATTTTTACTATATTAATCCTACCAACACATGAGCATGGGAGATCTCTCCACTTTCTTCAATTTCTTCTCATGAAGGTCTTCTTCAATTTCTTTCTCATGAGACTTAAACGTCTTGTCATATAGATCTTTCACTTGTTTGATTAGAATTACCCCAAGATACAAGGTAATTTTCACATGAGTTTCAGTCTGTTGTTATAACTTGAGAAGAAAAGACCACAATGTAATGTTATTCCTCCAACATGAACACTATTTGCTTTACTAACTCATAAAAACCTATTATATGTCATCATTTTTCACTGAATGCATTCATAACTTACTAATAACCAATATTTGATGCATTTTACTTGTTTTAGTATATAATTTGAGGTAAGTTATAGGTATATAATTCAGTTGAGGGAAAATGCCTTCAAGGTCTCTGTCATGGACATATAAATCTGTAGAGTGAATAGCAACACCAACTGACAGTAAGCCACCCGCTAACAACAAAGAAATGAATAGGGAATTCATCCTTTCCCCAGGTATGTCTCACCATTTCAGAGAAGATAATCTGATAGACGCATATTAAAGTTTGGATATTTACAGGAGTTGGCGTGTGAAGCTCAAATTCAAGAAACACCTTCGTTTGTGAAAGTTTAATGTGTAATTTTTCCAGACAGTAACAGTGTTTAGCAATAAGGGTGGGGAGTTTTTCAAATATATAACATGGTGGTGATGAGCATGGTTTATTTAAAAAGGAGCTACAGAAGAGTGACACTTAAACTACCCAACAGCCAAGTGTGAATCTACTGGCTCTGTTATGGAGAGCTTAATGTTTCTTCCGTTCATGTTCCTGGTCGTGTTTTCTGGTAAGAAAGCTGCAACTGACATCTTTCTTTCCAACTCTCTAAGGACAGAATTCGAATATGTGAATGATGAGGTGATGCTGTTTTAGAATTGAACAACCATATGTAAACGTAACTTCAGAAATATATAGATCAAGATGCATAAAATGGTCACTGGACATAACAAGAATGGGAGACTTGTGGTTGGAGGAAGCAAGAATAAGGGGTTGAGAAAAGCTTAGAATACAAAGATACTGTCAGTCTAAAAATATTATAAGAGTGCATAAATGTTTACATTCATGTCCTATAAAAGAATGGTGGTATGCTATGATCAAATGGTGTATGTTCAAATTTGAAACATTTATTTTAATAATGAGGGTTTTTTTTATATTTCTATAACATGTTTAAGGTGTTTGAGTCTCTGGTATTATAAGTAAAGTAGAAATAGCTATGCTTTCCTTTTACTTAAGACATTATATAGATGGTTACACCAGTTGCCCTTATTTGATCTCTTTGTAAGTGACTGAAACTAATGTATTTTGTATTCCATATTTTAATATACTTGTTTTATAAATATAGGTTCTAGCACAGACATGAATTTCTCAAAAAATGAAAAATTTTTAGTATCTTAATACATATCTCTTAATGATATCCAATACATATATTAAGATAGTGATTATAATGTAATAAATTTTAAAGAACTGTGTTGAATAATAGTTTTCGTGCTTAACATGTATGTGCCTCTGAAATCAATCTCCCGAACTGTAAAATAATATAACTTACCCTCAAATTACAACATTTTGAGGATCTTTCTTATATCTAGTATAAAGAAATAACAAAAATGCCTAGGAATTAATACTTGCTGTACCAGCAGCAAAAGAAGAAGTTGTCCCGAGACTGCAGACACTGCAGAGCTATTTCAACTTACTGAAGACAAGAGCAATCATATGCAGCACATTCAAAACACACGTCTTTTGATAATACTGAAATTGATTGGGGCAGTAGTTATATGGGGGTATTGTTGGAGGATATACAAACTGAGTTAAAAATCAGAATAAAACTCAAGGACAGAGTGAGAAGGGGAACAAAAACAACATATATGCTTTGGGGGAGCATACAGGATAGTTAAAATCCTGAGACCCCTGCTTAGGATGGATGCTCCTGCCATGAACTTTGAGTATATTTCTAGCTGACAGAATATACTAAATATATTGATGATGGAAGAAAGTGTGTGTCAAGAATATAGGTGGCAAATATATGGATTTGGAAGGTAACAAAGAGAGACATGAGAAGAAAGAGAAGCCAAACACATGTCAGGATTTGTAAATTGAGAAAAGAAATTTCAAACCAAAACAAAAACCAAAGCAGATGAGAATTACTTTCTAAATATTTTACTTAAATCTGTGGTCCTAACATAATTTGATCCCTATTTTATTTTGAGATGCTTTTCTTCCTGCAATCCCAAGGTGGACTTAAACTTAGTCTTCCTCACTGAGCCACCCTATTGCTCAGTTGAAAGAGATACACCACTACGTCCAGCATGATTTGATATGTTAATTACCATATTTACTACCAAAAGCCCATGTTGGTTTCTAGCCTATGGATTTTACTTCACATGCTACTGTGAGAATGCAAAGTTTTATATCCTCTTAGCCTGTTTAAAAAAGATGGATATGAAAGTGGTAAGGGAGTAGGAAAGAGGAATAGGGACTGAATATCATCAAGATACAGTGTATGAAATTCTCTAATATTTAAAATTATAAATATAATACCTTAGAATATACCTAACAAAAGAAATAAAGGACCTCTCCAATAAACATTTTAAGATATCAAACAAATATAGAGCATTCTAGAAGATGGCAATAAAATCCATGTTCATAAATTGAGAGAATTAATATTATGAACATGACTACATTGTCCAAGTTAATTCAATACAATTCACATTATTATTACAAGGACATTCTTCACAGAAAAAAATCACAAATACTAGAATTTATATGAAAAACTCATGTCCCAAATAGCCAAAACATTGATAGGAAGAAAGAGCATGAATAGAGGAATCAAAATTGTTGGTCTAAAACTATTTGGCAGAGCCACTGTAAAAAAAAATAAATAACACATGGTACTACTGGGACATATATGAATGAAATAAATTTTAAATGGAGGATACACACCAAGAAATATATGTAGTATATATCACTTTCTACAATTTAACCAAAAAATATAGCATTCAGCATGATTGATATTGGGAGTCTTGCTTAGAAGCAAATGATACTTCCCCTGCAGGCTGGGAAAGACTTTGTGCTTAGAGCATTGATATCATTCTTAAGATGATATAACAAAGGCTTAAAGTGTGCACTGACTAGAGGCTGATTTCTCAAAAAACAAGGGAAAATAAGGAGAGAAAAATACTAATTCAAAGAATCTATGACTTACAAATGAGAAATCTTGCTAGATGCTATACTTTTTGGAAAGTATAATTCATTAAAGAAAAACAGAGGAAACAAAATATTCAACATGAAAGAGAAGATAGAAAAATTCCACCTTGGAGTTTATTTAAAATCAAGAAGTTATTTGATAAAAACTCACTCGTGTAGCAAATGATTTGTTTTGAATTGTTAAAATAATTCCACTTTTTTTTCTTTTTCTTATTGTATCATTTCAGTGGCTTCTGCCCAGATCTCAAAACCAAGTGTTTTCAAGCTAGAAGAGAATCAAAAGCCTGCACTTACTTCAGAGACAAAAAATGAAGCTAATCCTGGAGGACAGAAGGACTCTAACAAACAGGGAGGTGGTCTCACACAAGGAAAACCAGGGATGTTAATTCTGCAACGACAACCAGGAAATCCCAACCAGGCAGGGAAACCAGTAAATGGTCATCAGCAAGGGAAGCCAGAAATTTTGAACCAGCCTGGGATGCCCAGTACTTTGATTTTGCAAGGGAAGCTAGGGGGATCTAATCAAAAAGGGACTCCACATGCTTCTAACAAGCAAGAGAAATCAGGATTGTCTAGTCAACAAGGAAAGCCAGGGTCTCCTAACCAAAAAGGGAAGCCATCATTGCCTAAAGACAAGCCAGAGTCTGTTAACCAAAAGGGGAAGCCAACATCACTTAGCAATAAAGGCAAGCCTGGGTCTTCTGACCAAGGGAATTTAGAATCCTCTAGCCAACAAGGGAAACCAGGATTGTCTAGCCAACAAGGGAAACCAGGATCCTTTAACCAACAAGGGAAACCAGAACCCTCTAGCCAACAAGGGAAACCAGGATCCTCTAGTCAACAAGGGAAACCAGAACGTTCTAGCCAACAAAGGAAACCAAGGTCTTTGTATAATCAAGAAGAAAGAAAAAATGTAGATAACCTTTCAAAAGATAATACAATGGGGATACAGGTTAGTATTGATGTCTATTTTATTTTTTAAACTTATTTACCTCCGTCATTCTGTTTTCCAAGCCTGATGATAGTTAACTGAATACAATAAACTCACGACACTTTGCAATGCCACTAACTAAAGCAAAATGAAATAAATGTTAATTTCACATTTATGATTGTTGAGGGAATTCCTCTATTAGACCATTTCTCTCTCATCGCTTTCCATCATCTTCCATTCAAACCCTTGTGCCTGAACTGAATTAATTCAGAATCTCATCAACTGAATCTGTCCCTTTCAGGATTAACTTTCATAGCCATTTCAGTTCTAACTGTAACCTGTGAAGTAATGAACATGATAATTCCAAATGAAATTCTGATCAAAATTATTTATGGTTATAGTCAACTAGAAGATGCAACTCAAACTCCTGAATGTGATTTTCAGGACATTTCAGGGTTACATTCTTGTTTCTTATCCTATGTCATTTCAATCATTGGACATGTTCACATGCCATCCAAACCACATGCAGTCCTTTGAGAGCTCACTAATATTTTCCTGACAATCATATCCTACATCATACAAGTTAAGCTGTTTCTTTTTAACTGATCATCTGTAGTTTCAACTCAATCACCAACATGCAACTAAGAAAAGAAACTAATTCCATATCTTCTTATTTTGTATTCTTATAGTCTAGGATAAATGAGACATAAAAATTGGCTCTCCTGATTTGGTCAGTGAATGGAAAAACAACATGATTGATGTTTGTGAGCCATCTTTGCACAAATAGGAGCATCCATGTGCACAGCATGTCTCCTGCATCCTCTTCTGGCTTCTGCTATGATTTTTCCTCTCTTGCCTTCTCTCCCCCAAGGATTTTCTTGTTTCACCTAGAAATGACTTGGAATTTTTTACTTACTATGACTGTCATTTTTTTAGTTAGACTTCAGTTTACTAGAATATTTTTATCTCATTTTAAAGAGAACTTAATTTTTTATTATAAATGACTTATCTTCACCTTCCTTTTGAGGAATTTGTTCTTTTTAGCATGACTTAGTTGATATATAAAGTATTATTCTTCCATATAAATAGCCATCACCTGTCTTAATACCATCAGCAGGTCTCTGACATCTTTGAGATTACATACAACTTTGGCAACTTTATGTTGATTCTAAAGATACGAGAAATGATTATGTTTATTTTATAGGATATATGTAGAATATGCAAAGTCCTGGCTATTGTTCATCTATTTAAGTATTTAAAAGATACCTAATTTTAAAAAAAAAATTATATGTATGTGTGTTAGTGTCTAAGGAGGCCAAAAGAGGTTGTCAGATCCCCTAGAGATGGAGTTAACAAGTGGTTATTAGCTGTCCAATGTTTGTCCTGGGAATCAAATTCTGGTCCTTTAGAAAAACAGCAAACTCTCTTAACGACTGGGTCACATCTTTAGCCCCAAGACACATAATAGTTGAACTGTATATTTAATTAAGTCTTAGGAAATTGTGTTTGTTAATCTAATTATCGTAGGATAAAGCTACTTTGAGTTACAGATTTACAAAATATTTCTTAGTTTACCATGTACCAGACAATGATTTAAGATTTGTAAATAAAACAATTAATAAACACTCAGAAATTCCTGTAAATAAAACAAATCAAAGAACAAACACTAGGAAATTCCTGAATTAAATATTGTTACTTAAACATAAGATTCTAATCATAATGACACTAAATGTTAAAATTGGTGAGTCATATGAACCATCTATAAATGCTATATGCTATTTACAAGAAATAAAATGATTTATGCTGCTTAGAAATTGTAACACGTGAGAAAGGCATGCTATTCATCATGTAAACGTGCTTGCCTCCAAGACTGAGAGTTCCGATCCTGCATTTGTGTCTACCCTGACGTTTGCATATGTGTGATGGCACCCATCTACACCACTACCTCTCACTATACACATACATAGAATAGAAATAAACAGGATTCAATAAAAAGCTTTAAAATGTAGCAGCTGCTAAAGAAAGAGTTATAAAGTAACTTTTCAGAATTCTTGAATATTCAGGAAGGTAAAATAGTACTTCTGTTTTCAAGAGTTGTAGAATTTAGTAGTTACTTAACTGTCAATATTGCCCACCAGTAGGCATTTGTAATTACAGACGAACTTTTTATTCTTTTATTTGATTGCTAAAAACACCAGGTCCAGAGAGGAGCAGTGGCAGAAGCAAAGAGCCTAGATCCTCAGAACAGTGAATTAGGGCCACAGAACCCAGCAGCTAAGCCTACTTTCACTGAGTGATTTTCTGTGAGATCAAATAATCACATATCTCTTTATGCTGGTGCCACAGTGACTTGACTTCTCTCGTTGCATTTTCAGGATGAGTAAAGGGAAGCTGGCTCTCAACTGTGAGGTGAAATGCTAGATGTTCATATGAACCAAATTATCTGCAACCTCAAAATCTATCTACAATTCTGATTTCCCAATGGCTTTCCTGCAAAGTTGAAGTGTGAAGACAGCATGGCACTCCATGGACAGCAGAGTCTACATTATTTTTGAGCTTGCTCCATTCACTTCAAATAAAATTGGTTCAAAATATCTTCTGGTGTTTCAATAAAAGGATAATGTACAAGCTATTTGGGCAATAGTTTCTGTACATTTTCTCCAGCTTATTTGGCTATGTCTTGGAATACCACTTATAAGTCTGGCTTTTGAAACATTATTATTCCTGACAATCTGTGAGCATGGGAGGTCTTTGCAACTAACTAAATTCCTATTGCAATCAACAGTTTTAGGAGGAAGAAAACTCAGTTTTATTTCAGGGTACAGTCACTGGTGGGTTGAGTATGCTCCACTGGAAGGCTACATATATAAAAATATATAGGCAGCACAAACTTTTTCAAATAATTTATTTTTTTATTTTATGTATATTGGTGAATTGACTGCATTCATATCTGTGTGAGGATGTAAGCTCCCTGGAACAGGAGTTACAGACAGTTGTGAACTGCCATGTGGGTGCTGGGAATTAAAACCCTGGTCCTCTGGAAGAGCATTCAGTGCTCTTAACAGCTGAGCCATCACTCCAACTCTGGCAGCACCAACTTTATTTGATTGCTTTAAAAAAAAGGACACAAAGCTGAACGGGTAGGGAAGTGGTGGATCTGGGAAGAATCAGGATAGAAGACGAATATAATTAAATACAAAGAATGAAATTCTCAGGGTGGGGG
>NW_021604719.1:2013622-2061129 GCF_004785775.1 Grammomys surdaster
GATTTATCACATGCAGCAGCAAAGTGGAGATTTAATAGGACAAAACTATATGGCTCACTGACTGACTGTTCTTGAGTGAATCTGGCCAGTGTCTTGAGAATTTGAGTGAGGCTCAACTGAAAAGTAATGGCAAAGGAAATGACTAGTATTTAGGTCATTTCATAGTTACTGCTTACTTCTCTTACTCATTACTTACTGTGAAAGGTAATTAGTTTGGAAAGAAAACTGCAATGAGTAAGTTGAACAATAAGACAAGGCAGATAAGAAACCTGCTGCAATTGTTAAGAATGCTTGCACACTGAAGAGAGGAACCATTGGGGCTGGAAAACTGCACAGCTCTTAGGAGCACTGGGTGATCGTTCAGAGGATCTAGGGTTAAATTCCTAGAATCTACATGGTGCCTCACAAACATCTTTATCTTCAGTTCCAGGGCATCCAATGTCCTTCTCTGGCTTCCATGGGCACCAGGAAAATATAGGATATACAAATATATATGCAGGGAAATTATCCATACATACAAAATTTAATAAAATTTTTAAAAAGACATTAGTGTCTGGATCGAGACAATAGGAAAGGTACCTTAAGGACAAGAACTCTACATATGAAGTTTCCAAAGTTTGAAACTTTAAATTTATTTGACAGGAGTAAGTCTTATTGTTAACGATGCTGAAGAGATTAAATTCTTAGGGGAAAAAAAACTGCCAAAGAGAGCATTTTTCAAATTTAGTCCTCAAGTTATACAGTGACAGCTGAGAATAATTGCTATAACTTCCTAGTGTTGTCTATACAGTACTGGTTGTGCATGGTCACAAAGTATAAGAATAAGGGAATCATAGAAGCTGATGCACATGTTCCTAATCCCAATACTGAATGAAGATACAACCATAACAAGAAAGAGAAAAGTTTACATAAATTTCCCTAATGAACATGGACAGTAGGCTGTGTCTTGCCACATAAGTTAAGACACTTTCCCACAGATATGCCTATGAGTGAAGGCAATATAGGCAATCCTTCATCTAGACTTCCTTCCCAGGTAATTCTAGGTTGGAACCAGTTGACAATTCAAACTAACCAGTACAAGCTTCATACAATAATAGTTATGACTTCAGTATCAAACTCATTTATTCTTTCATTCACTCATTTGAACTCACATTCTTAGATAGACCATGCAAACTTATAATCGACAACAACAACAACAAAATCTTCAGAGTTAAACTACACTAGTTATCAAATAGGCACAATAGACAACTGATTAGGATTCCACCCAATATGCACAATATGCACAGAATACATAGTTGTTTTATGAGTTCTTTATCCATACTTTTTCCTTCTCTCTCTCACTAGAATACAAATAGGCATAAAAAAGCTGGATTCTACATGTGTACAATATCTAAGTTTTTATTCCTACCTAGTTTCCAATTGAAGATAGCTTCTGGGTTATGATGGGGGCTTGTGTCTGCTTCTTCTATCAGCTCTGGGACCCAATCAGCCCAAAGCCCATGCAGACCCTATGCATACTGCCAGTCTCTGTGAGTTCATATGTGTCATCACTCCTGTTGTGTTTAGAAAACTTTGTCTCCTTGATGTCTTCCATCCTTTCTGTCTCTTACAAAATTTCTGCCTTTTCTTCTGCAGAGATCTTTTTGTATATGAAAAATGCAATCAAACTGAAATGTTTAAACATAACACATTATAAAACTATAGCAATAATCTCCTCAAAACAGGTAATTATTACACTTTAACAGGAACACAACATGATACACCTGCTATTAAATCCATGATGGCACTTCAGCTTTGGGGAAGATACAAGGCAATCAAATTAAATCCACTGATACAAGTATGAATCCCATTTCTGAGACCAATATTCTCTGATAGTAATATCGGCACAGTAACCACCTTCTCATTGCTGATACATCCATATGTTTCCACATCTCTTTATTTTGATTCTCTGACTTCTATTTAATATGCTTTTCTTACACCATATATTTACCAAATGCCTTTAAAAAAATTAACACACTCTGCCTTTTCATTGAGACTATGTGGGTAATGTATATTGAATGTGGTTCATGTAGACATATTTAATATTGCTATTGGCACAGCAGTATCTAATGGGAACAGCAAAAGTCATAAAGCCAGCACAGTTGTAAGACAAAGGTCCAGCAAAGCTGTGCCGTGTGATACAATCACCATTATGCTGCCCTTCATCTTGGTCTTGATTTCTGCCTGTTGCATGCTTTGTAGGTTTTTAACATTTGTACAACTAGGGGAAATTTGATTGATGGGAAATTTCTTATGAATTATTTATACCTTCTCCTAAGAGTACTGCTTCTAATCTTTCCCCAGGAATGTCCTGAGCATTCTACCCCTCCTACTTTTAGGAAGATATCCTTATCTGGCCTGACCTGAAGGTCTTCCTTACACCCTGGAGGTTGTTAATCAAATAAATATGCTGGAGATCTCCTTATGAGACTCCAGCTCCAAGATTCTCTTCAAACATTTGCTCTGTAACTGAGGAACAAAATAATCAGAACAAAGTAAACTTAGAAAGGTAAACAAGATTCAGTAGGATAGAGAAGTTGGCAGCAGATCATGTTAAAAGTCTCCTCCTACTATATACTCAAGCAAATACATAACATATAAAATTGGGGCCTCATATGGCATGACCCACATATGGTATAACAAAGTTAGATGTGCTAGAATTATCTCTGCCCTATACAGGTGCTTTTTGAGATACATATATATATAACAGAACAGATATGGATAAATAATAAAAGAATAAAGTTTGAAGATATCCCCTTCTTAGAAAAAAGAATAAAGTTTGAAGATATCCCCCCTTCTTAGAAAAGTTAGTTCTTGGCCCCTGCCTGGTCCTTTGGGCTAGGGCAAACACAGAGTTGGTCTGCTCCTGTGGAGATACAGAATCCTGAGCCCTCCTACAGGAGCCACTGCACTCAGAGGAGCCAGTAAAAACTCCATCTCACTCCCTAAGCCCCAGAGTTACATCTGGGAGGCAGGGACACTCAGGACCCACCAGCTACCCAAACCCTGCCCCTCCGGAATTCCACTTTCCTTCCACCCCTTCCTGGTCCTTTTGGCTGGGGCAGACACAGAGTTGGTCTGCTCCTGTGGAGATACTGAATTATGAGCCATCCTAGAGGAGCCACTGCACTCAGAGCAGCAGACACTGAGCTGGTTTGCACTAGGGAGACATTGTTTCCTGAGCCATCCTAGAGGAACCACTGCACCCAGAGCAGAAGGATTTCCAGATCCAAGAGGTGGCCTGAGTCCCAGGAGTTCTTCCACCCAGGAGATTAGGATCATAAGACCACAGAGACATCTGGACTCTGAGGAGCTCTGCCACAAGCAAGATAACCTGAAATACAGACTCCAGTCTTATACAGTGAGGGCAGGTAACACTAGAGTTAACCAGATGGCAAAAGGCAAGCACAAGAACATACACAACAGAAACCAAAGTTACTTGGCATCATCAGTACCGGGTTCTCCCAATATAGCAAGCCCTGGACCTTTTTCACACTGGAAAAGCAGGATTCAGAATTAAAATCACTTCTCATGATGATGATAGAGGATTATAAGAAGGAATTAAGTAACTCCCTTAAAGAAATACAGGAGAGTACAAGTAAACAGGTAGAAGCCCTTAAAGAGGAATTACTGAAATCCCTTAAAGAAATGCAAGAAAACACAAAGAAGGAATTAAACAAAAACATTCAGGAACTGAAAATGGAAATAGAAACAATAAAGAAAGCTCAAAGGGAGACAACCATGGAGATAGAAAACCTAAGAAAGAGATCAGGAGTCATAGACACAAGCATCACCAACCGAATACAAGACATAGAAGAGAGAATCTCAAATGCAGAAGATACCATGGAAAATATTGACACAGTTGTCAATGAAAATGCAAAATGCAAAAAAACTCCTAACCCAAAACATACAGGAAATCCAGGACACAATGAGAAGACCAAACCTAAGGATAATAGGTATAGATGAGAATGAAGATTCCCAACTTAAAGGGCCAGTAAATATCTTCAACAAAATTATTGAGGAAAACTTCCCTAACCTAAAGAACAAGACGCCCATAAACATACAAGAAGCCTACAGAACACCAAATAGACTAGACCAAAAAAGAAATACCTCTCGTCACATAATAATCAAAACATCAAATGTACAAAGCAAAGAAAAAATGCTAAAAGCAGTAAGGGAAAAAGGTCAAGTAATGTATAAAGGCAGACCTATAAGAATTACACCAGACTTCTCACCAGAGACTATAAAAGCCAGAAGAGCCTGGACTGACATCATACAGACCCTAAGAGAACACAATTGCCAGCCCAGATTACTATACCCAGCAAAACTCTCAATCACTATAGATGGTGAAACCAAGATATTCCATGACAAAACCAAATTTGCTCAATATCTTCCCACAAACCCAACACTTCAAAGGATAATTGATGGAAAACACCAACACAAGGAGGGAAACTACAACCTAGAAAAAGCAAGGAAGTAATCTTCCAACAACCCCAAAAGAAGATAGCTATATAAACATAATTCTACCTCTAATACCAAAAATAACAGGAAGCCACAATCATTTTTCCTTAATATCTCTTAACATCAATGGACTCAATTCCCCAATAAAAAGATGCAGACTATGAGACTGGATACACAAACAAGACCCAGAATTTTGCTGCATACGAGAAATGCAACTCAGTGACAAAGACAGACACTACCTCAGAATAAAAGGATGGAAAACAATTTTCCAAGCCAGTGGTCCCAAGAAACAAGCTGGAGTAGCCATTCTAATATCAAATAAAATCGACTTTCATCCAAAATTAATCAAAAAAGATAGGAAGGACACTTCATACTCATCAAAGGAAAAATCTACCAAGGTGAACTCTCAATTCTGAACATCTATGCTCCAAATGCAAGGGCACCTACATACATAAAAGAAACTTTACTAATGCTCAAAACACACATTACACCTCACACAAGAATAGTGGGGGATTTCAACACCCCACTCTCAGCAATGGACAGATCATGGAAACAGAAACTAAACTGAGACACTTTGACATTAACAGAAGTTATGAACCAAATGGACTTAACAGACATCTATAGAACATTTCATCCTAAAACAAAAGAATATACCTTTTTCTCAGCACTTCATGGTACCTTCTACAAAACAAACTATATAATTGGTCACAAAACAGGCCTCTACAGATACAAAAAGATTGAAATAATCCCATGCATCTTATCAGATCACCACAGACTAAGACTGGTCTTTAATAAAACCAATGGAAAACCGACATGCACATGGAAACTGAACAACTCTCTACTCAATGATGACTTGGTCAAGGAAGAAATAAAGAAAGAAATTAAAGACTTTTTAGAATTCAATGAAAATGAGGACACATCATACCAAAACTTGTTGGACTCCATGAAGGCAGTGCTAAGAGGAAAACTCATAGCTCTAAGTGCCTACAAAAAGAAACTGGAGAAAGCACACACCTACAACTTGACTGCATACTAAAAGCTCTAGAACAAAAAGAAGCAAATACACCCAGGAGGAGTAGAAGGCAGGAAATAATCAAACACAGGGCTGAAATCAACCAAATAGAAACAGAAAGAACAATACAAAATATCAACAAAACCAGGAGCTGCTTCTTTCATAAAATCAACAAGATAGATAAACCATTAACCAGATTAACCAGAGGGCACAGAGACAGTATCCAAATTAATAAAATCACAAATGAAAAGAAAGACATAACAACAGAAACTGAAGAAATTCAAAAAATCATCAGATCCTACTACAAAGGCATATACTCAACAAAACTGGAAATCCTGGATGAAATGGACAACTTCATAGACAGATACCAGGTACCAAAGTTAAATCAGGAGGAGATAAACCATCTAAACAGTCCTATAACCTCTAAGGAAATAGCAGCAGTCATTAAAAGTCTCCCCACTAAAAAAAGCCCAGGACCAGATGGTTTTAGTGCTGAATTCTATCAGACCTTCAAGGAAGACCTAATACCAATTCTCTTCAAATGATTCCACAAAATAGAAACAGAAAGAACACTATCCAATTCGTTCTATGAAGCTACAATTACACTCAAACCCAAACCCCACAAAGACCCGAAAAAGAAAGAGAACTTCAGAATAATCTACCTTATCAACATCGATCCAAAAATATTCAATAAAATCTAGCAAACCAAATCCAAGAACACATCAAAACAATCATCCATCATGATCAAGTAGGTTTTATCCTAGGAATGCAAGGATGGTTCAATAGTCGGAAATCCATCAATGTAATCCACTATATAAACAAACTCAAAGAAAAAAACCACATGATCATCTCACTAGATCCTGAAAAGGCATTTGACAAATTCAACACCCCTTCATGATAAAACTCTTGGAAAGATCAGGAATTCAAGGCCTCTACCTAGACAAAGTAAAAGCAATTTACAGCAAACCAGTAGCCAACATCAAACTAAATGGAGAGAAACTTGAAGCAATCCCACTAAGATCAGAGACTAGACAAGGCTGCCCACTCTCCCCCTACCTATTCAATATAGTACTGGAAGTCCTAGCCAGAGCAATAAGACAACAAAAAGAAGTCAAAGGGATACAAATAGGAAAGGAAGAAGTCAAAATATCACATTTGCAGATGATATGATAGTATACTTAAGTGACCCCAAAACTTCCACCAGAGAACTCCTAAACCTGATGAGCAACTTCAGCAAAGTGGCTGGTTATAAAATCAACTCAAAGAAATCAGTAGCCTTCCTCTACATGAAAGATAAACAGACTGAAAAAGAAATTAGGGAAATGACACCCTTCAAAATAGTCACGAATAATATAAAATACCTTGGTGTAAATCTAACCAAGCAAGTGAAAGACCTGAATGACAAGAACTTCAAGTCCCTGAAGAAAGAAATCGAAGAAGATCTCAGAAGATGGAAAGATCTCCCATGCTCATAGATTGGCAGGATTCATATAATAAAAATGGCCATCTTGCCAAAAGCAATCAACAGACTCAATGCAATTCCCATTAAAATCCCAACTCAATTCTTCACAGAGTTAGAAAAGGAAATTCTCAAATTCATTTGGAATAACAAAAAACCCAGGATATCGAAAACTATTCTCAACAATAAAAGAACTTCTGGACCATCCCTGACCTCAAGCTGTACTACAGAGCAATAGTGATAAAAACTACATGGTATTGGTACAGAGACAGACAGGAAGATCAATGGAATAGAATTGAAGACCCAGAAATGAACCCACACACCTATGTTCACTTGATCTTTGACAAAGAAGCTAAAACTGTCCAGTGGAAAAACGACAGCATTTTCAACAAATGGTGCTGGCTCAACTGGACGACAACATGTAGAAGAATGAAAATTGATCCATTCTTATCTCCTTGTACAAAGCTCAAGTCTAAGTGGATAAAGGACCTCCACATAAAACCAGATACACTGAAACTAATAGAAGAGAAGGTGGGAAAGAGCCTAGAATACTTGGACACAGGGGAAAAGTTCCTGAACAGAACACCAATGGCATATGCTCTAAGAACAAGAATTGACAAATGGGACTTCATAAAATTGCACAGTTTCTGTAAGGCAAAGGATACTGTCAATACAACAAAATGACAACCAACAAATTGGGAAAAGATCTTTACCAATCCTACATCTGATAGAGGGCTAATATCCAATATACACAAAGAACTCAAGAAATTAGACTCAAGACAACCAAATAACCCTATTTAAAAATGGGGTATAGAGCTTAACAAAGAATTTTCAACTGAGGAAACTCGAATGGCCAAGAAGCACCTAAAAAAATGTTCAGTATCCTTAGTCGTCAGGGAAATGCAAATCAAAACAACCCTGAGATTCCATCTCACACCAGTCAGAATGGCTAAGATTAAAAACTCAGGTGATAGTAGATGCTGGCGAGGGTGTGGAGAAAGAGGAACACTCCTCCATTGTTGGTGGGACTGCAACCACTTTGGAAATCAGTGTGGCGGTTCCTCAGAAAATTGGACATAGCATTACCTGAGGATTCAGCTATACCACTCCTAGGCATATACCCAGAAGATGCTCAAACATATAACAAGGACATATGCTCAACTATGTTCATAGCAGCCTTAGTTATAATAGCCAGGAGCTGGAAAGAACCCAGATGTCCTTCAACTGAGGAATGGATTCAAAAAATGTGGTATATTTACACAATGGTGTATTGCTCAGCTATTAAAAACAATGAATTCGAGAATTTCCTAGGTAAATGGATGGAACTAGAAATTATCATCCTGAGTGAGGTAAGCCAATCACAAAAGAACACACATGGTATACACTCACTGATTATTGGATATTAGCCCAGAACCTTGAAATGCCCAAGATGCAACTCACAGGCCACATGAAGCTCATGAAGAAGGAAGACCAAGTGGGCGTGCTTCGGTCCTTCTTAGAAGGAGTAACAAAATAATCAAGGGAGCAAATATGGAGACAAATTGTGGGACAGAAACTGAAGGAGGGGCTGTCTGAAGACCATTCCACCTGAGTATCCATCCCGTGTGCAGTCACCAAAGGTAGATGCTGATGTGGAAGTCAAGAAGTGCATGCTGATAAGAGCCTGATATAGATGTCTCCTCAGAGATCTGCAAGAGTCTCACATATTCAGAGGCAGATGCTCACAACTAGACATTGAACTGATCATGGGGCTCCCAATGGAGGAGTTAGAGTGAATACCTTTGGAGCTGAAAGAGTCTGTGGCCCCATGAGGAGAGCAACAATACCAACCAACCACAGCTCCCAGGGTCTAAACAACCAGCCTCAGAGCACTTAGGGAGGGACCCATGGCTTCTGCTGTATATGTAAGAGCGGAGGGCCCTGCTGGGCATAGGTGGGAGAAGAGATCCTTGGCCTCATGAAGGCTGGACGCCCCAGGGGGTGGGAATTTGAGGGTGGGGAGGTGGGAGTGGGGGGGGACTATGGGGTACATCTGCAGAGAAGCAGGAGGAGGGGTGAGGGGATAGGGGGTTCCTGGGTGTGTGTGGGATGGGTTAAGGGGACAACATATGAAATGTATTTAAAACATCCAATAAAAAAGAAAGAAAGAGAGAAGGAAAGAAAGAAACAAACAAACAAACAAAAGTTAGTTCTTGCAGGGCAGCGGCAGGACCAAGGAACAAAAGAATACCAAATCAGACATATAAATTCTACAAAGATAGAAACATTGAATTGTGGCATAAATTGAATAACAACTGCAGAAGATTTTATAATACACTGCTTGGAACATGGCAATCTGCTCAGGCTGACTTGGATATTTTCTTTATGTCTCATGCCCTTGAATCCACAAGAGCTACCAGCCTGAGAATGGACTATCATACTTTGGCAAAAATATACCTCTAGATTCTTAAAAATTGTATTTTAAGGTTGATCTAGGGGAAATGATTGTAAAAGATAGTTCTGTTCTGTCACAGTTTATCAATTATGACTAAGAGAAAGTTAAAACATATATTCCGAGGACAAAAATGATATGATCTATGTTTTAGAACAATATTAATCTATCCTTGCCTACTGAGTTCTGAGCACTCCAACCTCCAATCAGTCAGGCTGAAAGATTCCCCCTGACCCTGAGCCTGACTCACTCCTCCCTCCTTCTAAGACTCCTTGTCTCCTCTGTAGACATGGTCACTGGAACATTGGCCGTCAACACGTTATCTTACTTTTTATACTTTTCTATTTCTTTCCTTTCTTAAATTATGTCTTTTCTGTTGAGTAATTAATTATAGCAATCTGCTTTTTTATGTTGGTTGTTGTTTTAGGTTATAAAATACCAATAATTAACATACTATTATCTTTCTCCAAAAGCAATCTTATCATGACTGTTATTAGAAGCTTTACATATGCTTTATTTATACATTTCCAACTTTTATGCTGTTTTTGTCACTTATTTTCCTTTCACGTATTTTACCTTAGCTCCCAATTGCTAAAGCTTCAAATGGTCAGGTTGTTTAATTTTAAAGATATTTATAACACAAAATTTGGGCTTTTATTGTTGACGATAAGTGTCATAGTTAAGGTTATGAGCGTCATAATAAAGCACCATGACCAAAGCATCTTGAGAAGAAACGGATTATTTGGACCACATATCCTGAGTCACTATGTAGGGAGGAAAGCCAAGACAGAAACTCAAACCACACAAAAGTTAATGCAGAGGCCATGGAAGAGTGATGCTTATAGGCTCACTCCCTGTTGCTTGCCAGTCTCCTTAGAAAATCCAGGACCATCAGTCCAGGAATGAAACGACACACAATGGCCTAGACCCTCCCCCATCAATCAATAATTAAGGAGATATCCAACAGGCTTGCTTGCTTATATCCACATCTTATGGGGACACTTTCTCAACTTAGTTTCTCTCCTCTCAGATGACTATATCTTGTGTCTAGTTGACAAAAACCTAGTCAACACAGTAAGGCTTTACCTAGAAATGTCGTTGTATGAGGACAATATAATTAAATTTCATTTTATGTGTCCATGAAATGACTCAAAATTAAGAAGCTTTTTTGTTTGCTTTGTTGATTTGCTTGTTTATTTTTGAGAAAATATTTTAATTACATTTCTCCTTTCCTTTTTCTACTTCCAAAATCTCCCCTATATCCATCTGTCTTTTCTTCAAATTGATGGTCTCCTTTTTCATTAATTTTATACACACACACACACACACACACACACACACACACACACACTTGCACATTCTCCACAAGAATCTGTTTTCAGGGCTGACCTTTTGACAATTGACAACCAGTTGATGTGCTCTTCCCTGGAGAGAAGTGCCTCTCCTGCTCACAGCTTTACTCAGTTGTCTATAGTTCTTTGTGTCGGGTTGAGGCCACATGGGTTTTTGCCCCATCTTGTTTGGCATTTTTGTTGCTGTCCTTCTTACTTAGCTTACATCCGGGTGGTCGTGTATATGTGAGTACAGCTTCTGCGTTACTAGGAGACACAATCTCACAACAAACTTCCTGATCCTCTGGCTCCTACATTCTTTCTGCCCACTCTTCTGCAATGTTCCCTAAGCTTTAGGTGTGGAAGTATTTTATAGATGCATCTATTCTGGCTGTGTATCATTTTCTGAAATGGTCTCTGACTGTCTGTTGCCAAAGGAAAAATCTCTATGAGAAGCTAAATTTATCTGTGGGTAAAAGGACAAATATTTGCTGAATACTGTTGAAGATTATTATGGTTTAATAAATAAGTGGTCATAAATTCTCCTCCAATAACTATGATTGCACTAACACTGAGTAGTTAACGCAATTTCTGGTGCCAGGCATGATATCCTTCTCATTAAGCAAGTCTTAAATCTAATTAGTGAGCTATTGGCTACCACCAAGGTATTTGTGCCACTACTGCATCCTTAGAGTTATCATGCCCATACTGGTTGGTGATATGGTTCCTAGGCGACATAATTTGGTAAAATTATTCCCTCTGTGAGAAGTTTACATGACTTCTAGTAGCATGAAAGCTAGCACTGAGGAGTGGGCATTCAGGTCAATTCTAGCTCAATGGGTTCTAGGTTCTACCTCTTAATGGCATGAAGGGATAGAGAGAAGTCTCATATGTTAAGAACACTGATTGCTCATGCAGAAGACCTGGGTTTGATTCCCAGCACCTACATGACAGCTGTATCTGTAACTCCAGTTCCAGGTCACTCTTCTGACCTTCACTGGCACCAGGTACACATATGGTAGAAAGGCATACATGCAGATAAAACATGTAGAAGCATAAAATAAAAGTAAATCTAAAAATCAAGCAATCTAAAAATAATCTAAAAAATTATTCATAAAATATGTTAAATTTTTCCATAGATATTTTTCTAAATAGATCTGGACATTCACAATATATTTTCTGTCATGAAACTACATTATGTTCATCTCTGCTTTGTTCTATTTTTAAAGAAGGAAGTCCTACCCCAGGATTTTAGGAAGAATGAAAATCATAGTATCATTACCATAAACATAAAACTCCCAGCAGTATGTTGTTCAAGCACACATAGCTCCATAAGTAGACACAACAGCTCTTGCCAAAACATGTTCTCAAAAATCAGCTTTGACACCACAGAGTAAAGAGGCAGGCAGTGAGTTGTGGCATTGACAATCAGGGTCAGGGCTGAAAGCAGTGGACAGAGGTCAGCACTAGCAGGGTACAATTAGAGAAATTACTCAGCAGACTTTTCTCTAAGGGAACAATGTTTGACTCGTTGCGTTGACAGTCCCTGCAGCCAGCAAAAATCTCAGAACTTGTTTAACATTTAGGGGATGCTGAGAAAGAAATGGAAAAAGAAAATTTGTGCGCATATGAGCACACATGTGAACGCACACACACGCACACGCACACGCACACACTGAGTGGATGAAGCAAAAGGCTGACACCAATAACTTCATACATACAAATACATACATAACACGCATACATACATACAGACAGATGAACAGACCTACAGACTAATAGGTAATTCTTAGATTAAAGGAATGTGAGGGTAACAAGCAGAACTCCACAAAAGCATGAAGTTCTCAGAACAAGTAGTCCTCGGGGTCATACTGGTCAGAGGCAAACCCACTGTGGCTGTGCTAACTGGTAGGCTGCATTCCATGAGTTCTAAAGCCATTTGTTGTTCCTCCTGCACGGCCCTCAGCAATCTCTCATGCAGTGCTAAATGAAGCTACAACCCAACAACAGAGTCTATAAGTAGTATTAGTCAGGGGCAGACTTTGTAGCAATGAAAGGAGAAAATGAGCCATATTTCATGTGGAGTTGTGTGGTTGTGATTTTTTTTTTTTTTTGTAATTTCAAAACTAGCAGGAAAGAGACTAGAAGGAGGACAGATGGCGCTCCTGACAGGGAAGGAATTCTGTCAAGAAGGGATGTCCACTGGGTAGAGTGCAGCCAACAAGGGAATGGAAACTATACAGTTAGGATTCCAGTTTCTATTAGGTGTAGAGATATCAAGAAAAATACATATTATTTCATATTTATCTCAGGCTTGATACCGAAGATATATACACGACACAGCTTGTGACATCAGGATTACATGGAAAAGTGATGATCCCAACAACTTATATGCTGCTTCTCCATATTTTTGAAACTTCTAATATATCCTATATGTACCTAGAAAGCATGGTCATCAAATATGCAAAAGTATTGCACGCATTGACTTCTACTTTCTTGATTTTTTCTTCCATTAATTTACTTATTTATTCACTTTACATGTTGATCTCAGCCCCCCTCCTCAATTCACCCTGGCACATCAAGTTACACAGGACTAGGCATGGCTCCTCTCACTGAGCCGGCCAAACAAAGCAGCCCAGTTAGTACAATGGGATCCATAGATAGGCAACAGCTTTAGGGGCAGTACTCCATACCTGCCATTCATGTGTGTTCTCCTGTGTAAATTTTAACTACGACACAAGAGGGTATTAGAATAAACCCAAGTTCAGATCTCTATAAGCATAGTTAACAGCATAATGCAAGATGTAAATACTTCATAATTTATTTTCAAAAATGCGTCTATATTAATTTCATTTGTACACATGCATTTCAATATTATTTTGAACAATAAAGAACCAAAATGAAAACTAAAAGATTTAAAAAATTAATATCCTGGATTTTTCACTGGATGAGTTACAACCTTTTGATCTATACCTTGTCAGAGGAAGGCGAAGCCATGAAAATAAATATTTAGTATCTGAAAAGTGGTACAGCTTGCCATATATGGCCACCAGGATTCCTGGAGAAGGAAAGAATGACAGATTGATAGGTGAACCAGATGCACACCTACAGGACTCATTTGATAAATTTGTAAGATTGGTTGTCCAAGTCACAGAGATGCAGACATTCTGCCTGGGGATGTTAAAGCAGCACAATAGGAGCACAAGATGGGTTTTCTAAGACCTTCCCTTAGAAGGAGGTTGCACAACAATTGTCCTCATAAACAGAGACACATGGAGGCAACAAAAATTCCATAGATTTACAATAGATCATAAAATAACACAAAATATGAGAAAACTTTCCAAACAAGTACCTAGAAGAGAAAAAAGAAATTAAAGCAGGCAAAAGAGTTCAGAGACTTTATTCACTACCATCAGATGTGAACTCAATTTGAATATGTACTTTTTCTATACCAGGAACTCAGGAAAGGAAAGATGTCACAGGAGACAGAAACGTTTAAGAGAATATGAGAATGCTTAACGAGATAAGATGTACTGCTCCAGGCAAGTACCCAGGCACATGCTGGGGCACAGATTCACACACAGCCACGTAAGTACACACAGACAAGAATACAGGCCATCTAGAAGTAAGTACTAGGCCTGCAGACGGGCACACTAAAGTAGGCTGTTAAATATATAATGCCAAAGGCTTCTGACTTCAAGGCTGTATTTATACAAAATTTACACAAGAGTTACATTTAGCCAGGAATGGCTATCTAATAATGGATATCTAATGTTAGCCAACTTGTGCTCACTCAGAGCGCCCAATATCTAGTGTTAGCCATATTGTCTCATGCCATATATTCATATCAGCATGGAATTGTACAGACATCAGTTCATTAAAACAATAAGATTCAACAAGAATGACAGTTTTCGTATTTCAGCATTTTATTATCACATGGGTATAATGTTAAGTGAAGTTGTTCTGTTTCAGGGCTGTGGAAAGTGTCCCTTTCTAAGCTATAGACAGAGCTAAATAAAATAATATAGTTAATTATGTATGTGTTACATTGTGCTGATGGTTGTGTCTACTATTATCCTAGGAAATAGGAAATTATAGAGGTATATGTTACTCACTAAAATAGTGTGATTAGTTTTACTGGAATATAGGTGATCAAACATAGAAGTTGCCTTAGAAAATGAATTTTAGCATCTATTATGGCAGGATACTGAGAAGGAGAATTATACTTTTTATTGGAACTGAATAAGTACATAGAGTTTTCCTTATAATAGATCATTTTGTGAACATTTCAACAAAACACAATTTTACAGTAAAAAAAAATCAAAAATCAGCCTTTGCACAACTTGGATTTTTTTCTTTTATGTTGAAGTCACAAGTCACTATTTCTGTCCTTAAATAAAAGTATAAGTAACCAAAAGATAGGCAATTAAAATTCTGATTTGTGGTGATTATTCAGAACACTGTGTCTATAAAATTTAAAGCCCATACAAAGCATAGGAAGGCAGGTTTCAGAAAGATTGACCAAACAAGTTTACCTCCCCATAATAGAAACCACTAAAACAAAAAATTTACAAGAGCATTAAAATAATTAATTTCAAAGCTTGCTATGTAGACTAGATGAATTAGTAAGATAGTGGCAGACAGCTGAGGGACACATCTGCAGTGATCTCAGACAGACATCAATGCCTATCTTAGTTAGGTTTTTCTATTGCTGTCATAAAACAATGACCAAAAAAGCAACTTTTGGAAGAAAGAACTTATTTCAGCTTACAGTGCTCCATCACAGACCATCACTGAGGGAAGTCAAGGAAGAAATCTGGAGACAGAAAATGGAACAGAAGCCATGAAGGAGTGCTACTTACTAGTTTGCTCTACTTGGCTTGCTCAACCTGCCTTAAACCATCTAGATGCAACCAGGATTGGTACCACCCCCAGAAAGCAGGGCCTTCCCATATCAATCATTAATCGAGAAAATGCCCTACAGATTTGCCTGAAGGCAAGTTTTGTGGAATAATGTTTTAACTGAAAGTCCCTCTTCTCAAAAGACTATGGTATGTGTCAAGTTGGCAGAAAACTAACCAACACACTGAGTTTTTACAGTAGATACTTGGTATGTTTTTTATAGTTAACAGAAAGATGCTTTTGTAGATCTGGAAAGAGGAATAACATGACAATCTCTATGAAACACATCTATAGACTTTCCTATGGAAATAGGAACCCAGGTGCTACACCCCAAGAAAAGATCTGGGTCAAGACTTTATTTAAGGCATAGAAATGGAATTCTTGCCACCTTAGAATTTCCCACCACAGGTCTTCACTCCTTCTCTCAATAATAAAAGAGAGTCATTAACGGTCAGGGTTTCAAGTAAATGTGTTACGGATGTTAGAGGTAACTTAGAAAGTAGGAGGCAGAGAAAATACACTTGCAGAGCTCAGAATCATGTGCATAGGGCCACTTTTATGTAACTAGATAGTTGTATATATGGCCTCTGAATCAGTCGTAAAAAGACAAATTCTTGGGCCTTCATTTGGAACTTGTCATCCACTAATGGTAAAAACATAATTTCCCTGTTGTCCATTTCCAGTGGTATTTTTCTGGTTTACTGGCTTCCAATTGTGTGCCAAGTTAAACACACAAAATGAAAGACTTGAAGCCAAGATCCACATCTAAGAGAAAATAAGCTGTGTTTGTCTTGATGGGGCTAAGATGTATCACTCACTGTAGTGTCTTTTTGTTTGTTTGTTTGTTTTTGTTTTGTTTTCTGTTTTTTATTTTGGGAGTTTTTTTTGGGGGGGTGACATCAGTAGGCCAGCTCTGAGTAATGTGCTCTGAGCTTCCCTTTTCTGCAGGTAGTCCCCCTGTGGTCTTCCTGAAGGATGTAATTCAGCCTTTCCCTACTGGAGGGGAGGGGTGCCTACATGCTTCATGACCTTTTTTTATCTGGAAGGGAGAGGTCTGGTGAAATTTTCCAAAGGCTCTGAGTTAACCTCTTCAAAGTAATATCCAATTTTCTTATGTTTTTCCTTATCCACTTATTACTGATGAGCAACTACGGTGGTTCTATTCTTTAGATATCATGAATAAGTTTTATAGCTGTTTCTATTATGAATGTATGTACTATGAATTGTGTCCCCCAAAACTTTGCATGAGAGGGTCTGCACATAGCTATTGTGTACCTACTAGCAGTTAATTCTGGTTGGTAAATAAAGATGCTAGCAGTCAATAGATGGAGAGAAGAGACTGGCGAAGTTTTAGGTTTCCTGAGCTGGGGACCACAAGGAAGGAGGAGGGAGAGATCTGCCATGCTTTAGAAGAGTATGAAGAGAGGAGAGATACGGAGGTTACCACAGGGTAGAGAAGTAAGGAGAGCACCCCAAATTCTGGGTCAAGAAAATATGGCCCAGATGGCTGACTAATTGGAGTTAAGAGCAGCCAAGGTGGAGCATAGAAATTAGTAAATAGCAACTCTGAATTATCAGTCAGAGGTAGATTCTAGCAACATGGAGGTTACACAATCACTCAGTTATTGTGCTACTTAAGAAGTATTAAAATATAAAAACTGTGTGTTTGTTTGCATTTCATTCGGGAACATAAACAATTGAGGTAAGAAGCAACCCCGTGCCAGGATTTATTAAATATTAATTCTACAAGTATAGATAAACAAGTGCCTCTGCAGCAGTGCACAAAGAATATTGGTTCTTTCTAGAAGCAGTATAGCTGGTAAATATAGAAGATCCAGTTCCCGATTTGAGGGTTGTTTATAATTTGTTCTCTGAGAGTTTCATATACATTTTGCCCACATACACCCTTTCCTCAACTCTTTGTATATTCAACCTATCTTTACCTACCTAACTTTGAGTCCAATCATTTTTGACCCATCAAGACCAATTTGTGTTACCTATATGCTCAAAGGCCCATGAGCTTCACTGGAGCACAGCTGACCTAGCAGTAGCCATGCTCTTAAAGAAAACTGACTTTACTTCTCAGTGGCTGAAGTAGTTTAACAGTCTCACCTACTCTATAAGGGCTCCCCATGCCCTGCATTTGTTGTCCTAATGAAGGTCATTCTGAGTGTGATGATAAGTATTTTTAATGCACTTATTTAATCAGGATTTCTTTCACAAGTGGGGAGGGAAGGAGAGACCTGGGAAAGAAAGTGGAAGGAGGCGGTGAGAAATGGGGAACCTGATCTGGAATTGGGTGAGGAAAAAGGACTATAGCCCTAAAGGCCAGCAGAAAGAATGGAAACAGGTAACCTCCGGAGGTAGGAGGTTGGGGGGACCCTCCAGAATGCATCAGGGACCTGGGAGGTGAGAGACTCTCAGGACTCAAAGAGAGGGACCTTAGATGAAATTCTGAACACTAGGTAGAGGGAACAGAATAAGCCCACCTCCAGCAGGACGACGGGGCATCAAGTGAGGGAAGGGGCTACCATCCCACAGTCAAAACTCTGACCCCAAATTGCTCCTGTCTGAAAGAACTGCAGGGATGGAAATGGAGAGGAGGCTGAGAAAAAGAAGTCCATTGACAGGCCCAAAGTGGGATCCAGCTCAAGGGGAGATCCCAAGGCCTGACACTATTACTGAGGCTATGGAGAGCTCACATAAATGGACTTATCATGAACACACTCTGGAAGATCCAGCAAGCAAGTGAAAGAGTTTGCACCTAACCAATGGACAGAAGCTGCTGACCCTTGTGGTTAAATTAGGGAAAAGCTTGAAGAAGCTGAGGAAGAGGGCAACCCTGTAGGAGGGTCAGTGATCTCAATTAACCTGGACCCCTGAGATCTCTCAAACACTGGACCACCAACAAGGCAGCATACACTACTGATACGAGGTCTGCAACACATATATAGCAGAGGACTGATGGGTCTGGGTTCAGTCAGAGATGTATCTAACACTCAAGAGACTGGAGGCCCCAGGGAGTATAGATGTCTGGTTGGGTGGAGGATGAGCAGTGAGGATATCCTTGTGGAGGCAGAAGTGTGGAGAGGAGGTATGGGATATGGAACAGTTTGAGGGTAGATGGGGTGTGGGGGAGACGGGAATAAAATCTGGAGTGCAAAAATAAATAAATAAATAAATAAATAAATAAATAAATAAGACATTAAATTTTTAAAAAGTCATGAGCTACCCAGATAGCTTTCACATTTTTTTGCTGGCAGAGTGAGCTGTTTCAACCAGAGGGTTTTTTAAATAGCAAGAAAAAAAATGTTTAGAGCAGAGCAGAACATACACACACAAACACACACAGAGGTGGGGGAGGGAGAGACAAACAGGCAGGAGAGAGAGAGAGAGAGAGAGAGAGAGAGAGAGAGAGAGAGAGAGAGAGAGAGAGATCTAATTAGATTTAACACACACACTCAACAAGAGGTAAATCATGATGCCTGGTACTAAAAACTTAGCCAAACACTCAGAACTAAAGAACTCATGTATATTGGTGGAGAATTTACAAGTACCACTTTACTAAAACAGCACAATCTCTAACTACATTCATTATCTGGTCTTGAGAAGTCCAAAACCTTGGGAATAACATTTCTTTCAATTCCCTGGCAAGCATACTGTGCTCCTTAGACGGAGCTGCTACAGGGGGCCTTTAGTCAATGATGGTCCTGACTTAGGGAGGATAAGTCTGGAGCCATATCAACTCCTGAGACACCTAGCTGCAGGAGATAACAAGGCCAGAACAGAGCTGGTTTCCAAAATTCTTCAAGGTCTCACTAAATATAGAGAACCTAACATAATAGTCAATCAAAAATTGTACTAATGTCAATGCTTCACCCACACCAAACATATTAGAGGTTATCTAATCCTTCTGGAAAATTCTCCTAGCCCTACATAAAAGAGACTTATGAACCCCTCTGTTTGTTACCATTTTCATAAATAGTTGACATTTGCTGGTAATTTCTGCAAAATAAACACTCTTTGCCTTTGCATACTATTTGAGTCTTGGATCTTCCTTCAGTGATTCATAGATCCTAAGATTCTTATACCCATAAATAAGTAAAGTCCTTAACACTCATCAAGGAAATTTGTCTTAGCAAAAGACAGAGATGGTTACAAAAAACCATAACCAATCAAAATCCAGAGTTGTGGAGCCTAGTCCCAATGGATATATTTATAATACATATTCCATACCTAAGGCTCGGGGAACATTGTGGGGGGGGGAGATTTTAAGAGTTTGTTGTGAGATCATGTCTTCCAGTAGTATCCAAAGCTACATTCATAAAGTCCCTAAACATGAGCTTCATGAGGACAACTATAGACATGCCAAAGTGGACAAACCTATCCAAAGAGTTACAGGAAACTAAGGAATGCTGATAGTGGGGAAAAAAGATTTTTCTCAAGGGAAGCACATACAAATTCCTTATTAAATAACATCTAGTCAGACTTGAAAACATATGTTTGTATGTGTGCATGTGTGTGTGTGTGTGTGTGTGTGTGTTTATTATATACATATGTATAGCAACTGGCCAGACCTGAAAACATTATACAGAATGATCAGCTTATATTTTGGAATATGTCTCTACACATATATCTGTGTAACAACAGTTAATGAAAAAAATCATTAATTTGAAAATAGGAATGAAAGGATTGTGAGAGGATTTGTAGGAAGGAAAAGAAAGGGGTAAATCTCAAGCATAATAGAAAAAAATTTAAAGCTTCTGAACAGCAAAAGAAACAATCAAAAATTTAAAACCAAACCATGAAAGGAGAAAATATTTGTAAGCTATATACTCAATGAGGAATTAATATTCAAGATATGTAAGAACAGATATGGCAATATAGGAGAGGGACACAGCATTGGACTAGTGTCATAGAAAGAAACAGAATCTGGAATTCTTATGAACTGTTGGAAAGAATGGAAAATAATGTAGTCACAAAGAAAAACTTTACAGAAATTCCTTAGAATAAGAAACTGAAAGCCCATCTGCTCAAACAATTCCAATGTAAGATACTAAGAGAGAGCTACTCTCCCACGTTCATTGCAATATTATTTATAATAACCAATACAAAAAGATAACCAAGAGGATACAGGAATAAGTGAATAAAATATGAGTTACAAGTACATAACTGGATGTTACTCAACCATAAAAATAAGAAAATCATGTCATGTATGAAAACATGTATGATGAGAGATGACATGATGCTAAGTGGGGCAGATGTATAACTATATTATCTCATTCATACATGGACCATAAAAAAGTTATAATCACAGGATCAGAGGTTGGAGTGATGGTTTCCAGTGCCTGGGAGTTGGGGATGTGTGGGAAATGATTAGCTCACACATAGGCATGGGCGTGGGTTCTTGAATCTTGTTGGGCTGTTGTGAGTCTCATGGCTCCAAAGAGGTTGGAGCTTGGGAGCCTTGAGTGAGTTCACTTCACCCATAGCACTGGGCGGGCACTACAGGGCCCCACCCAGCAGGGGGAGTTCTCACTCAGTCTGAAGCTCCTTGGAGGCGCAGAGCTCTTGGATTGGGGTTCCCCAGGCCAGGAGGTGGACAGGGACCAACTGATCTCAAGCCCTTGGGCTCTCAGATGCCACTGAGAGGCCATGGAAGGACTGAGACTGGGGGCATGTGGGCTGACCCACAGCCAAGAGAAACAAGGGGGGAGAGAAGAAAGAGGCCCCAGCAGTGCCCCACAGGAGAGACTCAGTTACTGTACTTGCTTAGCAAACTCGGTGGCCCAGCTAGCTTGCTTGAAGATGCAAATCCCCTTGGCTGGAACACAGAGAGGTCCTCCAGGTAGGAAGTTAGGCACTGGGCCTGCAGCTATAGCTGCTCATTAAAGGCCTTATCCTCATTTTCCCATGGTGGGCCCCAAAGAAATGAGAAAGTCCATGGTTCCAAAAGAGTTTATTTTCATGACGTCTGTAGATGGATCTTGCAGTACCCCATGAAACTCGGGGCAAACCTGAGTTAAATAGGGAGGGAGAAGGGGGAAGGATCTGCAGAAGAATGCTTAATTTGCTCTGCCCTCTGGCCTTCGGTATCTCATTAGTATGTAAATCTCTCTAGGGCCTGAGGCCTGTAGACACACCTTCTACCTGTATTCTTTGGGAGGGGCTGCATTACCCTACATGACTGAACAGTGCAGGTTAATGGAGTTGCACGCCACATGTTAGGAGCCTGGATTCTGGAAGCATGGTTGAATAAACGCAAGTCCCTTGCAGGGTCTCTGGGCTCCTTCCAGCCAGGGCTTCTACCAAAAACCACAACCACTTTCACAGTCCTACAGGGATTAGGGACAGCTATTAAAAAAAAGATATAAAGTTTCTGTAACAAGAAATTTTTATTTCTTCTATGTAGAACACATATGATGACAAATGCATGAATTAGATTATAGTAGTCATTACACAATGTCATACAATCACCAAATTCTGCCTCTTGAATATATCTAATCACAAGAATGACTATAAACCAAAAGTTATAATAATGTCTTGTCAGAGATGCAGAGAAAGGAGTATATTCATACATTACCAAGAAGACCACAAAAACATTCAGCCACTTTAAAAGCAGGCTGGCATTTCTGATATACCATATATACTTACCTAACATGTTACCAGCTCACTTTATCCCTAGAAATTTACAGAGAAGAAACAAAAGCAAGCTAATGTTTTGTAATCTTCACAGTAGCATCAATAACAATAGTTAAATGCCAAAAACAGTTCTAACATCCATCAAATGATGGATACATTTTAAAATTTTAATTACCAGTTCAAGAGAGACTATCATGCATTACTTTGAAATATTAATTTGCAATGTGACTGAACAGCAAAGAGTAATCCTGACTGAAGAAAGTAGATAGAGAAGACATTCTGCTTAATTCTATTTATACAAAACACCACAAATGGCAATTAAGTGGAGAAAGAACATAGAGCCTACAGCTAGGGCTAGAAGGGGTGACCACAAACAATTATAAGAGATGGAGCTCCCTGGAAAAGAGAAATAAAACAAATTATGTGGGTGGACAGGGGATAGGTGGAATGGAAAGCAGAGGGCTCAAGTTGGGGTGGGGGGGAGAGAGAGAGAGAACAGACACAGAGATAAACACAGAGAGACAGAGAGAGACAGAGAGAGAAAGAGAGACAGAGACAGGATGGGGAGAGAATTGAAGTAGATGGGCACTTATTGGGCAATATGGAAATCTAACTAGGATTCCTAACCATGGAGGATATGGAAGCCCCATTGAGGAATCGATACCACAGTCAGGCTACAACTTTAGGGATAGCCTCTGCTCCAGCTGTTGGGGGCCCACATGGAAACTGATCTGCACATTTATGTATGTCCTGGGGGCCTTGTTCAAGCCTGTGTGTATACTTTGGTTGGTGGCTTAGTCTCTGAGAGCTCCCAGAGTTTCTGGCTAGTACACTCTGTTGGTCCTCCTGTGGGGTTCCCACACCATTCAGGGCCCCCAACTCTTCCATAAGAATCTCCAGCTTCTGTCCAATGTTTGGCTATGGGTATCTGTTTCTGTTTCAGTCAGCTGCTACTTAGAGCCTCTCAGAGGATAGTTATGCTAGGCTCCTGTCTGCAAGCACAACAGAGTATCATTAATATCAGGGATTAGTGTTAGCACATAGGAAGGGATTCAAGTTGGGCAGGTTATTGGTTGGCCATTCCTTAGATCTCTGCTCCATCTTTGTCCCTGCATTTCTTTTAGACAGTACAGATTTTGGGTGCAAAGTTTTGTGGGTGAGTTGATGTCCTTATCCCTCCACTGGGGGACCTGCCTAGCTAGCTACAAGAGGTGACCTTTTCAGGTTCCATGTCCCCATTGTTATGCATTTTGGTTAAGGTCACCCACATTGACTCCTGGGAGTCTCCACCATCGCTGTTCTCTGGGACTTCCTAAAGATTTTCCCCCTACTCTCGCACCCACAGCAGCTGCAGATTTCCATGCACTTTCCTGGCCCTCTGGGTCTCTCTCCTGTCTCTCTACACACTTGATCCTGCCTCTCCATTTCCCTTCCCTTCCACTTTCCCACCCACTTCTCTCCCTCCTGCCTCCTATGACTATTTTGTTCCCCTTTCTAAGTGTGATTCAAGCATCCTCACTAGGGCCTTCCTTCCTGTTTAACTTTTGTGGGCCCATGGGGTATATCATGGGTATTCTGTACTTTATGGCTAATATCCACTTAACAGTGAGTACACTTGTAGGCCATGCTATACTGTTCTTGGACATATACCCAAAAGATGCTGCGTCATCCACAAGGACACATACTCCACTATATTCATAGCACCTTTATTTATGATAGCCAGAAACTAGAAGCAACCAAGATGTTCATCAACTGAAGAATCAATACAGAAAATGTTGTTCATTTACACGATGGATTCAGCTACTAAAAACAAGGACATCATGAATTTTGAAGGCAAATAGATGGAACTAGAAAATATCATCGGAAGTGAGGTAACCCAGACCCAAAAGGACATTAAATAGCAGTTTTTAATTAGAATTCTGTTTTTCTTGGTATATGATAGGTGCTTAATGGCAGACTTTTAAATGTTTTATTGATTCCCTATGATTCACTTTCAAAATATCTAAACTATAGTTTAATTTGTTTTTAAATGTAGTCTCTCAGTAAAAGCTTACTGATTTGCACATCCAAATTCTTCCTTGCCAGACACTTTTCTAGGCTGAATCTCTGAGTTCAGGAGAAATGGGCCTATCCTCCCATGGAGCACCAGACTTGATTGTGCTAAATTAAAAATGGGCTCATCCTCTTTGTGTAGTTTCTATCAAGAGCAAGCAAAATTTGATCTTTCTTCTTCTGTATCTTCCATCGGTCCTCAGCAAAGGCCAATGGTCTCTATTTATTGAACAGTACATAAAACATGGTGTAAGAAAGGAATGGGGACTCTTTTGTCTTTCATTTTTGCTTGTTTGAGTTTTTGATTTGCTTTTTCACAGTGACTAATGGATTGAATAAATGAATACCCACAAGGCCTTTTAATTTCACTGGCAACAATTTTCTGGATATTTTGCCTCTTCCTGGTGATTTCAGCTGAGGAAAACATGAGTTCCTTTATTTCAATCTCTATTACTAGTATTAATTCTCATTCTGGTCTGGGGCATGCAAGGGTCACAATGTGGAGAGAGGCAATATGGCTTAAGATTAAATTGTCTCGATGAATATGGTTAACTTGGTTGCAAGGTCAAGAGAAAAAAATCAGCTTATGAAGATAAGAGTTATTTCCAGAAAAAGTCATTCTCACGGTATTTGAAAATTAGCACTTTACTTCAATGATTATCATATCTATTTGGCAAAAATATGTGTCCATGTTATCTCTTAGAAACAAAGCTCAATGTTCTTAAATGATTTTTTTATATTTATGTGTGTGTGTGTGTGTGTGTGTGTGTGCCCACACGCATGTGCTCAGCCATGTGCATAATGTATCTATACAAGTGTACACAGAGGACAGAAAATGATATGGGATTCCCTGGGGCTGCAGCTTATAAGCCACCTGACATGGATGCTGGTAACCAAATGTGCTCTATCTAAGAACAACAAGCTTCACTAGCCACTTGACCATCTTTCCATTTACCCAAAAGATTATCTTGATAAGAATATAATTTAAGATTTTATTAAGCATTAATTGCTTTAAGTTGTCAATTTACCAACTGTAAACTTAATGTTGGATTTTTAGGTGTCATTAAGTAATTGATCACAGAATTTAAAACCTATAAATTCCAGGATCTTAGAAGTGAAAAGAGCAGCAACAGTCTAGCCTTCTATTGTGTATCCTACACAGAGGTTCACTCAGTCTTCTTGGGCTCTGAAGACCTGATGATAAACTCTCCAATTCACAGTAGACTTCAATGCAAAACCATGGTCATGGTAAGCCCCATAGGAATATGTAGCTCCATCCAAATCTTAGCATTTGCCAAAATGTGATATAATAAATGAACCACCATTTTCTCTGTAGAGAAAAAAAATAAAGGAAATTAAAAAAAATAAAGAAATTATTGGAAAAATGCATCAAACTCTGGGAAGTGTGCTATGTGATTTTCACTGGGGAAAGACTAAATGGAGGACGTCAATTTCTTCTTCTATGAGCAATTAACTCCTCACTGCTCCTGGTTTCTGCACACTTAAAGCTGAGGAAGCTGTAGGGACCCATTCTACTGCCTTGGCTTTGCTTTCCTTAGTCTTGAAGCTTTTCCAAACTCCAAGAGAAAAGAATCAGGGATTGTTAGTAGGTCTTGAGAAATACAACTATCCAATCACAGAGTACTTAGGAGCAGATAGGACAGGGTATTGAGTGGAGGTATCTTAGAGCATCCTGTTGTCTAGAATCTTTCATGGAGTTCAGAAGGTAAGACAACTTTACCACGGGGCCTCTTTCTATCATGATAGATTGCATCCTATAGCAGAGGTCTACTGAGCATCAGGCTTTGGGATTATCTCATGTTGTGTACACAGTTCATAGTTCCTAATAAGTAAAATTAAGGTAAAAGGTAATTGATCTGTATGTTTGTACATGTTCAGCACAATTATAGTCTTAGATTCCAAATGCAAAAGCCACTTTCAGAAATCACAATATTAAAGGGAAGTACACATGTTTCTTTGTCTTTTACATTACATTGATTTGGTAAGACACGTTTACTGTCTATTACGAGCATGGAATATCAATAACACAAATCTAAAATTTTGTTATGAAGTCTTCATTACTTAGGAAGAACTTGCACTTGGTATTTTACTCTTACCTGTATGCCAAACAGAAAACGCATTTGTTGAAATAAGTACGGCCATTGGTTGCACAGACTGGAAAATACCGTTTGGGACAAAATCTTATAGGGCTATGCCCTCTACACATTACCTGAAAAAAAAAAGATAACATAAATGTATAAGACAATGGGTTATTGAATGAAAAGTTCTTCACTCTTAATACGTAATGCCATAAAATGGTTACATATAATCTGTAAATAAATGTAAAGTACATAGACTACAGTAAACCATGTGAAACCAATTATCATGTTTTTAATTTGTAAGGGCTCTACTAATAAAAACACCATGCACCTGGCACAACATACTCTTGAAAAGCAGCTGGCTCACATTACAACATCAGGGAACTTCCCCACCAGATAACATTTCCTTCATCCCCATCACTAAATTGAATTTTCTATTTATATTTCTAAAATTCCTCTTTAATTACTTTGCAATTCAGTATACATATTTACTGTGTGTGCATGTCAATACATCTCACTTATGTACATGTTCACGAGCACATTTTCAAATTTAGATACTTTTGCAATTTACACAATAATATTAATATCATATAATTATACATGTGTAGCTCAGCCCTGCGGCCGAGAAGTCAACTGCAAAAATACCCCCTGCCAAAATTTATCCCTCCCTTGCATCCTTAAAATCCCTAGCAGAAGAGGCATAGTCCCTAGAGAAGGAGGCAGCCAAATACCATAGTCCTGACTGCTCCCCCACCCCGCACTCCCTTCTGCCAAAACCACCTCCCTATGCTACCACCCCTCCATTTTGTGTGGCCGATATTACCGATTATACCATCAAAGCTAAAACACAACTTTCACCAAAAAAACGACTTCCCTTAGAAAGTTAATAGAGGAAAATCGAGAACATTTGCAGTTAATAAAAGAACTGCGAGCTCTTGATTTAAAATTAACTTCCCTCTCCCCGATGCCCACCATCTCCAAGAATAAATCAAAACCCAAGTCTCAAAAACCTATATTGCCCTTTCCTGTCACCAGGAGCAAAACTGCTATCTCTTCCAATAATGACCCTGGTGTTGGAAAAGATAACGATGATACAACGCCTTCCGAAATGAGGCCTCCGATTATGAAAACAAAGCTTCAGGAGACTCGGAAAGTGAGGGAGATGAAGTAAAAGAGAAGCAGTATTGCCGCTGCCTTACAGTAACTTTATCAGCCACCTTACTGATGCGGCTGAGAGGCTTGTTGGTTGTGATGAAAACAAAAGTGCCTTTCTCAAACACCTAGCATTTGAGAAGGCAAACCCTGCCTGCCAGTCTCCATACTGCCCCACCGTAGCAGTACCTAAATTTCTGATTATATAAAACTGTGTGCAGGCAATGGCTCAGCTCATGTGATAGGACTTCCTACTGGAGCTGCCCTTAAGGACTCCAAGCAGGGCGGCCCCCCAGAAGCTTGTTTTAATTGCAAACAGCCAGGGCATTTCTCTAGCGAGTGCAGAGCCCCTAAGGCAGAAAGTACACTCCCTGCCTCCTTGTGTCCCGGATGCCAGTGAGGGAGGCATTGGGCTTCAGAGTGCCGTTCTAAGACAGATGCACAAGGTAATGCCTTGCCTCCGAAGCAGAGAAACTTCCAGAGAAGACAAAACCCTGGGGCTGTCAGGTTTGTCCCTCAAATATTAACCCCTCAGACTCAAGTGTTGTCTCCCTCCACCGAGCAACTGCAGGCAGCGCGGGACTGGACCTCTGTTTCTCCACCGATACAATATTGACACCTGAGATGGGGACAGAAGTTCTACACACTGGGGGTCTTTGGCCCCTTGCCCCCTAATACCTTTGGACTTCTCCTTGGGTGTGCAAGTTCCACTCTCAGGGGTTTAAATATCTCCCTCGGAGTGATTGATAATGATTTCACAGGTGAAATAAAGATCCTGGCCTAACCCACCTCTGGTCCTGTGGCTGCTAAATCAGGACAGAGAATTGCTTAATTGCTTTTAGTCCCACGTAAACATCCTAATCAAAGATTCCTTTGAGAGTCTAGGGGCCCTAATAACCTAGGTACATCCGATGCTTATTGAGTCCAGCAAATTACCCAAGAGAGACCCCTTTTAAATTAAAATTAGAGGAAAAAGCCTTTGAAGGCCTTATAGAGACTGGAGCAAATGCCACGATTATCTCACAACAAAACTGGCCTCCTTCCTGGCCCCTAGCAGCCTCAGTAACACATCTAAAGGGCATCGGACAAATCTCTAATCCCAAACAAAGCTCTAAGATCCTTACATGGGTAGATGAAGAAGGCAATTCTAGTAAAGTACAGCCTTATGTTGTGCCTAACTTACCGATTAATTTATGGGGCAGAGGCATACTTGGCCAGTTAAATCTTATTACGTGTAGCCCTAATGAGATAGCTGCTCATCAAATGTTAAAATAGGTATTTCAACCTGGACAAGGGCTAGGAAAACATTCACAAGGAATAAAAGAGCCTATCTCAGTGACTGAAAAATTTAACCACCTGGCACTTGATGCTGAAAATTTACCCTAATGGCCGTTGACATCCCTGTACCCCACGTCGACAAAATTACATGAAAATCAGGTAAAGTCGTGTGAGTTGATCAATTGCCATTAAGCTCAGAAAAACTGGCTGCAGCAACAGCGTTAGTACAGGAACAACTTGGTGCCAGCCATTTAGAACCTACCACCTCCCCTTGAGAAGCCAAATAAACATGGGCATCCCAATAGACTGGTCCTCTAACACCCAAGCGGTGGGCCCAGAAACATATACTTCAAAGTATATAAAAGACTTTTGTCTTGCTCCACCAGGCAAACTTGCTTGCTGGCCGCAGGTTGCTCCTGTACATCTGTCAGATAGGGGTGGTCCTACTGACCAGGTTAGAGAATTACAGGTTGAGAAACGAATCTAAGATCAAATTGATAGCCTTCTGCCTCTCCTTCATTATCATCCTCTTTTGCAGCCAAAACCAAGAGGCATTAATATAAACCTCCATACTACTGAGATCCTTGCTGCCACACATGCTGTCTTGAACTCTACCAACCCCTCCCTAGCCAGTGATTGCTGGTTGTGCCTTTCAATGGGAGCCTCCTGGCCCCTGGTGGTTCCTTTGTTTAATGATGCCTTGATCTCTTACTCAAAAAATTATTGCAGTTATTTAACACCTTTTAAAGTGGTGTCCTCTGGTTTTAATAAATCTACATACTTCTCTAGCCCTTGTAAAAATAATTCCTTTGATGTAGATCTTGGGTTGGCAACTTTTGCCACCTGCAGTCATTTCATTACTACTTCTGATCCCATATGTTTAGACAAAGGGAAAGTTTTTGTGTGTGAAGATAGTATGGCATATCCTTTTCTCCCTGTGAACTGGACCGGCTCTTGCCTTTCTGCAGTACTCTTACCAGATGTTGAAATTATTCCTGGGGATCAACCTGTCCCTTTGCCTAGCTTTGATACATTTTTTCCTAGGCATAAAAGAACTATTCAATTTATTCCCCTCTTGATTGGGCTTGGACTCTCTGGGGCACTTGCCACTGGCTCGGCTGGCATTGGGATGGCTATGGACACTTATAATAAGTTGTCCCAACAATTGATAGAAGATGTCAACATGGTTTATCAGTCTGTCAGAGACCTACAAAATCAGGTAGACTCTCTGACAGAAGTGGTCCTACAAAATAGACATGGCCTTGATTTGCTAACCGCAGAAAAAGGATGTATCTGCTTAGTTTTGCAGAAAAGGTGTTGCTTTTACACAAACAAATCTGGAATCATTCGAGACTTGATCTGAAAACATTAGGAGGAATTGGAAAAGAGTTGTCAAGAACTTTTTAACTACCCCATATGGTACGCTTGGAATGGGATCCTGCTTTACCTTCTCCCTTTTCTTGGACCACTAATTGGTCTGCTAGTATTGTTATCATTAGGATCTTTTTTCTTCAAAAGGCTCACTGGCTTTGTAAAACAACAAACTGACTCCTTGGTATCTAAACCTCTACAAGTACATTATCATAGACTTGATTTGGCTGATAGAGGCTTGGCTGAGCCTTGCAATGACCTATCTCCTTTAGGAGCTGCATAGAACTCAGATCTATGCATCTTGGTTTGGCATGGCACACACACAATGTGGGTACCTTCAAGGGGTGTGTGACAAGGTAATGCAGGGGAAGGACCCAAATTGTTTGCTTCTGAGTCCCCCAAAAAGCAAACCTGATTGCATAGAGGTTGGTGTTGATTTCTGGTGTCTCAAAGCAGCCAGCTAGGACCCTCGATATTCTATGTGGCCCATGAGACAAATAACCCTCTCCTCCCCAAAAAGACACCATTGCAGATGGTACTTGAAGGATCAGGTCAATACTTTTCCCCACTTATCTGCCAATGAGATTTCTTAATGTCTGCATTCACCTGCTAGCCTCATTTAAAATTGTCAAAAAGGAGCAGATGTCTAGAGCCAAACACAGGAAATGACCTGCTGTTCTGGGAAACCTAGTCTCAGGTCCCAGGAACTTAAAGAACATCTGGCATTTCCTGGGAGCCAGTTAAGATAGTGGGATGGTCTAGGGCAATAAGCATATGACAGTGGGATGATCTGGGGCAATAAGGATTCATTAGTGGGATAGCCCTGAGCAATGACCCTCACCCAAATTTCCAGGTTTGCTGTGTCTTTATAACCTGCCCCCTAAATTAAAGTTTCAGAGCTTGATCAGAACCCAGACTTGCTCTCATTCTTTGTGTCTCTTGTCCCTTCATTCTTCCGCTCCCTTCCCTAGGGTCTTGTCGAATCCCCGCAGGCCGGCTGGGGCAATATATATTACAGATATACAGATATATTGATATTTAAAGGAATAATTCATTTATTTTAAAATTTATGTAGCATGATGAAAGCAATCATTTTTAATGGTAAATTGACCATTGTGCTGCCCCTACTGCTCTGTAAATATATCAAATTACATATCTGATTGCCAATGACTGGAATTTGCAATTAAAATATTGATTTTTCTCATCTTGTATCAATAATAAGTCGTCTTGCATTTAGGGTTGATGTTTTAGACTTATTGCAATAAAATATACCATTTTTTAACTTTTAAGTAGTTTATTTTTTTGAAGTTGCTCAGTTTATAAAAAAGAAAACATTACCTTTTCAATTTCCATATAAAATAATAGTAACTTACTCTATGCTTGTAAATTGCTGATCTTATAAGGTGAGTTTCTGAAAACAAAACAAAAATGAACTGATAAAATATATAAAAACAACCTTGACCACGTTGTCTTTGGTGAGACGTACCTTCATCTAAATGTAGCAGATGCTAACATAAATTGCCTGCTGCTGTAGGTAATAAATGATAATTTTGTGGCAATAGTAAAAAAATAAATAAAAATACATACAAATCTAGAAAATTCTAATTTCCAAATATATATAACTCTGTAAAAAATAGCATCATATACTACTCTCCTATATAACTATTATCATACTGCAGTTGTTAATAGATCTTGGATATATTAACTTTATATAAAATTTTAAGTGAAATATTCTGGCCTCAGAGTTCTTTCATGTATTGATTTAAGTTGGAAAAAGCTCATCAGCTGCAATTTCAAAGTTCCAGGTGATGTTTCATAAGTGCCTCATTTTGTAATGCATAGGCAATCTTGAACTTGAAGGAAGATAAATCACTTCCTAAAGTAGCTCTTGACTTACAGGGCATGTTTAAAGACATTATTCCTTCCTCAGCTTTGCATTTAGCAAGAAGAGGATTTAATTAGCAATCTGGACTTAGAGTTGAGCAAAGACTGAAAGTCTATACAGCCCATTCTAATCCACCACTCTCTTTAAACTTCTCCAGTGTGAGCGAGTTAATATTTAAAAGCAAATAGAGAGAAATAAACCTATTACTCAGTTGCTCAAAAAACACAAAAGCCAAAGGAATCCACTGTTGTAATTTTAAAGAGGCATTTGTAACATGACCAGTTTAAGGATCATAGCCCCAATAGGACAAACTCGTTCACTCATTTTTGATTTTTCAGAGATTTTCCCTCCCTGAATATTTTAGAATATGTTTAAAGTTCTAATTTGGACTAAAAAATATACTCACCAGAACAAAGAAGAAATGATAAGGTAATGTATATAACTTGAACTCTTGAGAAGATGAACATTTTATGAAAGATAAACAAGAACCTTTTATGAAAGATAGACACGGTACCTGGGACAGCAAATAAAAACAACCAGGGCTCAGTCAGACAGTCTTTTGATTCTGAGAAACATTTCTATCCACTCAGAACCCTAATTAAGAAATGATATTCCCTTTTATCTATTTCTAAAATTTGATTCAACAAGGTCAGAAAATGTAATCATGAGAGACCACCCAGAGATAGGTAAATAGATGATAGATAGATAGATAGATAGATAGATAGATAGATAGATAGATAGATAGCTGTAACAAATTAAATCAATCAATCAATACAATTCAAAAATACTGAGAGACACATAGAGAGAGGGGAAAGGGGTAGAGGGAGGGGAAGGGAAAGAGGGAGGGGAGGGAGAGAGGGAAGGGAGGGGGACCGTGAGGGGGTGGGAGAAGGAAAAGGGGAAGGAGAGAGGGCAAGAGAGAAAGACTCCACTGTTATGATTTTAGGATGGACCCTAACCTGGAGAAGTCCTCACACAAGAATACCTCCTCACTGGGTGCCCCCTTGACCTACTTCACACAAAGATATTTGGTTTAAAAATAGCAGTTGAGAGACTGTGGTCTTTCCTCAATCACATCCTTACAGCTAAGTCTCCAATTTATCTGTGAGTGATGTGCTTTGTGGGTTAAAAAGATTGCACAAGGAAAATAAAACATAGTAACATCGTGAGTTCTTTCCAAAGGTTGTAAATTAGGTCATGAGAGAAGTGAAGCCTACCAAATACTTCTTGGTAGATCATGTCTTGGCAGATGGCATGGGGACAATTTGATCTCATGAACTCATAAGAACTAAAAGAATGAAAGTCCTCATTTCTTCGAACAAAGGGAAGATATATAAAACGTTTTCCACATGAATGACTTGTAAGAGAACAAGAGAATCAATGAGGAAAAAGTGAGTTTGACAATATTTGGACATGGGCATAGGTTTTATTAGAATTTTCAAAATGAATGTATAGAAGAATCATGGGAAGTTTCTAACAGTGGTAAAGATGTTGTTCTGCTGTTAAATAAGTGAATTGATAGTTAAGAGAAAAGGCCTGAATTTTGCATGACCAAAAGTTCCTAGGTAAGCCTCATCAACAGTCTGATTTAAGGAAGCTCTGGCGAAACAAAATTCAAAACTGCAGAGCTGAAGTGAGTACAGGCTGAGTGGAAACTTACCCTTTTAAGGGCTATTAAATATATTTATCTCAAATTTTTCTGCTTCTATAGACAGTAGGGATGGATTCTCACTGAGCATCTCCTACTGCTGTGCTTTGGGTAAATTTCTTTCTTTTTTCTTTAGGATATTAGAATATATGTCAAAATAATAAATAAATATTTACTGATAGTCTCTCTCTCTTTCTCTCCCCCCTCATTAAATTATAAACAGGCATCTAAAAGGTTAATAAAATAAAATCAGATAAAATAAAACCAACCAAGCAAGCATAAGACAAAAGAAAAGAAACAGAAGAAAAAGAAACAAAGAAAATCCTCAAGAAACATACATAGACACAGACACACAGAGAGAAATCCTATAAAAATACAAAATCAGAGACCATAATATATACATAAAAGTCATATAAGGATAAAAGGCAAAACAATAACAACAAAATCCCAAGGTCCTGATAAAGCATTATGAAATAATCTTGATTTTCAAAGAAGTGTTTTTTAAAATATAGACGATGGGCATGTGTCCATAATGTCTTTCTCAGTGTGTTTGGTGATGATGTATGGAAAACTGCTGATTGTAATAAGTTGATTTTGTATCCTGATATGTTGATGAAATAGTTGTTTCTAGAAATTTCCTGATGAAATTCTTGGGATTTCTTACATATATCATATCATCTGCAAACAGGAATAACTTGACTTCTATTATGCTGACCACACTTCATAACAGGACCTACACTAAAGAATTTTATCCAACTCACTTTATGAGTTAAGGAAGGAAGAGAGGGAGGGAGGGAAGGAAGAAGGGGGGAGAGAGGGAGGCAAAAAAGAAGCAAGGATAACAAAATTAGATATGTAGAGAGGTAGGGGGGTCTGGGAGGAGTAGAAGTGATATATATTCTCAAAACATTTCATGAAATTCTTAAAAGATTAAACACAATTTACATTTTAAAGAGAATATCTCATCATTCCTTCACCTGCTTCTTCAGTATCCAAATTAACTTGATCAAGGAGCCAATTAACCTCTTCTCCCATGAGAGCCATGGACTTCCTTTATCACCCAATTAGACTTCCTGCTACAAAAGCTACCAAAGCAACCAGTGCCAAAGCTGTCAACTGTAGTGTCAATTGTAGGCAACTCGTAGCAGAAAATCTTTAATAGCTGTCCCAGAAGGAATTTTATAGAAGGACTTCCTAGAGACTTCATCTAGGACATCATCAACACCCCAAAGGAGAAAGGCAGCATTGCCTGAGCTAAGCACAAACTTTAAACTGTGGTTTGGGCACCACACAAATCCATTCTTAACAACCCTATGAGAATGCAGAAATCGCAAAAAGAGAGTTTCTTTGGCTATCCATACCTTACAGAGCAGAGTCAAGAAGAGTCTACATACAAGGGAAGCTGGGCACCTTTAAGAGAAAAATGAGGCTAGTAAAATAGAGTAGAGCCCAACACAGGACCACAGAGACTAAGTAATAGACCAAGAGACAAAATAGCATTCAAATGATCACATTTTCTTATATTTCCACACTTTTCTTTATCCACTACAGCTATTAATTATCTGGAAGAGATTTCAGTAGTTTATGCTGTCACCCTACTCTCCTCCTCCTGAAAACAGGTATGTATTGTCTATATATAGGAGGTCAATGTAGCAGATCAAGACTGACTCCTATTGCTCATACCTTAACTATTTTGCTCTCACTTGTTTTTCCCTGTGGTTTTTCCCTTCTGTCTCCTTTTCTATACCAGCTCCTCTTTCTGTTAATACTTTCAAACTCCAGAGGCTAAGCTGGCTTACGATATCTCGGTATCATCACCTTCTTTTTTTAGTATACCACTAATCAAACTCCCACAAATTCTGTTCCTCATTTTTTTTATTTGCCTCAGTAGTTCTCACATCTTCTCTACATCCTATCCAGTAACTAGTATTACCTAATAGTCTCAATGATATTGCTTCTTTTTCTGTCCACTTGTGCACACAATAGCTAATATAGCATTGTACATAGTACTATCATTGTCCTTTTACTTTACTCCCTAAGCTAGTTGTTCCAGTAAGTAATCATTAACTCCAAAAGAACATAAAGAAGCCATTTCCAATGTAATTGTATTAAGACCTCTTTATTATAAGTTCAGGGCCTGGATAGAGCTGGTCTCCAATGAGTGCTGTCACTCCTAAGTTCACAGGTGAGACAACCACTTTTCTCCAATAACTGGCCAAAGAGGGACCCACCAGGAGCCCACAGGGCACAGGAACCATGAACAGGATCCTTCTGGGTTCCATAAGCACCCCTGAGCAAACCCTGTGACACAGCTCTCCATATCCAAATCCTGACCTGAGAGAATTGGTTTCCTGGGAGTGCCCACACACCTAAGATCACAGGCTCAAAGGCTCACAGGAGGGACAAGCTAGATTCAGAGACAGTAAGACCGAGTAACACCAGAGATTTCCAGATGGCAAGAAACAAACACAAGAACCTACACAACAGAAACTAAGGCTACTTGGCAATGTCAGAACCCAGTTCTCCCACCACAGCAAGTCCTGGATACCTCAACATACCAGCAAAGCAAGATTCAGATTTAAAATCACTTCCATGATGATGATAGAGGACTTTAAGAAGGACATAAATAACTCCCTTAAAGAAATACAGGAGATCACAGGTAAACAGGTACAAGCGCTTAAAGAGGAAACACAAAAATCCCTTAAAGAATTACAAGAAAACACAACCAAAGAGGTAAAGGAATTGAACAAAACTATCCAGGACATAAAAATGGACGTAGAAACAATAAAGAAATCACAAAGGGAGATGACCCTGGAGATAGAAAACCTAGGAAAGAAATCAGGAGTCATAGATGCAAGTATCACCAACAGAATACAAGAGATAGAAGAGAGACTCTCAGGTGCAGAAGATGCCAGAGAAAATATTGACACAACTTTCAAAGAAAATGCAAAATGTAAAAACCTCCTAACCCAAAACATCCAGGACATCCAGGACACAATGAGAAGACCAAATCTAAGGATGATAGGTATAGAAGAGAGTGAAGATTCCCAACTTAAAGGGCCAATAAATGTCTTCAACAAAATTATAGAAGAAATCTTCCCTAACCTAAAGAAAGACATGCCCATGAATATACATGAAGCCTACAGAACTCCAAATAGACTAGACCAAAAGAGAAATTCCTCCCTTCACATAATAATCAAAATACCAAATGCATAAAACAAAGAAAGAATATTAAAAGCAGTAAGGGAAAAAGGTCAAGTAACATATAAAGGCATACCTATTACAATTACACCAGACTTCTCATCAGAGACTCTAAAAGCCAGAGGATCCTGAGCAGATATCATACAGGCCCTAAGAGAACACAAATGCCAGCACAGGATACTTTACCCAGCAAAACATTCAATTAACATAGATGGAGAAACCAAGATATTTCATGACAAAACCAAATTTACACAAAATCTTTCCACAAATCCAGCCTTACAAAGGATAATAAGTGGAAAACTCCAACATAGGAAGGGAAACTACACCCTAGAAAAAACAAGAGAATAATCTTCTTCCAAAAAACTCAAAAGAAGAGAGACCCACAAACATAGTTCCACCTCTAACAACAAAAATATCAGGAAGCAATAGTCACTTTTTCTTTAAAAAAAAAAATCTCTTAACATCAATGGACTCAATTCTCCAATGAAAAGATATAGACTAACAGACTGGATACAGAAACAGGACCCAGCTTTTTTCTGCATACAGGGAATGCACCTCAGTGGCCAAGAGAGATACCATCTCAGAGTAAAAGCTTGGAAAAATATTTCCAAGCAAATAGTTAGGAAATAAGCTGGAGTAACCATTTTAATGTTGAATAAAATCACCTTTCAACTAAAAGTTATCAAAAAAGATAAGAAAGGACACTTTATACTCATCAAAGGAAAAGTCTGACAAGATGAATTCTCAATTCTAAACATCTATGCTCCAAATGCAAGTATACCCACACTCATAAAAGAAACTTTTCTTAAGCTCAAAGCACACATTGCACCTCACACAAGTAACAGTGGGAGACTTCAACACTCCACCCTCACCAATGGACAGATCATGGAAACAGAAACTAAACAGAGACACAGTGAAACTAACAGAAGTTATGATCCAAATGGATCTATAGAACATTTCATCCTAAACCAAAAGAATATACCTTCTCAGCACTTCATTATAACTTTTCCAAAATAGACCATATAATTGGTCACAAAATAGGCCTCAACAGATACAAGAAGATTGAAATAATCCCATGAATCCTATCAGACCACCACAGACTAAAGATGGTGTTCAATAACAACAAAAACAACAGAAAGCTCACATACACATAGAAGCTGAACAATGCACTACTCAATGATAACTTGGTCAAGAAAAAAATTAAAGAATTTTCATAATTAAATGAAAATGAAGGCACAACATACCCAAACCTATGGGACACAATGAAATTAGAATTCAAAAAAATTATCAGATCCTGCTACAATACTCAACAAATCTGGAAAATCTGGATGAGATGGAAATTTTTCTAGACCAATACCAAGTACCAAAGTTAAATGAGGATCAAATAAACCATCTAAACCTTTCCCATAACCCTTAAAGAAATAGAATGAAATATCAAAAGTCTTCCAACCAAAAATAGCCTAAGACCAGAAAGGTTTAGTGCAGAACTCTATCAAACTTTCAAAGAAGACCTAATACCAATACTCTTCAAACTATTCCACAAAATAGAAACAGAAGGAAGACTAACCAGTTCCTTCCATGAAGCTACCATTACGCTTCTACCTAAAACACACAAAGATGCTACAAAGAAAGAGAACTTGAGATCAATTTCCCTTATAAATATCGATGCAGAAATACTCAATAAAATACTCACAAACTGAATCCAAGAACTCTTTAAAAAGATCATTCACCATGATCAATCCTACTTGATTCCAGGGATGCAAGGATGGTTCAATATACAGAATCCATCAACATAATCCACTATATAAATGAGCTCAAAGGGGAAAAAAAACACATGATCATCTTGTTAGATGCTGAGAAAGCATTTGACAATATTCAGCACCTTTTCATGGTAAAAGTCTTGGAAAGATCAGGAATTCAAGATCCTTATCTAAAAATAGTAAGAGCAATATACAGCAAACCAGTAGCCAACATCAAACTAAATGGAGAGAAACTTGAAGCAATCCCACTAAAATCAGGGACTACAAAAGGTTACCCAGTCTCTCCCTATCTATTCAATATAGTATCCAAAGTCCTACCCAGAGCAATTAGACAACAAAAGGGGGTCAAAGGGATACAAATTGGAAAGGAAGTAGTCAAAATTTCACTATTTGCAGATGATATGATAATATATTTAAGCGACCCTAAAAATTCCACCAGAGAACTCCTACAGCTGATAAATAACTTCAGCAAAGTGGTTGAATATAAAATTAATTCAAACAAATCAGTAGCCTTCTTCTACTCAAAGAATAAACAGTCTGAGAAAGCCACAAATAATATAAATAAAAATAAATAAATAAATAAATAAATAAATAAATAAATAATATAAATAATGTAAAATACTCTAACCAAGCAAGTGAAAGATTTGTATGACAAGAACTTCAAGACTCTGAAGAAAGAAATTGAAGATCTCAGAAGATGAAAAGATTTCACATGTTCAAGGATTGACAGGATTAATATAGTAAAAATGGCCATCTTGCCATTTTTCTTGCCTAAAGCAATCTAAAGATTCAATGCAATCTCCATCAAAATTTCAACTCAATTCTTTTTTTTTTTTTTTTTTTTTTTTTTGAACATGAAATGCTTTTTTTTATAGCATGTTTTACAAGGGGAGGGGGTAAGAGGGTCCAGGTGGTGGAAAAGTACAAAATCTTCTTGGCCTGTGCCTTGAAACATGTCATGGTCTATATGGTACACTGCCTTGAATTATGATCTACCTGCAGTTCTTCAGAAGATATGGTACACTGCTTGAGTTATGGTCTCCCTGCTATTCTTAAGAAGACATGGTACTCTGATTTGAGTCTATCTGCAGTTGCTAAGCAGGATCTTGCAGTTGCCAAGCTTCAGAGGACATTGTGCAGGTGGGGAAAGGTAGGGGGTAAGGGTAAGGGCGAGGGTCCTGGCTTCTGGCATCTCCCCCTTCTCTGTTTAGTTAGAGAAGGCGTCTTATGTTCAATCCCAACTATGTGAGTTTTGAATTTGGATGTCTAATTATGGGGGGTCTTAGACAAGTTCACAACCCCAAAACACTGATGTGAGACGAGTCACATCGATGGTCGAAGGCTTTAGGCTGTCGACGATGGGCAACGTCAAGGGACTCTGATGTGGGTGAAAGGAGGGTGAGAGCCCTGTCTTAGGCCATGTAGGCTGCACCCACTCCCAGCACCACGCACTCCTTTTCGGCTGCATTGGGTGGGCCCCTGGGAAGTGGACCTACAATAATCCCGTCATTGGACTAACTCACAGCCATCCTAGTCTCTTGTAAATGTTCAAGTTACCAACCATTTGTCAGTTTGGGGTGTAATATTGTCATAAAGGAAGGCTCCCCAATGTTAGCGGCCATATCAAGGGTGGCCTTGGTTTAGGAAAAAGCCAATTTTTGTTGTGGTGATCAAGAGGCCAAGCTCTCTAGCGAGAGAAATGAGGGCAAAGCCAGGCATACCAGGAACCCTTCTGGAGGGCGTGGAAGTCTAGGGGTCGACCGTAGGGGGAGGCAGGGGAGCTGACAGCTGTGTCAGTCTCCTGCGGAGTCACTTCTGGATCCTCTGCAATTTTCTGCTGATGGTAATGAACTTCAACTGCCTTCTCGATGGCAGCATCAACCTGGTTCCGTGGACGACAGGTCACGGGCGATGATCTCTGTCTTGCTCAATCTTGATGTCATGCGCACATCCTCTCAATGAGGGTCCGTCCGGATGGGTCCGTGCCTCGAGCCCCACGTCTGGGTGCCACTTGACCCGACCGGCGGGTCCTGGTTATTCGTGGGGGCGAGGAAGACTGCAACCTGCTATTCTTCAGAAGATATGGTACACTGCTTGAGTTATGGTCTCCCTGCTATTCTTCAGATGATATGGTACACTGCTTTGAGTCTATCTGCAGTTGCCAAGCAGGATCTTGCAGTTGTCCAGCTTCAGGGGACCTTGTGCAGGTGGGAAAAGGTAGGGGGTGAGGGTAAGGGCGAGGCTCCTGGCTTCTGGTCCATCTGGGTTAGAACTTCTAATAGCAGGCATCACAGGTGATTCAATTTTACCTGGGATGCTGCGTCAGTTCAAGCTCCTGGGAGTCCCTGTTTTTCTTGGTTTTCTGCGGTTGGGTACGGAGCTGCTGCCTGCGACCTGCTCTAGGCTCGGTCCCAAACCGGAAGTGGTTCAACTCAATTCTTAATAGTATTAGAAAGAGCAATTTGCAAATTCATTTGGAATAACCAAAACCCAGGATAGCCAAAATAATTCTCAACAATAAAAGTATTCTGGTGGAATAACCATCCTTGACCTCAAGGTGTATTACAGAGCAATTGTGATTAAAAACTGAATGATAATGGTACAGAGACAGTCAAGTATGTAATAGAATTGAAGAAATGAACCCATACATATGGTCACTTGATCTTTGACAAAGGAGCTAAAACCATCCAGTGGAAAAAAGACAGCATTTTAAACAAGTGGTGCTGGTTCAACTGGAGGGCAGTATGTTGAAGAACGCAAATAAATCCATTCTTATCTCCTTGTACAAAGCTCAAGTCCACATGAATCAAGGACCTCTGCATAAAACCAGACACACTGAAACTAAGAAGAGTAAGTAAAGAAGAGCCTCGAACACATGGGCACTGGGTAAAAGTTTCTGAACAGAATATCAATGGCTTATGCTCTAAGATCAACAATAGCCAAATGGGACTCATAAAATTGAAGAGGCAAAGGACACTCTCAATAAGACAAAACAGGAACTAACAGATTTGGTAAAGATCTTTGCCAATCCTACATCCAACAGAAAGCTAATAGCTAATGTATACAAAGACCTCAAGAAGTTAGACTCCAGAGAACCAAATAACCATATTAAATGGGGTACAGAGCTAAACAAAGAATTATCAACTGAGGAATATTGAATGGCCAAGAAGCACATAAAGAAATGTTCAAATCCTTAGTCATCAGGGAAATGCAAATCAAAACAACCCTGAGATTCTACTTCACACCAGTCAGAATGGCTAAGATCAAAAACTCAGGTGACAGTAGATGCTGATGAGGATGTGGAGAAAGAGGAACATTCCTCCATTGTTGGTTGGATTGCAAGCTGGTACAACCACTCTGGAAATCAATCTGGGGATTCCTCAGAAATTTGGACATAGTATTACATGAGGACCCAGCTATACTACTCCTGGGCCTATACCCAAAAGATACTCTAACAAATAACAAGGACACATGCTCCACTTTGCTCATAGCAGCCTTATTTATAATAGTCAGAATCTGTTAGGAACCCAGATGTCCTTCAACAGAGAAATGAATACAGAAAATGTACATTTACACAATGGTTTACTACTCAGCTACTAAAAACAATGACTTCATGAAATTTGCAGGCAAATGGATGGAACTAGAAAATATCATCCTGAGTGAGGTAACCCAAAAGAACACACATGGTATGCACTCACTGATAAGTGGATATTAGCCCCAAAGCTCTGAATAACAAAGTTACATTCACAGACCATATGAAGCCCAAGAAGAAGGAAGATGAAAGTTGATGTTTTAGTCCTTCTTAGAAGGGGGAACAAAATTCTCACAGGAGGTAGAGGGTGAGTGACTTAGGAGGAAGAGAGGAGGGGGAAGGAGAAAATAGATGGGCAGGATCAGGTATGGGGGGGAAATGGATATGATATACAAAGGGTCAGGAATTTGAACCAAGCTGTGTAGCCATGGGAGATGGGGTACTGGGGCTAGCCATCAGCAAGTCCCAGATGCCAGGAAAGCAAGAAGTTCCTAGGACCCAACATGGATGAGACTAGCTGAAAGGGGAGGGATAACCATATCCAGAAGTTAGGCAAGGCCCCCAGGTAGGGAATGGGGCCACCCAATTATCTCCAAATTTTTAACCCAGAATTGCTCCTGTCTAAGGAAATACAAAGACAAAGTGTAGAGCAGAGACTGAAGGAAAGGCCATTCAGAGACTGCTCTACCTGGGAATCCATCTCATATACAGACATCAAACCCAGTCACTATTGCAGATGCCAAGACATGCTTGCTGACAGGAGCCTGATATAACTGTCTTCTGAGAGGCTTTGCCAGAGCCTGACAAATACAGAGGTGGATGCTCTCAGCCAACTATTGGACTGAGCATGGGGACCCCAAATGAGGAGTTAGAGAAAGGACTTAAAAAGCTAAAGGCATTTGCAACCCCATAGGAAGAACAATATCAACCAATCAGACCCCCATCCCAGAGCTCCAAGGGACTAAACCACCAACCAAAGAGTACACATGGAGGGACCCATAGCACCATCTGCATGTGTAGCAGAGGATGGTCTTGTCTGGCATCAACAGGAGGAGAGGCCCTTGGTCCTGAGAAGGCTTGATGCCCCAGTGCAGGGGAATTCCAGTGTGGTGAGGTGGGAGTGGGTAGGTGGTTGGGTGGGGAGCACCTCCATAGAAGCAAGGGAGGTGGAATGGGATGGGAGTTTCCAGAGGGGAAACTGGGAAAAGGGATAACATTTGAAATGTAAATAAATAAAATGTCCAATAAAAAAACGTTTGGGCTTGGGATCTCCTCCAACCCAAGTCTGACTCAGGAGGACCAAAAAGTGGAGCAGCCTTTTTCAGGAGCCATAATGGGACAAGCTAATAATTAGCAGGTGATCATCCTTAAATGGCTTGCTTTGAATTATTATATAATCTTCGACAAGTGAGTCATTATTTAGCAAGGCTGTAAGGTACTTATTTTAGGAAAGATTCCTGCTATTAATATGCTTTTCCTATTATTGTTATTAAACATATGTAACAATCACTAAGCAATAGCACACCCCTTTGGAGCAGATCTCTGCAGATCCATGAAGATGTACTGTCTTGTGGTGATGCTATATAGACAAATAGATGACTTCTTAGGTCTTAATGATGATCCTATAAGAATTCCTAAAATTATATCAATGATTATTAAACTCTTTTATAACAGGACTACTATTAGATCCTTTTCTGATAGTCAAAACTGCAATGAGAACTCTGCTAGTCTCCCAAGTGTCATCAGTTAATTGCTCTTAGTTAGTAACCAGACTTTCTCCTACTCAGAGCACATTCCAAGAGGTTGTAAAACAATTAACCAAAGGTCATTAAAGGGAACTAACAATTTATTATAGGTGCTAGGACAGAAGATATAATATTGCCTGGGTTTATCTATACAAAACTTCACTAATAACTTATACTTTTAAACCTTCAGTGAACCTGTGGAGATAGACAGGTGATGGATGTTTAGCCAGATAATTACTCCTAATGGATATGCATGTAAACATTGTCTGTTGTAAACTTCTATTTTAATTTATGATTTGATTTTTGGTGTGAACTTGTGATGAACTTTGTAACATGTGATCATGTATTCTGATAGATGTATAAGTACTGAGGACAGAGATGAGAGGCAGATACAATGGAGAGATACAATAGAATTTTTTCCCTTTCCCCACTTAGAGTAGTATATAGAATAGAATTTTCCCTTTTCCCAGATAGAAAGGAGAAGTTTTCCTTTTCCCCACTTAGGACCTTTTCACTTTTCCCCTTAGATAGCTTTCATAGGAAACTTTTTATGCTTAGTAATAAACTCTATAATCACTTCTCTATGTGTCTTTCCTTCCTGCAACTTCAGAATAGCAGGCATAAGTGAGAGCCCAACAAAGGCGATTTACTTAAATCTTTTGCTGTTTTTAGGATGAGGTGCACAGAGGATCACAGAAGGCAGGTCAGCTACAGTAGCATATTAACTTAGGTAAGTAAACTTTTATTATGCAGCAACCCTAAATATCTTGTAAGACCAGGTATTACTCCCAAATCTCTTAAGATCAAGACTTACCCCCTCCAATGCTCTTCCCCCTCCACTGCCTCAAGAAGTACTGACAAGAAGAAAGAAGAATATCCTCCCCACAAGCAGGACTGGCCCACTGTCAAGCCTTGGATCATCAGCAGGTCAAGGTTTTTGTAAGAAATGGGAGCAAGTGACGAGGTGTCCAGTCTGGCAAGCGTCTAATAGAATGACTGTTAGATGACTATTGTAAGCTGACAGTTGGGTGCTCTGAAGCAAGACCATGAATAATCATAAGTGTTCTGAAAGCACATCTGAAACAATCAGACTAATCTTTGATTAACTGTTGTTAGGAAGTAGCTAGGGAGTAATTCTGGGTTATGGGCCAAGAACAAGCTGTGGTAGCTTGAGTTCAGCTGCAGGTCAAGTTCTTAGGCTTTTTTCTTTCAACATGGAGTCTGGTCCCAAGATAGGGTAAGTTTGGCCTCTCAAGCTAATAAGTAGTGAACAAGTGTCTGATTTATAGTCATGTGTTAATCAGTCATTAGAGTGGGTTGACTGCTGGCTAGGAGCTATTGCAACAAATATTACTCAGTCACAAGAATAGACTGGACTTAGAGACTGGAGCTTTGAATACCAGTTTAATAGATGAAGGCATGACCACAAATGTACTACAGTCTAGTCATTCTCCTGAACATGCAAATAGCCACTGCAAAAAAAAAAAAGTAATCAGAACTTACAAAACAAGAATAACAACAGAAATTTAATCAACAATTGAAACCCTGATGGGCATATCCCAATGCAATAACACAAATAAAATGGGAAAAACAAGATGGCTTTTCTCATTTCAAAATTACAGACACCATAGCAAGACCTCTGGAGGGAATGACTTACATGAAATTCCTAGTGCAAAATTCAAAAGAAGGTTTATAAAAATTAAAAGAAGTTTTGATAAAATGACTCAAAGCAGGTACAACCATTTTCTAAGAGAACACAGACAGTTTAATGAAAAGGGGATGTTAATACATGATTTGAAAATAGAATTCAATATAACTTTTCTCAGCACCACATAGAACTTTCTCCAAAATTGACCATATACTTAGTCATAGACAAAGCCTCAACAGATACAAGACAATTGAAATAAGCCTGTACATCATAAAATACCATCACAGATTTAAGGCTGGAGTTTAACAACAGAAACAACACAAAGCCTACAAACTCATAGAAACAACATAACTTTCTACTGAATAAAACTGGGTTAAGACAGAAATAAAGAAATTAAAAACTTAAAGTCAAAACAGAAATAAAGAAATTAAAGAATTCAACAGAAATAAATAGACAAATATGAAAATTCATAGGATACAAATGGTGCTACTAGGAAAGTTCATAGCACTAAGTTTTTTCAAAAGTAAATTGGGCAGATAACCTAGCAACTCAACCACACATCTGAAAGGTGTGGAATAAAGAGAAGCAAACACAGGGGCATTGCATTACAGAGACTGTAACCCTCTCTGCCCCCAGGTACTGTCACCCTGTATGAGTCTTTGAGGGCAAAGGGAACAGATACTACACTGGACTGAGGTGTGCGGTTTGGAAGCCCTGTAAGTAAGTATAGTAAATGAAGACACTAGGACCAGCTTTGGGAAGGCAGATCAACTTTACTTGGGGTAACTCAAGGCTTATATAATTTGGGCGATGGGAGTCAGAATAACAAGGATGAGCAAAGGCCTTTGGCTGAAGCCTTATGATACTGAAATATATCATTAGCATAAGTAAGTATTTGAGGAATCTCAGGTGATAGCTGAACATTTTCTTAATAGGGGAAAGAAAATTGAAACTGTCATCTAACTAAGGTTATTTGACATTCTGCAGGAAGAGGTGTGTGGGCATTTTTGAACTCCACAGACAAGGTCAGAGAAGGGGGAGCCTGCTAGTGACCAGAGGCACTGGATGTCAGTAAGATGAGCAAGTAGGTGGTAGAGAGATGGGAGAGAAAGAGAAGCAGAACAATGTGTGCACAATGAAGAGAATCAGAATTGGAGACTGGAAGGTAGTGAACAGGCTGATATGAGGAGGAGCTGGAAATGCCACCTGAGGCCATGGTAAGGTCCTACCCCTGCAGTTGTGTGTGTGTGTGTGTGTGTGTGTGTGTGTGTGTGTGTGTGTGTGTGTGTCTGAGATCAAGGTTGGGGGAAGATCTGTTACCACCAAAAACCATGCAGATAGCCCTGTTGATGACTGAGGACTGTGCAGAGCTGGTCTCATCCCTCAGGGGTTGCAGACCTCCCAAGAACTGGCCTCATTCCTAACCTGGGCATCCTGGTAGATCTAGCCTGAGGATGTTGGAGCACAAAAGTTAAACCCATTCCTCACAAACTGCAGGACTCCACATCAGTAAGAACAGCTTACCTTTCACAGGAAGCACAGTAGAGCTGACCCTGATTGCAAGAGTTGTGGGTAGAGCCCCAAGGGTGAGAGCAAATAAGAAATGGTCCTACCTTGCTAAGAGCTTTTGGGGAGTTTTCTCATCTCAGGTAGGAGAGTCTGAAGGTCTTTGCTGACAGGATATCCCACAGAGGGGATAAGAAGTCAGGGAGGAGACGGAGTGAATAGATCAGAGGAATCTCATAGCAGACTGACTAGGAGTCATGTGCTTCTTTATTTGTACAGGTTGCACAGAACAAAGACAGACTAATAATTATCCAAGTGGTACAGAATATGTGTTTGACTTTTCTTTTTTTTTT
>NW_021604719.1:2061229-2082177 GCF_004785775.1 Grammomys surdaster
CCCCCCCCACTCCCACCTCCCCACCCTCAAAATTCCCACCCCCTGGGGCATCCAGCCTTCATGAGGTCAAGGTTCTCTTCTTCCACCTATGCCCAGCAGGGCCCTCCACTTTTACATATTCAGCTGAAGCCCTGGATCCCCCCCTAACTGCTCCCAGGCTGGTGGTTTAGACCCTGGGAGCTGTGGTTGGTTGGTATTGTTGCTCTCCTCATGGTGCCACAAACCCTTTCAGCTCCTTCAGTCTTCACTCTAACTCCTCTATTGAGAACCCCATGATCAGTTCAATGGCTAGTTGTGAGCATCTGCCTCTGAATATGTCTGACTCTTGAAGGCCTCTGAGGAGACATCCATATCAGGCTCTTATCAGCATGCACTTCCTGTCTTCCACATCAGCATCTACCTTTGGTGATTGCACATGGGATAGATACTCAGGTGGAGTGGTCCAGCATTAAAAGTTCAGCTGCAATTAGAAAATACAAGCAGAACAGATATCATCATCATCATTTGGAGTATTATTATTATAAAAATAAATATTAACATATTATCATTATTATTATTATTAGCCCTATAAGTCCATTTAAACAATATAAAGAATGCCTCCTCCATAGAAAAAACATTTAATGTATGATAGCCTGATTTTAAGTTGGCAATCTTTGCTGTTTGAAAGCACTCCAGCCAAACAGAAAATATCTGAACTGGTCTTTTTATGAGTAGCAGACACTAATACCTAACTTTTTTTGCTATGTATTTTGTCATCTGTGCTGTAAAGTAGAAAAGGTTTATTTTAGTAAATCTATCTTATTTACTGAGTTTTAACCCTCCAAGTATGTATATTGTATGACCTCCTGTTTTTAAACTACATTTTTAGAGAACTCTAAGCCTAAAATAAAAACAAAAAAAACTTAAATCTGTAGCCTATTCTTCTGGCCAGTCAAGGTTTGTCAATTGTCTCTCTTTACCTCGTATTCTTTACCTTGTACTCTCTTTACCTTGTACATATTGTTAGAGTTAGCTCAAGGGCAGATACCATAAGAAGATTTCTGGAGTAATGGCCTCATCTAGCTATGTGCTTAATGATCTCCAGAGCATAAGGAAGACTTCCAAATAGTAGCCAGATAAAGTTAGTTTTAGGAATTTCCTAAAAATAACTCAGACATAAATTGAATCATAATGCAGAAAGTCCCCAATAATGCAACACACAGAGACCAGAACTCAAAAGCTAGAGATAGAAGAGCAGTAATTATAGCAATCTGCTTATCTTTGCTATAACTGTATCAAGCAGCTGTGTTGGCTTCAGAATTCTTCCCATTTATCCCCCTTTAACTTAAAGGTTTTGTAGAGCTCATTGTGTGGCATATAGGACTGTTGTTGTTGTTGTTGTTGTTGTTGTTGTTTGGTTGGTTTTGTTTTTTGGAAGACGACTGGAAAAATTAGAACAATTCTCAGAATTATTCCTTAATTAATAAGGAAAGACCAAAAGTACTTTCCCAAGACAATGGATATCAGAGACTATAAAAATTCATTTGCAACACCTGAAGCTGAGATAAGTCTTGATTGATCTCAGCTTATACCTACAATTTGTTGATGTAAGTGTTGTATATTTACTACAAAATCTGAATTATTCCATAAGCCATGGAGATCAGCTCTAAGTTGTTCCCACCTTAATTAGATGTGATGAATTATATGGAAGTGGGGTGACAGATAGTCAATTAAACTGTGAATGGCAAGAAACAGTCAATCTATCCTTAATATTTTGAATCTGATTGCCTATTTTTTAAAAAAACTGCTTCTTCAAGTGCATTTATACCGCTTCTAAATTTTATCAACATTCTCCTGTGTAGTAAGTGGTAAGAAAACATGTTTAGAAAGCTGATTAATATGCTCTGCAGTATGCATTTGTTGAGACAATGTAGTAGAAAAGGCTGTTACAGATGCCAAAATGAAATTAAAGTGGTAATTCCTAATATGAAAGAAACAAGCAATCTCTTAGGTCTTGAAAGTGCATTAGTAATAATATCTAAGGCATGAATTCCTGGGTCATCATATCAAGACTGGTTCAGAATTACAGGTAATAGAAGAGAAGAAGGTTGACTTATTACAGCAAAAGTTCTTTCATGATTTAAGAAATTAATACAATTAGTAATAGTACAAAATGAGCAGTTTATAGTGAATTAGAATTAAATCTAGAGATAGAGCTTTTTTTTTCAATCAATATAGCAAAAGGAACAGGAACAAAGACTTATGTTCCCACTATTATAGGATCTTTGACATTAGGTCCTTTTAACTCTATCAAACCCAAAGCAGTCAATAAATAAAAAACTTTCTAGAGCTGTGGTTTTATCTATATAAGGGCCCAGAAACACGGGTGATGGCAATCCAGGAGAGTACTATTTATTGATAGAATTAGTGTTGGAATAAATGAATAGCTTTCCCATGTGAAAGCTATATTAGATCTACAGAAAACTCTAAAATAATTTTCAAGGAAAGATATAGACTATCCATAAACTTGTAAATGTGTATCAGGAACAGGAGTAGCAACTCCTTTAGTAGGAAAGGTACACTAAAACCAAGGTGGATACACAGTAGTTTTACTAACATGTTCCCAAAATCCATTCATGGTCTTATAGTCCTTACAAGGAAGAAAATTAAATAGCAGTAACTTTTTGACTTTGAATAGGTTTAGAATAAGAGGAGCCAGTAGAATTAAATTTAAGATACTATTGATCTAGCCCGGAAGTCATTCTAGGAGAATCAGTAATTAAATATTTAGATGTAAGATGCATACAACCCTGAGGTAGAACCTTAGCTTTTAGAAAAACACATGGAAAGACAATCACTATCTCCAGAGAAAGAAAAATTAACACCAGTTCTGTGTAAAATATAAGAATTTTCTTCTCCTCCTCCCCAATTAGGGCAGTGTTACTAGTTATTATTTGATGTAACCCAGCAAGTACATAAAAAATTAGAGGGACTTTGGCATATGTTCAAAAGATAACACCATTTTCAGGAAGGACATAAGGAAGCAGTAATACAAATGACAGTGATCATAGCAACAAATAGATTTCCAGAAGAAAAGAATGACCTTGTTCCAGAACCATGGTTTATGCCTGTTGTGAAAGGCGTTTGACTTGTCCCCAGGTTGGAACTGTGCTATTGCTGATAGATAGTGCAAGTCTGTGATATCCAGGCTTTCTCTTAGAGGGAGCTCTTCATACTGTGGGGGTGGAGTCAGGCTTAGAGGTTGGCTCAGCTGCTGAGGCAGCTGAAAGGGGAGGGGCTGCCATAAGGTCATATCAGGTGATCAAGTATCCAAATCTGAAAGCCAGCATCCTGTGTAAAGAAACAAACATATCCTCAGCCTGCTGTTAAAAGTAAATTCCAATGACATGTTAAAATATCTTTCCATTTTACTAAAGGTTTGTTTATTTTTTCATTTATTTATTTATTTATTAACTTTATACCCTGATCACTGCTCCTCCTTCTCCCATCCCCCCTCACACAGTACTTCCCTTTCCCCTTCCCCTTCTCTTCTGAAAGGATGAAAGCTCCCCCAGGTATCCCCAACCCTAGCACATCAAGTCTCTGTGGAGATAGGCACATCCTCTCCCACTGAGGCCATACAAGGCATCCCAGTTAGGGGAATGGAATCCACATACAGGCAACAGATTCAGGGAGAGCCCTGCTCCAGTTGTTGGGGAACTCTCATGAATATTGAGCTGCATATGTGCTACATATGTGCACGATGGTGGGGACTAGGTCCAGACCAAGTATACTCTTTCATTAATGATTCAGTCTTTGGGAGACTACAAAGGTCCAGATTAGTTGACGCTCTTAGTCTTCCTATGGGGTTCCTATCCACTCTGGGTCCCTCAATTCTTCCCCCTTTACTAAAGGTTTTATACTTTCCTTTTCTTCTTGCCAATGTCAAAACATATATGTGAGGGAGGGAAAGGCATGTTGGAGAATATGATGTGGAATCTTTGTAATTCAATAATATATCCCTTCAAATTTTGATGAGCTTTTCCACAGTAGCTTGTCCTTGTGGGCTATATGAAATACCTGTAGAGTGACTAATTCCCAATTTAGCACAGAATGTTTTGAAAGATTGTGGTAGTTTGAATATACTTGTCCCTGAGATTGGTACTATTTGGAGGTATGGACTTGTTGGAGTAGGTGTATTGGAGTAGGTCCTTATTGGAGGACCTGTGTCACTGTGAGGGTAGGCTTTGAGACCCTCAACCTAACTGCTTGAAGACAGTCTTCTCCTTTTTCCCTTCAGAACAAGAAACTGAGTTCTCAGGTTCCCTTGTGCCATGCCTGTCAGGATGCTGCTATGATTCTCACCATGATGATAACTGACTGAACCTCAGAACCCGTAAGCCAGCCCTAATTAAAATGTTGTCCTTTATAAGAGTTGCCATGTTCATGGTGTCTCTTCACAGCAGTAAAACCCTAACTAAGACAAAGACTTAGAGGTATTTATAGGATCATTATCTATCTTTCAGAACTTAGTTTGTCCTAGCAAGGCAAAGCAGGATGAAGTTGAATGGCATCCTTATAGGCCTCTCCAAATGGGACAGAGGCCATATTGATATGTGATTAAGTATCTACACATACATGAACAAAAGAAAGCTTCCCAAAAGAAGGCATATGAGTTACTCATCTGCCATAAGTCACCAGGTCTAAGTCTCCAAGGATTTACCCCCATAGACAAACTATGAGTGAATGTAGGAAAAATGGACAATACCTCACAATGCTTATTGTTATTATTAGGTTAGATTTGTCCTTGTAACTGAATGAGCATAACACACTTCACCAAGCAGCTGGTCTTTAGTGACATTTAGCCACAGCAAGTTAAGATCAGCCTAGACTAGCAAAGAGTTGCAAGGTGAACCAATGCAAGAGCAGAATTCACTGGCTGTAATGTTATACTCTTCCAAACATTACACATCCTTTCAAGAGCCCACTACAGCAAAACATCACATGTCCTTCCACCAGACAGCTTCCAGAAAAACACCACGTGTGTGTTCTTAGTAAAATATTCTGTCATATGTTGGCTCCAGCAAAATGTCCTCTTATAATGGTTTCCAGAAAAGCATCATTTAACACAGCTGAATCTCCAACAAAACTAGAAATTTCCACTTCAATATGACCTTGAGAACATTGGGACAGGAAACAACTTCCTAAACAGAAGTTCAATATTGATATTTTATTTATTTATATTTCAGATGTTATCCCCTTCCCCCATCCTCCCCCCATAAAACCCCTATTCCCATCCCTCCTCCTCCTTTTTGGTTTTATACAATTTTAATTACATGCAAGTATTAAGGTCAGTTCTAGGTTGAGGAACTAGCAATACAATAGATGCAAATAGTCAAGGAACAAGCAAACAAATAAACACAAATAGTCAAAGAACAAGCAAAGCAATAAACAAAGTTCTGTGATCACTGTTTCTAAGGGCTTATCAGGATGACCAAAATATCTGAGCCTACTACCCTGTCCTAGCCCAAATTTATTTTCATGTCTAAAGCCTACTTCCTTGTTCTAGCCTAAAATTTAAATTCCTGCCTGAAATTACATCTTTGTTTTAGCCTAATATTTAGATTCCTGCCTGAAATTACTGCTTTCTTCTAGCCTAATGTCAGATTTCTACCTTGGCCAATGTCAGATTTCTGCCAAGCAGCCCAGTTCTTTGTCCTTGGCCAATGTACTGCCAAGCAGCCCCAAAAGCTCTCCACCTCTCCCCCTCTTTTATTTCATAAACAAAACTGAGCCTGTCTTAGGTCATTCTGACAAGAATGCCTTCCTTACCTGTCATAGAATATGCATTATCAAAAGCAATGTAATTCTGTCTGAGGTTGGTAAGGCTCTGTTCAGAATCTTACCTGTCCTTGACTTGCCAGCCTGTTAAATTTGATAACTCTGTCTGGGGGTTAATTTTCAGTTTCAAGTCATGTACTTTGGCTGCCAACATGTTTATGTTAAAGACAAGTTTTCACACAATAGACAGAAATAAAAGTATTCCTAAGACAAGGGCTAGCATGATCAAGCTATATATGCCATTCTTGAAGTTTGACCAAAATGGAAATACTGACCTCAAGCCATGGATAATTTTATCAGCATTCTCTGTAGCATCAACACTCAGCAGAGCAGCATTATTTAAATTCATAAGCTCACTATGCAAAGTTAGAACATCCAGAGAGGTGTTAGAATTATGCCAAATAGCCTGCAAGTGTCTTTAAATTTTTCCCTAATTATAATGACTATCATAGTAAATTTTAGAAATAGCAAAACTCCATTTGTATTTGGCATGACACTCAAGATGGCTCCTTACTCTTAAACTCTGAACCTCCTTCCAGTAATTTGGATAAGATAAAGAGCATCAATCTGATGTTTTAAATGCCTATCTAAATCCTTTTGTATACACAACATATTTTTTACATTTGTTACTTTTTTTTTGCTAAATGACTAATAAAAGTAGCTGTCTTAATTTCTTTTCTTAAAGCAATTACAGAAGCAGTGGTGCTAGCAATTAATGTAATTAAAGCTGTTATACCAGCAATAATCAAGCCCAATACCCTCTTGCTTCTGCTCAAAGCCTAACTCACTTCTTTCAGTACTTACAAGCTTTTTTCAGAAAACCAAGGTTCTGTATTATTCATAGCAATAAGACAAAAGCTGGTTGTTAGACCCCCATATCAGACATGCCAGGTTTCAACACACTAACACAATTAGAAAGTGTACAATCAATGCAACTTACAATAAATACTGTAGAAGAAACAAAATAAAATTTAACTTGTCAATTAAAAGAGCCTTAACGCATGCACTAACACTTGTGTGAAATCCAGATGACTTGTTCAGGTTTCATATCTTCCATTACTAGGATGTTATGAACCTGAACCATTTGTTTATCTCTTGCTAACATAACATCATAGAGAACTGTAGCTAACTTCCAAATATGTCTCTGAAAATGTCCCGATCAAACCTTCCAAATGAAGACTGTTATTTCTGTTATTGGATTAATTTCTAGAACAGTACATGATTGAGTCCAAATAACTGGTCACATTTAAGAAAAACACAAGAATAATATAACTTCTCTTTTGATTCTCTGCTGCACAAAGTCTAAAATCTTGAGGCAAAGCAGCTTGTCCCATCTGGAATATAGGAAAGCAAAGGTGGGTCAGGAATATATGTCCAATACAGCTTCCCAGTCACCACTGTCAGGGCACTGAGCAAGCTCACAGGTCAGCATTATTCTTTGTCCCAGCATCAGCATGTCTCACCAATCACTCTGGCAGCCACCATGCTTCTTAAGATTCTATCTTACACCTGTCAGAATGGCTAAGTTCAAAAACACAAGTGTCAGATCATATAAGTATGAAGTTGAACAAAGGGAACACTCCTCCATTTCTTGTAGGAGGACAAATTTGCACAGCTACTATGAATATAAAAATGGTGGTTCCTCAGAAAATTGGGAGTCAATCTACCTCAACACTTATACCAATACCTCAGCACTAACACCAACAATTATACCATTTCCAGCTATATGCCCAAAGGACGCTTTATCCTAACAAAAGAGCTCTTGCTCAAATGTGCTCATAACATCTTTATTTGTAATTTCCAGGAACTAGAAACAACCTTAATATCCCTCAATTGAAAAATAGATAAAGAAAATATGGCCCATTTACACAATTAAGCATTACTCAGCTGTTAAAAAAATGGCATAATAAAATTTGCAGCAAAATGGATGAATCTAGAAAAGAACAATCCTGAGTGAGGTAACCCAGTCTCAGAAAGACAGATATGGTATGTACTCACTTATAAGTAGATATCAGCTATTAAATAAATGACTGTCATACCACAATGCACAGACCTAAAAAGGCTAAGTAACAAAAATGTACACTAAGGGGGATGCATGGTTTTCCCTGAGTAAGGGAAATAGGATGTAATTTTGTATGTGGACTGGGACTTGGTGGGAATGAATACATGGGGGAAAAGATGGCAGTTTAAAGAATAGAATAGAGAGCAACAGCTGGAATTCAAGGGCATTTGAGAGGGAATGTGAAAACAAAGTACAGTAGAAATTCCCGTGAGTCTATGATGGTGACCCTAGAGAGGATTCCTAGTAATGGAAGATATGAAACCTGAACCAGCCATCTTCTGTAACCAGGTAAATTAAGGGGTGGGAGTGGGATACCAACCCAGACACAAAACCTTTGACCTACAATTTCTCAGGCTCCAAGATATGCTGGGGCAGTGCAGGTGAGGAATTTGTGGGAGTCACCAACCACTGTCTGGTGTAATTTGAGGCCTGAACCTGAAAAGAAGCACATGCTGAAATCTAGATAACCCAGAGACCTAGTATAACAACAAAAACAACAACAAATTTAAAATATGACTTCTAATGACATTCTACCATACTAAATAGATGGGTAACTAGTGGAATCATTATCAGAGACACATCCTTCAGCAGCCAATGGGAGCAGATGCAGAGACACACATACAAACAGTAGTGGGAGAGAACCCAAATTGAAGATCTCTATTTGAGTTTCTCCCTTGAAGCTTTGGAAAAACATTTGAGAGAAGAGGAGGAAGAATTGCAGGAGCTAGTAGATTTCAGGACATCAGAAGAACACTGTTCACAGAATCAACTACATAGGGCTCACAGGGGCTAACAGAGATGAAATCACAATCAAAAAGCCTGCATGAGTCTGAGCTAGGTTCTCTATATACATGTTATAGTTTGAGTTTGGTGGTTTTGTGGAAATCCTAACCATAAGAGTGGGGGTGCCTATAACTATTGCCTGCTCTTGGGACTTCTTTTCTCCTGCTAGGTTGTCTCATCTAGCTCTGTTATGGTTTTTATCTAGTTTTATCATTTTTCCTTATACCATATTTGGTTGATATCCCTGGGAAGCCTATTTCTCTTCAATTTCTCTGAATAGAATTGAAGCAGGAGTGATCTTGGGAGAGGGGAGGTGAGTGGAATTGAGGATTAGAACTGAGAGGATTAGAAGGAGGGAAAATAATAAATTTTTAAAAATATGTATATAGTCAAAAATAAGAAAGAAAAGAAAATGGAATTCAATAAAGATAAAAATACCAAAGTAAAACAAACCCAATATGATGATGAAAATGAAAAAAAATGTATGAGATCAAATAAAAATAAATCAACAGAAAGTTTCAATATATTGGACTAAATTGATTTTAAAAAATTGTAACATGAAGACAAAAATAGAAAAATTGAATCAGCACATCAAGGTCAATGATAAATTTTTTAATGTAGAGGAAAATATGCAATAAATTTTATATATATCATCAAAGTAAAAGTCTATAAGGCATAGGTTTATAAGAAGGGGAATTTAATGTAAACTGATGAGTCTACTTCATACTACTCATGTGTCTGTTTTTAGGACTGACCTCACAGTCAGGAATTTCTAACAGGTCTTCATTTGGTGATAGAGCATTATGAGACTTCTCCTAGTCAAGCCATTGTGTCAAGTGGCATTATCACTGTGTATTGCTTCTTTAGGTGACCATGTTGTTGTTGTTGTTGTTGTTGTTTACAACATCTCTGTCATGTACAGGGGAGGCTATGTTACAGAAGGCATTATGGTCCTCTGTGCTTGCACTATTTTGTCTTCCTTTTCTGCAATGTTCCTTAAGCCTTAGGTATAAGATTTATGTTGTAGATGTATCAACTGTAATTCCACATGCCTAATCTTATCTAAGAAATTTCAATAAAATATAACGGTTCCAAATTTAATCATATACATTTTTTCATAATTTATTTTTTTGTTCACATTACATTCCAATCAAAGTCCCTCTCCCTGCTTTTCTCTAAGTCCTATCCTTGCAAATTCCCCCCATTGTACCCTTTCCTTCTCTCAGAGAAGGGGAATCCATCCTTAGGTACCACCCCACCCTGGGACTTCTGGTACTAGCAGAACAAAGCACCCCGTCTCTCCCATGGAGGCCCAACCAGGCAGTGCAGGTAGGGATCCAATGGCAGGTAACAGAGACAGCACTGCCCGAAATGTTAGTGGATCCATGTGAAGACCAAGCTACATACCTGCTACAATATGTGGGGGTCTAGGTCTGGCTCCTGCATGCTCTTTGGTTGGTGGTTCAGTTTCTTTGAGCCTTCATGGGCCCAGGTGAGTTGATCCTGTAGGTTGCTTTGTCATCTCTGATCCCTCTGGCTAACTTAATTTTATCCTCCACTCTTCCACAAGACTACTCAAGCTTACTCTGATATTTGTCTATGGGTCTCTACTGCTGATCGATAAAGCTTCTTAGGAGACAATTAGGTAAGGATCGTGTCTGCAAGCATAACAGAGTATCATTAATAGTGCCAGGGGTTAGCTCTTTTACATGGAATGGATCTAAAGTTGAACTAGTCTTTGTTTGGCCATTCCATCAGTCTCTGCTCGATATTTATCCCTATGCATCCTATGGGCAGGATAAATTTTGGGTTGAAGATTTTGTGGGTCAATTGATGTCCCTTTCTTCTGATGGAAGTCCTGCCTGACTGCAGGAGGTGGCCACTTCAGTCTTTATATCCTCTGGTAGGAATCTCTGCTAAGATCACCCCCTTACAGTCCCCATAACCTCCCCAACTCATGTCTCTCACTGGTCTCAGAAATGTTTGACACTGATTTTCATTCTCACCCCAGCCCTCTCATTCTCTAACTACCCCCCATACCTGATCACCATTCCCATACCTCTTCCATTCTCTCTCCTAACCATTCCCTTCTGTGCATCTACCAGTAATGATCTTTTTGTTTCCCCTTCTGAATGAGATTCACACAACCTCCCTTGGGCCTTCTGTTTTACATAGTTTTTTGGGGTCTGTGTATTATAGCATGGCTATCCTGCACATAATGGCTAATGCCCAATATCAGTGAGTATGTACCATAAATTTCCTTCTAGGTCTGCATTACCTCACTCAGGATGATATCCTCAATTTGCATCCATTTGTCTGCAAATTTCATGATGTCTTTGTGTTTAATAGCTGAATAGTATTTCATTGCTTGTATGAGAACTCTCTAACTTTTATGAACGCCTTTAGTGCTTTGAACTTTCTTCTTAGCACTGCTTCCATAATGTCCCATAAGTTTGGGTATGTTATTCATTGAATTCTAGAAAGTCTTTAATTTCTTTACTTCTTTACTAACCCAGTGATCATTGAGTAGAATGTTGTTCAGTTTCCATGAGTTTGTAGAATTTGTGTTCTTTCTGTTGTTGTTGAAGTCCAGCTTTAATCCATCGTGGTTCAATAAGACACAATAAGTTATTTGAATTTTCTTGTGTCTATTGAGGCTTGTGTTATGATCAAATTTATGATCAATTTTGGAAAAGGATCTGTGAAGTGGCGAGAAGAAGGTAAATCCTTTTTTGTTTGGATGAAAGGTTCAGTAGATATCTGCTGGGACAATTTGATTTATAACCTTACTTAGTTTCACTATTTCCCTTTTTAGTTTCTGACTTCATGACCTGTCTATTGGTAAGAGTGGGATATTGAAGTTTTTCATGATTTGTGTGTGGTTTAAGCTTTAGTAACCTTTCTTTTACAAATGTAGGTGCTCTTGTGTTTGGGGCATGTTCAGAATTGAAATGGCATCTTGGTGGATTTTTTCTTTGATTAATATGAAGTATCCTTACACATCTCTTTTGATTAACTTTGGTAGAAATGTCTATTTTATGAGACATTAGAATGGATATTCCAGCTTGCTTCCTGGGTCTATTTGCTTCAAAAACTTTTCTGCATCTCTTCACTCTGAGGTAATGTCTATCTTCGATGCTAAAGTGTGTTTCCTATATGCAGCAAAATGATGGATCTTGTTTTCACATCTACTCTATTAGCCTCTGTCTTTTTATTGTGAAATTGACTCCAATGATTTTGAAAAATATTAATGATGAATGCTTGTTAATTTCTGTTATTTTGTCTGTTCATAGGGTGTGTGTGTGTGTGTGTGTGTGTGTGTGTGTCCTTTATTTTTTCACTGGTGTGGATTTATTTATTTCCTGTTTTCTTGTGTGTAGTTATCCCCCTGAGTTTGCATTTTTCTTTAGTTGTGTTCTGTAGGGCTGGATTTGTGGATAGATATTGTTCAATTTTTTTTCTTGGAATATCTATTTTCTCTATCTATGGTGTTTGACTGTTTTGCTGGGTATAGTAGCCTAGGATGGCATCTGTGATTTCTAAAAGGGTGTAAGACATCTGTCTAGGTCCTTCTAGTTTCCAGAGCTTTTGATGATAAGTCAAATATAATTCTGATAGGTCAGACTTATATGTTACTTGGCCATTTTCCTTACAGTTTTTAATATTTTCTTTTTTTCTGTAGATTTTGTGTTTTGAATATTGTGCGATGGGAAGATTTTCTTTTCTGAACCAAATCTATTGGTCTTCCGTAAGATACTTGTATGTTTATCGGTATCTCTGTCTTCAGGTTAGAGAAATTGTCTTCTATGCCTTTATTGAAAATATTTTCTGGTCCTTAGAGCTGGGACTCTTCTCCTTCCTTTTATTCCTATTATTCTTAGGTTAGATCTTTTCATAGTATCCCAGAACTCCTAGATGTTCTGTGTCAAGAATTTTTTAGATTTAACATTTTCTTTGACAGATGTATCAATTTCTTCTATTGTATCTTCTATACCTGAGAATCTCTCTTCCATCTCTTGTATTCTGTTGGTGTTGCTTGTGTCTATTGTTCATGTTCTCTCTCCTAAATTTTCCATTCCCAGGATTCCCTCAGATTGTGCTTTCTTTGTTGCTTCTATTTCCATTCTCAGATCTTGAGCAGTTTTATTCATTTCCTTCATTTATTTAATTATATTTTCTTGTATTTATTTAGGGGATTTTTTAGTTTCCTTATTAAAGCCTCTACCTGTTTGATTTATTTTCCTGTATTTCTTTAAAGAATTTACTCATTTCCTCTTTAAAGGCATCTATCATCTTTATGAGGTTGGATTTAAGGTCATTTTCTTGTTCTTTGGTTGTATTAGAATATCCAGGGCTTGCTGTACTAGGATAGCTTTGCTCTGAAGGTGCAATGTTGCTCTGGCTTGTATAAGTTTGATCTGATTCTTCCTCTCAGGCCCATGCTGCCAGAAATAAAACTCAGACTCAAATGTATTTACAAATACCATGGTCATATAACTATGTTCTTCTCTGACTAGCCCATAACTTAAATAACCCATTTATTCTAATCTACATTCTCCCACATGGCTGGGGAAGGAAATGACAACCTACACCTAGTTTATGGCAGAAAACAGGTGGCTGTCTCATCATATCTTATTGGGTGAATTGCCCACACCTGACAATATCCCCGAATCATTTCTCCCTCCTGGATGTCTCACCTCTTATTTCACATCTAAGCCATAAGCATCAAATTTATTATTGACAGGTGCCACATCCATAGAAACGCAGTTGTTTTCTCTACACTGGCTCTTGTTGATTGTGTCCCTATGTGGGCCTTCAGCCATCTGGTTGTCCCTAGATATTCCTGAAATATCACGTATCAGGAAGAGGGCAGGCCTAAGCTGAATGTTACCCATGTAGCAGGCCTCATGTGGGCAGCTATGGGCTGGATGTTCTTAGTGAAGGGGGCCTGGGTATTCCTTGTGTGGCAAGTCTAGATGGTTGTTGTTCAGCAGGCCTAATAGAGAACTGCAGACCAGTTGCCAGACAGTGGAACTAGGGAAGGGAATGACAACCTACACCTAGCTTATGGCAGAATGGCTTGCCCCAGGTGACTGATGGTGGACATAAACACAGTTTTTAATTTTTAGCTTTTAACAAACATTTTTCTGATACACCTTAATTTCTTAGGCTTTGACCTCACCTTCCCCCTTTATTTTGTAAGAACTTTTTACATTGTAAAACTGATTTACTTGAATAATTTACTTTATTTAATGTTTTTTACTAAAAATGTATTTCATAACTACAAAATTTCATTTTATGCTTTATGGACTCTTGTCTAAGAAAATACACCTTTATATTTTTAAAGTGAGAGAAGATGTTTGTGAGTGAAAAAAAAATAAGTTGATTTACTTAGTTTTGTAATTAACAATTCAATCATTTGTCATATGAACAAAAACTTAGCACTATTGTTCTTTCCAGAGAGTAAGCTACTCAAGCACAGACTGAAAAAGAACTGCCATCAATATCACAGAAGTGGGAAATGTTGCATTATATCCATTTGTAACTGTCTAGGTAACTATGACCTGAGGTGATTGTAGTTCTGCTAGAGACCAGCCTGGCACTTCTTTCTTGGTTCTCTCTTGAAGGTAAGCCAAGGGGGAAGAGCATTGGCAGGGGCAAGACTTGGTCTTGAAAGATATTTTAGTTTGCTGCTTAATAAAACATTTACCTATCTAAATTCTAAGTCACTTTGCTACTGTAGCTGACCTGCCTCTGAAGCCAGAAACTGTAATCTCTGTCATTTAGCACCTCATCTTAAAACAGAAGGGGATTAAGTAATGTAGCCTTTGTTCTATCTCCACAGGAACTTGTCTATAATTCCCAGACTGCTAGTTGAAGTAACAGGAAGAAAAAGGAACATTTTGAATAGTGATTTCAGCCTTTATTTCTAAGTTCTTCTAAAAAAAAATTCTCGGAGAAAGTTCTTCTCTAAAAGATTCTTTTCTCTAAAAGGTTCTCTAAGAAAAAAGGGGGAATAAGTAGAAGATTAATTGCTAAGGCCTTTTCCCTCTTATCCAGATACCTGTCACTTGTCAGGGTTGGGAGGGAAGAATGGAAGTTTAGAGAAATAAATTTCTATTGAGCCAGGAGAAGAGAGTCACACTCGCAGAAGGAAACATTTTACACAAGGAAATACGGATAAACTCACACAAATTCATATATAAATTCATGTTTACATATTCATACATCTCCAGTCAAATCAGTTCGGTCCAGCTATATACTTATCTCATAATCACATACTTACAAACACACATCCATATTTACATATGTATATGGAGTAAAAGACCAAGTGCAGTGTGGAATGAACTCACTTATTCTGGATGAAAAATGAGCTCCAATTTTATTACATAGAAATTTTATTGCATAGAAAAAGCTTCTGTACTTTTATTGGTAAATGAATTAAACCCAAGTTTGTAAGAAGAAAGCTTTGTCCTCTTTAGTAAGACTAAGCCTGCCTTGCTTTTAAGAAAAGATCTGGTTTTCCCCACGGTAAGGAGAAGCCTGCCTGTTCTTCCTGCTCTCTCAGCAGTTTCTTTATTTCTCTTCCCCCTTTGCATTCTGCATATTGCTCTCTTAATTTTTAAAGTTGCCTTATAGTTTCTAAGTTATTTTATTCTACATTCTCCCTCTAATCTTGCTGTCTCCTGCTCTGATGTAACAATGCCCTTGCTTGACCTTTACTTCCAATGCTTTTACTCCCAAAGGTAATTAATCCCAATTGCCATTCAATGTAATGTTTCCTAATCTTTTGTAACTTTTCTAGGAGAATAAATCACATGTTTTTTCAAGCATACCTTTTTGTACAAAAGTTCCCTGGAAGTTCAAACATAAATTCAAGCTACAAATTGAATAAGAAATATACAGCCAAGAATGACTATATACATATCCATTAAGAATAATTATCTGGTTAAATATTATCTGTCACTAGCTCTACAGGTACATGATGAGGTAAAGATCATAACTAAGTTGTCATTGAAGTTTTATATAGATAAACCCAGTCAACGTTTTGTCTTCTGGCCTTAAACCTATAATAAACCATCAGTTCCCTTTTTAGGACCTTTGGTTAATTGTTTTACAACCTCTTGGAATGTGCTCCAAATTGAAGATACCTGCTTGCTGTCTCAGATGCAATTAACTGGTGACACTTGAAGACTGGCAGAGTTCTCAATGCAGTTTGACATCTGAAAGAAATTACTAGCAGTCCTATTATAAAATGTTTTAATAATTACAAAATTTTTTAATTCTTATAGACTCTTCATTAATAATTAAGAATTCATCTATATGTCTATATAGCATCAATACAAGACAGTACATCTTCCTTTACCTGCAGATATCTACTCAAATTGTGGACTAATCTAGTGATTGTTACATATAGTTAATAGTACGAAAAGCAGGTTAATAGCAGGAATCTTTCTGAAAATCAAATCTTCTGCACCTTGCCTAGAGAAACAAATACATTCTTAACTTTAACAGACCATAGTGAAAAAATCTCAGGAATATTACCTGCTAAATTTTAGCTTCTTCTTGATGGCTCCTGACACAGTTCAATTTTTTGTCTCTTTTTCCTCCCAACTAACTACAAAATGAATTCTACAATTTATATAGAAATATATAATTCTTGTTTTTAAAGTATTCTCCTCCAAGATGAGTGATATTCAGAAAAAAAAATGTGCAATGTTAGTATAGAATCTAAAAAGTTTCATGTAGCCATTGTATCTACCATAAATTAGCACTGAAGTTTCACTCCCCTTGGTTGCATTTCTATAAGCTGGGACAAGTTATCCTGTAATTCTGGTAGTTTGAAATTTTATCCACAGTTTCTAAAATTCTTTGGGTTATTGTGCAAACCATCTTGTTAATTCTGCACATCATCTGGCAACTATACCTCCAAGTTCTTTCTCTGAATTCCAGCTGACCGTACTTTCCAAGTCAAAGAGTCACCATATGCTTGCAGATTTCTGCTTTTAACCATTTCTTGTTTTAAACTTACTATTTTCTCCTCTTCCTTTGCTTTCAATGTCTGTAGCTCTGTTTTGTGCCTGTATTTGGTCAGCTACTAATACAGACTCTATGATGTGCATGACAAGACTTGTTTCCATTCTTTCCAATTGGGAGTGGACTCTAATAGGCCTGCATGGACACTGGTATCATTTCCTTTGAGGATTTGCGCTTCAGCCTCTCAGGGAATCCCTATTGCTGAACTATGTTTAAAAAAAATATAGCACTGTGGTTCGAACATACTACTCACGTGAAAATAGCTCTTGTCAAAGTCCTGAGAGAAGGGATAAATACTTCTTTATGTTTTGATGAAAAAATCTACAAGACACATCTAAAACAAACATGTTGGGACATTGCCTAGTTTGACAAGTTTTATAAAATAGCCATCTACCCCTCGCTTTGCATATTAATTTTTTGAAACAATGAACCTCATAGAACCTCAAATTTTTCCAAGAAATCTTACGTAAGGGGAGCTAGTTAGAGAGAATAATTTGCTTAGATATTAATTAAAGAAATTTCACACAGTTATGGCAACCTCTGGATTCACCTTGCAGAATAGAATACATAAGAAGCAATGGTGGTAGGAACACAAATCTTGCTATTTTGTTCTTCATGCTTCTTGCCTCTTTTGGAATGTAAGAATTATGTCAGCATCGTACAGATGGATTTGAGGTTGGCTAGATCACTTTTATCAGTGTGATCACACTGAACAATTTTTTTTCTACTTTACACTTCTAGTCTTGTTAAATAGCATGTAGTAGAACAATGACCAAAATCCTGGCTGTTTATTCTAAAAGACTGGTAACAATATTAGCAGTCTTGGGACGTTGCTATTCTTTTTTAACAACAAATTTAAGCTAAATCATTTGTTACATATTTAAGTTCTATTATGTTGGGTTGTTGGTCCTGAGTCCTCTCTGCCACAGAGCACGGCCATTTGGTGAGGCAGACGCATGAAGTTTGACCACGCTTACCCAACACTGTTTCTGAGTGGGTGTTGGGCAGGTGTTGGGCCATAGGGGAGCCCCATGACACCGCTCCAGGGTGGGAAAGTGCAATCTGGGAACAGCCAGAACTAGCTTGGGGGAGGTGGTACCTGGGCATGAAAAGAAGCTGGGGCCATGTAGTTTCCAGGTGCTGCTGGAGGTTGAGGAAGAACCGAGAACATTATAGCATCAGTAAAAGTGTCAGGCCTTGGTGCCACTCTATGAGATGGATCACAAGTTTGACCCGCCAGTGTAATGTCTTTCCTTCTGTGTCTTCTCCAATTTGTCGCTGCAGTTCTCTTTAGACAAGAGCAATTCTGGATAAGAAATCTTTCCTATCGATTGGTAACCTCTTTTCTTTACTTGAGGCCCTGTCTATTGAAAGTGAAGTCCTTGAGTTTCCTCTCCCTACTATTGGGTAATTTGGCTAAGGTAACACTCTTTGGGTCGTGAGAGTCTCTCACATCCAAAGTCTCTGGAACTTTCTAGAGAGTCACCCAACCTCCTACCCCCCAAAGGATGCATATTTCCATTCATTCTCCTGGCTCTCTGATTTTCTCTCCTGTTTCCTCTCATACATGTTCCCCTACTTCCTTTCTCTCCCTCCAACCCAGGTCCCTCCCTCCCACTCAGGTCCCTCCCTCCCTTTACCTCATGTTATGGTATTGTTCCCCTTCTAAGTGGATTGAAGCATTAAGTAATAATAATGCTGAATATAGTATTTTAAGGGTTTGAAGTTGAATGAATGACTTTTATTGTGGCTCTACTACAGTAAAGTAAGCCCAGTCTGGCCACAACCTCAATACATTGTCAAGGATGACCTCAAATTCCTGGTCGTCCTGTAAGTACCTCTCAAGTACAGAGGATTACAGGCATGCACCATCAATTCTGGGTTAACATAGCACATTCTAGTGGGTAGCTCCCTTTGTTCCAGATTCCCGGGCTGTGTACTGCAAGGATGTGTTGGACATTGAGCAGTTCTCCACTGTGAAAGGTGTCAACCCTGGACCATACAGATGATGACTTCTACTTGAAGTTCTCCACAGGCTCTGTGCCAATCCCATGGCAAAATGAGATGATAGAAACAGAATGTTTCAAGGAGCTGAATGTGTTCGGATCTAAAGGTATCCTCTCACCAGACCTGAACAGAAGTCAGCCTCCAGAACCGCCAAAGAAAGGGCTGTTCCACAGACTCTTCAGGCGTCAACATCAAAACAGTTCCAAGAGTTCACCTACTCCTAAGACCAGTTGTAACCACCGCATAAATTCAAACCACATCAATTCAAACTCCACTGGAAGCAGCTAGTTTCAGCTCTGGCCCTGAAGTCAAAAGTGGAACCAGCTCAGAGCCTTCTACTTGGAAGCAGAACTTGTAGCCAGGGGAGCTTCCACTGTGGCTCGGTGGCCAGAAAAGCTCCACTGGGAACCAGGATATGATACTCTTCCCCCAGTAACAAACCTCTAAGTTTCTCAAAGAAATTTCCACTCAGGTCTGTTTTTCAAGGTGGCCCCAAGCTGGGGTGGACTAGAATTTTCCTTGTCGAACATTGCAATAGAAACCCAATGGGATATGACACCTTGCACGGATTTTAATAGCATCCTAATTAGAACTGAATTTTGTCTTTATTACTTTTAAAGGAAAGTTTTGTAAATTTCTCTATTGTCTCTGTTTACATTTTGTATATTTGTATTTAAATGAAAGTCAGACTTCGAGGGTGTATATTTTCTGTGCAGCCACTGTTAAGCCATGTGTTTTAAGACATTTTTAGATGAGGGTGGAGGTTACAAAAAATGTGACTCTAGACTTCCAGAGCCTCAAAAGATAAAATGTTTTTATTAAATATAGAAAATATTTTAAAAAAAAAAGAAAGAAAAATCATGAACATAATTTGATGTGAGGTGTCTCTGCCACCCACTCTATATGCAGCTGTGCCTCTCCTACTCCTGACACTTAAAAGGAGTCCTTTGTCCAAATTGGGAAATTTCAATTAATTCTATATACTCAATCTTGACAAAGACTTGGGATCTCCCTAGTGCAAAGGAGAAAAGAAATAGAAATTACCTTAGTATTTCCTAGTAGAAAAATACAATTTGGAACAAACTGAACACAAATTTTTATAGATGGAAGCGCTTGAGAGAAAAAAATGTGCAGTGAGTAAAAGTAAAGAGAATATATGTGTGATTTTGCTAGCATTAACAACATAATATTTAACATATCCTAATTAGTAAAAAGAGGATGCAATCATCAGTGACGGAGCAGAAAGGGTGTTTGAAAGAAAGTGCCCTAGATTGCTCTGGACTTGAAGGCTTAGATCTATCAACAAGTTGAATAGAAAAGGGAGATTGCTACAGAGAAGTCCCTTCTTAGCTTTAGAGCCACTTGTAATAAATTTCAAAATTATGAACTTAAGTTTCTTGCTCAAGATTGGGAATTACCATTGAGCACCTATCTTAGTTCCTTTATGTGTCAACTTAACACAGCCAAAAATCACCTGATAGGGAAGTCTCAATTGTTAAAATTCACAAATGAGATGGATCTATGAACATGACTTGGGGAAAATGCTATGATTGTTGTATGATATGTGAGGCTGCAGCCCATTGCACTTGGCACAATACCCTGGGAAACTGGTCCAAGGATCTGTATAAAAGTTATTCTAACATGAATCTGTCAATGACCCAACAAACTATGTTCCTCCCTGGTTTTGGCTTCAAGATCTTGCTTGATTTCTGATTTGATTTCTCTAAATATATCAATAACATGTTAAAATAGAATTGTAGAGAGTCAATATTCATATTTAATACTTAATATTAAATCATTTTACCTAGAAGAATTTTTCTAGCAAACATCATTACCTGATATATTTTTGTTGTATTTTTATGTTTAATAGCCAAATTGCAACATGTATAAGAATAAATATGAATGCTCCAGAACCCTGGACCTAATTTGGGCAGATAATGAAATTACATATTACAATGAATGTCACTTTTGCCAAATAATGTTGTAAGAACACATGATTTAATATTAACTCTTTCAAATTAGTGAGGAAACTGTTAGGGACAGATGAAAAAATCCTATTTCTAATAAGACAAATATGACATTCTCAAAGCATAACCACTTTCACTAAAGAAAACTCAAGCATCCACTTGTAAATTTCCTTACATTTCTTCTGGATTTTAGTAGATTTTGTATTGACTTATTACCGTGACTCTACTGAGTACTCTTCTGTTAGGAGCCGCGGCAGAGCTGGCAAAGTCCG
>NW_021604719.1:2082187-2115947 GCF_004785775.1 Grammomys surdaster
TTGGTTTATGGGAATAAACGTGTTTCTACGGAAGGATTCTGGTGTGTGTGTGTGTGTGTGCGTGTGTGTGCGTGTGTGTGTATGTTTTTTGCCGGCGAGACCACTACACGCGCGCCCCGCACACTCTTCCATTGTACTGATCAATTAATTTTACTTGACCTTTATGAGATGAAACCAGTAGATTAACCTAATGTAATACTGTAAGTTCAAGCATTGGTACTATTCTAGTTTCATCTGTTGCTCTGTTAAATATCATCCTAAATAAATAACCAAGAGAAAGAAAGGATTTATTTTAGTTAACAGGTTATAATCTATCATTTAGAGAATCTCCTACATTGTTTTAAACTGAAAGAAATCATAAAACTTAATGGGTTTTTTTTGTAGTTCTCTTATCCTTCTTAATACCTTTACTGTATATGTCATGACACATGAGTGCCCTTGAATATAATAGATAGATAGATAGATAGATAGATAGACAAAATTTATTTTTGAAAATTTTTGTAGACACAAATTGTGAAATTCAGATGAATCTGTTTTTCAAATTTGTATAAGTGTTACTTTTGTATTTTTTGAGAATGAAGGTTCTTAATTTTTATACAATATTTCAGTGTCCTACTTAATCTAAATTTAGGTTTAAACTAACTAGAAATGGATTTTTTATTCCTTTCAGTCTTCTTTTCTAGGATGAATAATGCTACTTTAAACATATTTTAAAACATAAAATGTAACTATTTACAATACTTTGTTCATTAATAGAATTTATGAATAATCAAATGTTAAACCTTGTCTATGACTAAGTAGTTTTATATTGTTGACAAGACTATTGTTCAACTTTTTTTGTAATAATAAAACAAATATTTTCGGTTGTTTTAGTTGTTGCAACATTGTCTTGTACATTTTGTTTGGTGACATTTCAAAAGCCAAAAATTTACTTTTGAATTTTTCATATTAATCAGTACTCATTTAACTCTTGTTCAGTATTCTCTGGACTTGGAATGACAGTCTCTAGAAACATTGGACAGAGAAAAGAAATAAATCAGAAAAAGATAGAGAAGTGTGATGATTTGGCTAACAAGCCTGAGAACCTGAGTTTAGTGTCTCAATTCTCTTATAGTGGAAAGAGAGAACCAACTCCCAAAAGTAGTTCTCTGATTTCAACATGTGTACTGTGGCATATGTGCACACATGCATACCTACAAATTATATGAATAAACAATATAAAAAGTTTAAAGAGAAAATCAATAGACTATGGGAAGAAGTATGCCTAATGCTTAGAAGTGACCTATGCCATTTCCTTACTCTTGTAATATTGGAGGAAAGGAGGTGTTTGTCACAACACTAAAATAATACATTCATAGAGTGACTTCAAATATGGAAATGGTACTTATTGATTGTTTATTATATCTTTCAAAGACACCATGAACCTCTTTTCCTTAATATATCTGCTTGCTGGGACCTGAATGAACTTGAATTGGTTTGGCACAATGTGACTATATAGTTAAAGAATATGATAATAACCTGAATAAATTACAAGAAAACAATAATAAATGAATGACATGGAATCAATTCAACATACAAAAATGGAAGCCTATAAAGATACCATTGACAAAATAGACTTTAAACTAATATTTGTCTACATAGATTCTATTAAAGGTCACTTCTAACTGACTAAGGGAATACTCATCAAGAGGATAATATAATTTAAAACATTTCCCCACATAGAGATGTGCCCACCATCAGAAGAAAAGTACTGCTAAATAAAAAGTCACAAATTAACTCCAACATAGTAATAAGAGGTGACTTCAATACATCAAGAAACAAGTCATCCAGGTCAAAGATAAACAGAGAAACATTGGAATTAAACAAAAAGCAGAGCAAAAGCATCCAAGTATATCAACAGAATGTTTCACTAGGTAACTACAAAGTAAATATTTTGATCAGGATACAGAGACTTTTTAAAATAGATCATCATATGTTTAGACAAAAATAAATCTCAAAAGGACAACAAACTGTAAATATTTCATATACTCTGACTATAACTGATAAATCTTGAAATCAACAATGAAGAAGGTACACACAAAAGAGATGCCTCCCTCTGGAGAGTGCACGTGAGTTAGAAGGTCTGTTCTTAGTGAAGGGAGGCTTGAATTTGAGCGAGTATGTATATAAAAGTCAACTGTGGGTTAGATAGAGTCAAACATTAAGTTTGAGACTGTTAGCCCTGTTTGTCTATTCAGTCTTTATCTGTCAGTAATGCTTTGATTGTTCACCTTTAAAAGCTTAATTATGACAGTTAATATTATTTCATTTGTATATAATGATAACATTAGTAAATGTTAGTAATATTAGAAAGTATACAGTTCTATTTTGCTTTCAAATTTTTAGCATCAGTATTATTACCATGTAGAAAAGAAGGCATGAATTTCTCTGTGAATAATGTGTGTGTGTGTGTGTGTGTGTGTGTACATATGTATCTATGTGTGTATACATTTGTGTGCTTCTGAATAATAGATCAAATTTTGGGTGTTATTTCTCAAATGTCATACAACTTTTGCATGTGATAGCAGTGTGTTTGTAAAACACAAGCCTGAAATTCCCCCAAATAGGGTAATATAGTGGGCCAGTGAGGCACAGGAATCCTTCTATTTCTGCTACCCCTGAACTAGGTTGGAGACTAATGACATCATCATAATTTAGGAATAGAAATTGGACCCTTGTGTTTCAAAGCCAGCACCTTATTGACTGACATTTCTCCAGAATCCCCACTGAATGAATTTCTAAATGTTTACCCACACATGGATGCTTTGTTGAACTTTTATAAATTCTGAGTATTTCTAAAGTATTCTCATGGTTTTCAAATACTGTGACTATATATGAAAATAACAAAGAGTGCCCTGCTTCTCAGTAGTTATAGTCACGATTTTTTTCATGGTATAGGTGCCAGGAACTTCTACAAGAATGGTCAAAAAGTGACAGAAGACATTTTTAGGAAACTCCTGTAGTTCTCACACTCAATAAAGTAGATATATCCTCAATAACTAGTTTAAAATAATATTAATTGGGGGTGATTACTTATGAAAATGATCCCTTGTAAATCAATTGATTTGCCTCATAGAAAGTAATATGTGAAAATTGAAACATTAATATTGTGAAGAGAATATCTTAGGGGTATCTAGTACCTCACAATTACTTTTTTTTTTACATTCAGAATATGTATGTGGAAGAAAATCAATGAGCCATCTCTTTATACAGAACTTTGTGGGGCTGTAGCTCATTGTGGGTATGGGTCCTGTTGGGCTGAGTTGTGGGTCCTGCACATCTGCCACCCCAGGTGGCTGGAACCATGGCTCAGGATACAGAAGTGTGGCAGGAATTTGACTGAGTTTACTCCATACAGTTTCGGTCAGATGCCAAATTATGGGAAGCCACAGAGCTCCACTCTGGGCATGGGGAGATCCCAGTCTGAGGTTCCACAGGGCAGAGCTCTTAGGTTGAGGACCGAAGGCAGGCAAGAATTGGCTGCCCTTGGGCTCTCAGATGCCTCTGGGAGGCTGTGGAAGGACCAAGACTTGGCTAGGGGGAAAGGATGACTAAGGATTTCTCACGGGGGTGGGGGGATGAGACTCTTGGTCAAGGCGAGTCACTTGGCTGGGTCATGGCTGGCTCAGCTAGCGCCACTTGGGTTGACAGCCTCTCCATGGCTGGAATGTAGAAAAGTCTTCTGGTGGAAGATTAAGTGGTAGCTTGGTAGTTGAAGGCCCCCTCTACAGTTCTCCATGATGGTCCCCAAAAACAAGAGGTAGTCCATAGTTTTAAAAGGTTTATTGTCATGTCAGAAAGTGGATGAAACTGTACCCTGTGTTCTCAGGATGGGTCTGAGGTTAAATATCTTTTGCAAGTAGGAGGAGGATCTGGGAAGGAATGCTTAATTGGCTATGCCCTCTGGGCTTTAGGTATCTCATTAATATGGAGATCTGTTGAGGCTCTGTGGCCTGTAGTCACACCCTCAACCTATGCTACATGACCGAAGGCCACAAACTAATCTTTCCACTAACCCAGCACTACAAAGGATAATAGTAGGAAAGCTCCAATACAAGGAGGGAAATTATACCCTAGAAAGAGCAAGAAAAGTAATCTTCTTCCAACAAATCCTAAAGAAGATAGCCATACAAATATAATTCCACCACTAAGAGCAAAAGAAAACAAGAAACAACAATCACTTTTCCTTAATATCTCTTAACATCAATGGACTCAATTCCCCAATAAAAAGACATAGACTAACAGACTAGATAGATAAACAGGACCCAGAATTTTGATACATACAGGAAACACACCTCAGTGACAAATACAGACACTACCTTAGAGTAAAAGGATGGAAAACAATTTTCCAAGCAAATGGTCTTAAGAAACAAGCTGGAGTATTCATTCTAATATGGAATAAAATCGACTTTCAACTTAAATCTATCAAAAAAGATAAGGAAGGACACTTCATATTCATCAAAGGAAAAGTCAACCAAGAAGAACTCTCAATTCTGAATATCTATGCTCAAAATGCAAAAGCACCCACTTTCATAAAAGAAACCTTACTAAAGCTCAAAGCACACATTGCACCATACACAATAATAGTGAGGGATTTCAACACCCCACTCTCAGCAATGGAGAGATCATGGGAACAGAAAGTAAACAGAGACACAGTGAAACTAAGATAAGTTATGAACCAAATAGATTTAACAGATATCTATAGAACATTTCATCCTAAAACAAAAGAACACACCTTCTTCTTAGAATCTCATTACACCTTCTCCAAAAATGACCATAAATTGGTCACAAAACAGGCCTCAACAGATATGAAAAAATTGAAATAATCACATGAATTCTATCAGATCTCCATGGACTAAGACTGGTCTTCAATAATGACAAAAACAATGGAAAGCCCACATACACATGGAAATTGAACAACCCTCTACTCAATGATAACTTGGTCAAGGAAGAAATAAAGAAAGAAATTAAAGACTTTTTAGAATTTAATGAAAATTAAGACACATCATACCAAAACTTAAGGGACACAATGATAGCAGTGCTAAGAGGAAAACTCGTAGCTCTAAGTGCCAAAAAAAAAAAAAATAGAGATAGCATGCATACTGCATACACTAGCAGGTTGACAACATACCAGAAAGCTCTAGAATAAAAAGAAGTAAATACACCAAAGAGGAGTAGACAGTAGGAAATAATCAAACTCAGAGCTGAAATCAATCAAGTAGAAACAAAAAGAACTATACAAAGGATCAAAAAAAACAGGATCTGGTTCTTTGAGAAAATCAACAAGATGCATAAACTCTTAGCCAGACTAATCAGAAGGCAGAGAGACAGTATCCAAATTAATAAAATCAGAACTGAAAAGGGAGACATAACAACAGAAACTGAGGAAATTAAAAAAAATCATCAGATCCTACTACAGAAGCCTATACTCAACAAAATTAGAAAATCTGGATGAAGTGACCAATTTTCTAGACAGACACCAGTTACCAAAGTTAAATCATGAACAGATAAGCCATCTAAACAGTCCCATAACCCCAAAAGAAAAAGAAGCAGTCATTAAAGGTCTCCCCACCAAAAAAAGCCCAGGACCAGATGGTTTTAGAGCAGAGTTCTCTCAGACCTTCAAAGACTAACCTAATAACAATTCTCTTTAAACTATTCCACAAAATAGAAACTGAAGGAACATTACCCAATTCATACTATGAAGCCACAATTATGCACATACATAAACCACACAAACAGCAAACAAAGAAAGAGAACTTCAGACCAATCTCCCATATGAATATTCATGCAAAAATACTCAATAAAATTCTCGAAAACTGAATCCAAGAACACATCAAAACAATCCTCCATCATGATCAAGTAGGCTTTATCCCAGGAATGCAGGGATGGTTCAATATTTGGAAATCCATAAATGTAATCCACAAACTAAAAAAAAACAAAAAAAAACAAAAAAACAAAAATAAAAAAAACCTAACTAACTAAAAACAAACATATAAACAAACTAAAGAGAAAAAGAAAAAAATTATTATATCACTAGATGCTAAAAAAGCATTTGACAAAATTCAATACCCCTTCATTGTAAAAGTCTTGGAAAGATCAGGAATCCAAGGCCCATACCTAAACTTAGCAAAAGCAATATAAAGTAAACCAGTAGCCAAAAACAAACTAAATGGAGAGAAAGTTGAAGCAATCCCACTAAAATCAGGGACTAGACAAGGGTGCCCACTCTCTCCCTACCTATTCAATATTGTACCTGAAGTCCTAGCCAGAGCAATAGGCAACAAAAGGAGGTCAAAGGGACACAAATTGGAAATAACACAGTAAAAATTTCACTACTTGCAGATGGTATGATAGTATACTTAGGTGACCCCAAAACTTCCACCAGAGAACTCCTACAGCTGATAAACAACTTCAACAAAGTGACTTGATAGAAAATTAACTCAAACAAATCAATAGCATTCCTCTACACAAAGGATAAACAAGTTGAGAAAGAAGTTAAGGAAATGACACCCATCACAATAGTCACAAATAATATAAAATACCTTGGTGTGAATCTAATCAAGCAAGTGAAGGATCTGTCTGACAAGAACTTCAAGTCCCTGAAGAAGGAAATCAAAGCAGAACTCAGAAAATGGAAAGATCTCCCATGCTCATGGATTGTCAAGATTAATATAGTAAAAATGGCCATCTTGCAGAAAGCAATTTATAAATTTAGTGCATTCCCCATCAAAATTCCAACTCAATTTCTCATTGAGTTAGAAAGAGCAATTCTCAAAATTCATTTAGAATAACAAAAAAATCCAGAATAGGGAAAACTATTCTCAACAATAAAAGAACTTCAGAGGCAATCACCATTGAGTATCTCAAGCTGTACTACAGAGCACTAGTGAAAAAAACTGTATGGTATTGGTACAGAGACAGGCAGGAAGATCAACAGAATAGGACTGAAGACCTAGCAATGAACCCACATACCTATGGTCACTTGATCTTTGACAAAGGAGCTAAAAGTTTCCAGTAGAAAAAAGACAGCATTTTCAACAAATGGTGCTAATTCAACTGGAGGCCACTATGTAGAAGAATGCAAATTGATCCATTCTTATCTCCTTGTACAAAGGTCAAGTCCAAGTGGATCAAGGACCGACCACCACATAAAACCAGATACACTGAAACTAATAGAAGAGAAAGTGGGGAAGAGCCTCAAACACATGGGCACAGGGGAAAAGTTCCTGAACAGAACACCAGTAGCTTATGATCTAAGATCAAGAATTGACAAATGGGACCTTATAAAACTGCAAAGCTTCTGTAAAACAAGGAACACTGTCAATAAGACAAAACAGCAACCAAGAGATTGGGAAAGGATCTTTACTAATCCTACATCCAATAGAGGGCTAATATCCAAGGTATACAAAGAACTGAAGAAATTAGACTCTAAACAATCAAATAACCTGATTTAAAAATGGGGTACAGGGCTAAAGAAAGAATTCTCAACCGAGGAAACTTGAATGGTCGAAAGCACCTAAAGAAATGTTCAACATCCTTAGTCATCAGGGAAATGCAAATCAAAACAACCCTGAGATTCCACCTCACACCAGTCAGAATGGCTAAGATCAAAAACTCAGGTGATAGCAGAAGCTGGTGAGGATGTGGAGAAAGAGGAACACTCCACCATTGTTGGTGAGATTGTAAGCTGGTGCAACCACTATGGAAAGCAGTCTGGCAATTCCTCAGAAAACTGAACATAGTATTACCTGAGGACCCAGGTATACCACTCCTGGGCATATACTCAAAAGATGCTCCAAAGTATAACAAGGACACATGGTCCACTATGATCATAGCAGACTTATTTATAATAGGCAGAAGCTAGAAACAACCCAGATGTCCTTCAACAGAGGAATGGATACAGAAAATGTGGTACATTTACACAATGAATATTACTCAGCTATTGAAAACAATGAATTCATGAAATTCTTAGGCAAATTGATGGAACTGGAAAATATTTTCCTGAGTGAGGTAACACAATCACAAAAGAACATACATGGTATTCACTCACTGATAAGTGGATATTAGCCCAAAAGCTCAAAACACCTATGATTTAACTCACAGACCACATGAAGCTCAAGAAGAAGGAAAACCAAAGTATGGATAGTTTGGTCCTTCTTAAGAAGGAGTAAAAAAACACTCACAGGAGCAAGTATGGAGACAAACTGTGGAACAGAGACTGGAGGAGGGACTGTCTGGAAACAGCCCCACCTGGGAACCCATCCCAAGTACAGTCACCAAATGCATACACTGTTGATGCCAGGAAGTAGACACTAAAAGGAGACTGACATATCTGTCTCCTGAAAGGCTTTGCTAGTGCCTGACATAAACAGAGGCAGATGCTCGCTAACCATTGAACTGATAACAGGTTCCCCAATGGAAGAGTTAGAAAGAAAACTGAAGGAGCAGAAGGGGCTGGCAGCCCCATGTAGAGAGCTACAATACCAACCAATCAGAGCTCCCAGGCTCTAAACCTCCAGCCTGGGAACACAAAGGGGACTCCTGCCTCCACCTGTATGGGTAGTTGAGGATGGCCTTGTCATGTATCAGTGGGAAAGGAGGGCCTTTGTCCATGGAAGACTGGATGCCCTAGTGTTGAGGAATTCAAGAGCAGGGAGGTAGGAATGAGTGGATGGGTGGGGGCACACCCTCATAGATGGGAGGAGGTGTGGGGATGGGATAAGGGGTTTGGGGGGAAATGGGAAAAGGTGATAACATTTGAAAGGTAAATAAACAAAATATCCAATTTAAAAAAAACAGATAATGGAGCTGGCAATTATAGTTGAGCAGTTGAGACTTTTTGTCAACAATTTATTACAGGGATTCCTTATAATACTCAAGGACAAGGTATTGTGAAAGAGGACCATGGAACCTGAAAACAATATCTTCATAAAATAAAAAAGGGGAGGTATGTCCTTATACACTACAAATTTGTTTAAATCATGCTCTTTTTATTTTAATTTTTTTGTTTTTAAAAATTGGATGCCAAGGAACTTTCTGCTGAGTGTCTACGGCACCCTATAACTAGATATACTTATCCCTAGGTGAAACGAAAGATCTACTTACTGGCATACGGCATGATCCCAACCAGGTATCTACTATGGGGAAGAGGACATGTTTGTGCTTTTTCTGTACGACCGTGGTGGCTGCCAGAATGATTAGTGAGCCATGCTGCTGCTGAGACAAAGAATGATACTGACCTGTGAGCTTGCTGAGTGCCCTGACAAGGGTGACTGGGGAGCTGTATTGGATATATGTTCCGGACCCACCTTTGTTTGCCTATATCCCAGATGGGATAAGCTGCCTTGCCTCAAATTTTTAGACCTTGTAGGACAGAGAATCAAAAAGAGATATTATAATGACTCTCGTGTTTTTCTTAAAGATGATCAGTTATTCAGATTCAGTCATGTACTGGTCTAGAAATCAATCTAATATTGGAAATAACAGTCTTCATCATACACCTAACAGAATGGCTAAGATGAAAAATAGAAGTTACAGCTCATGTAGCTAGGGTGTGGAGCCAGGAAAACACTCTACCATTGCAGGTGGGATGCCAAACTTAAACAACCTCTATGAATATTGAGAAAATTTAGAATTTATTACCATAAGACACAGCTATGCCAGTCTCAGGCATATAGCCAAAAGATGTTCCATCCTATCATAAGAATACTTGCTCAACCGTGTTCATACCAACTTTATTCCCACTGAGGGAAGAAAAGGTAGTCCTGTTAGGGAACAGATACCAGAGTCAGACTATTGCTATAATACTCTGCTCCAGTTGCTCAGGGTCCCACATGTAGACTGATTTGTATGTCTGCTACATATGTGGTGGAGGATCTCATTATAGCCCCTGTGTGTTCTTCAGTTGGTGGCTCAGTCTCTGAAAGCTCCCAAATGATCTGATTAGTTGACTCTGTTTGTCCTCCTGTGGTGTTCCCATCCCCCTCTGAGCCTTCAATCCTTCCCTCGATTCTTCCATCACAGTCCCTGACCTAAGTCCAGTCTTTGGCTATGGGTATCTGCATCTGTACCAGCTGGGTACTGGGTACAGCATCTCACAGGACAGTTAGGCTAGACTCTTCTCTGCAAGAATAACAGAGTATCATTGGTACTGTCAGGGATTGGTGTATGTCTATGGGATGGGTCTCAAGTTGGTCCAGTTATTAGTTGGCCATTCCTTCAGTTTGTCCTTCATTTTTGTCCCTACATTTTTTTTAGACTGGAAAATTTTCAAGTTGAAAGTTTTGTGGGTGGGTTGGTATCCTTATTCCTTCACTAAAGGTCCTTCCTGAATATAGGAAATGGATGCTTCAGCTTCCATGACCCCACCATTAGGCATCTAACCTAAGTTTACTCATTGACTCCTGGTGGACTTCCCCATCTCAGGTCTCTGAAAATTCTAGAAGATCACCATGTGCACCCCTGCCAAATCTCTGACAGTTGCAGATTTCTATTCATTCTCCTAGGACTCAAAGAAATATTCAACATCCTTAGTAATAAAGGAAATGCAAATCAAAGTGAACCTGATATACCACCTTATATGAATCAGAATGTCTGAGATCAAAAACTCAAGTGAAAGGCCATTCTGGCAAGGAGGTAAAGAAAGAACATTTCTCCCACTGAGGGCAGGATTGTAAACTTGTAAAACTACTCTGGAAATCAATCTGGTGGATTCTCAGAAAAGTGGAAATAGTTCTACATAAAGATCCAGCTACACCACTCCTAGGGATATACCCAAAAGATACTCTGCCATATCATAAGAACATGTGCTCCAATACATTCATAGCAGCTTTATTCCTAATAGCCAAAAACTTGAAATAGTCCAATTGCTCCTATAACAAAGAATAGATGCAGAAAATGTGGTTCATTTACACAATTCAGTTATTAAAAACAAGGACATCATAAATTTTCCAAGAACATGGATAGAAGTTGAAAATATCATCTTGAGGTAACTCAGACCCAAAAGGATAAATATGGTATGTACTCACTAAGAGTAATCAAAAACAGAATAAAGTCTAGTATTTCTATTTCAATGCTGTATCTGTCTTTCTTTTTGGGGGATTGGGGAAGTCAGTTTTTACCTCTGTATATAAGAAGGTTAATTATCTAAGTACTGTCTATAGTTGTTTTCCTCAGGGTTTCTTTGTCTATCAAACATTTGAAGCATGCACATAAAATTTATTTTTCCATAGTCCTATTATGTCTGTCTGTAGTCTTGATACTATATCTTTCCCTAACAGAACTACTCTTTGGAACTGAAGACACTGCTTCCAGTACCCTTAGCCCTCTCACATTAATCCTTATTGAAGAAAATGCCTCACAGGCTTGCCTACAATCAGCTCAATCTGATAGAATCATTTTCTCAATGATTATAACTATCAAAATATCACCACTTGATCTTAATAAACAGCTCCCACAAAAAGAGTCCTTAATAGTATTGAAATTATCAAACATTTTATTTATTTATTAGAACATATATGATTAAAACTCACAGTTTATGTAATGTAAGACAAAAATTAAGAAAGTAGGTATTCATATCACCATCAAATCACTGAAAATAAAATCATTCAATCTCAAGTTGACATTGGAAAGATTCTTCAGTCTTCTCTTTTCCACATTATGAATCATAGACGACTTCATTTGTTGATTAGGAATTTAAGGCCCTGGTTGAGAACATTCTACTTGATTGTGTGAACCATCATGAAACCATTATTTTTAAGTACAAATACCATGATATCTATATTTAAGTTTTTTCTTTCTGTAAAGAAGTGAGAAGAAAAAATAAATATTTGAACTACCATTTTAATTTAATTGAGGATTATATAATTACTTTTTAATGAAAGATCATTAACATGATTTGGTATGGGGTGTCTCTGTCACCTGATCTATAAGCAGCTGGGCATCGCCTACTCCCTACCCTTAAAGGGAATCTTTTCTCCAAAATGGGAAAAATCAATTCATGGAACTAACTGAATACAAATTTTTATGAAAGAAAGCACTTGAGAGAGAAAAAAAATGTGAAATGAGTCTAATCAAAGAGAGCATATGTGTGATTTTGCTAGCACTAACAACATAGTATTCAACATAGTATTTAAACATGTCCTAAGTAATAAAAGGGGGATACAATCATCAGTGATGGAGCAAAAAGGGAATTTGGAAGGAAGTACCATAGACTGCTCTGGACTTGAAGGCTTAGTTCTGGCAACAAGTTAAAGAGGAAAAAGTAGATCACTACAGATGTCCCCCCATAGCTTTGGATCCAACTGTGGTAAATTTCAAAATTCTGTACTTAAATGTCTTGCTCAAGAGTGGGAATTACCATTGAGCACCTAACTTAGTTAGCTTTATGTGATAACTTGATACAGCCAAAAAATCACCTGATAGGGAATTCTTCAGTGCACAAATCAGATGGATCTATGAACATGACTAGGGAAAATTGTACTGATTGTTAAATAATGTAGGAAACCACAGCACATTGTATGTGGCACAGTTTTCTGGATCTAGGATCTATTTGAAAGCAAGTTGAATATGAGTCTGAAAGTGAGCCAGCAATCTATGTTCCTCCCTAGCTTCTGCTTCAAGGTCCTACTTGATTTCCTGACTCGACTTCTATCAATGATAGACTGTAACCTGTTAACTAAAATAAATCCTTTCTTTCCTATGGTTGTTTTTTCATGGCATTTGCCATAGCAACACATGCGACTAGAACAGTGCCAAGGCTTGAACTTACAGCATTTCATTGGGTTAGTCTACTAGTTTCCCTTCATAAAGATCAAGTAAAATTAATCAGTCAATGCCATGGAAGAGTATTCAGTAGAATCCTGCTAATAAGTCCATATACAAACTACTAAAATCCAGAACTTCAAGGAAATTTACAAGTGGAAGCTTGAGCTTTCTTTAGTGAAAGTGGTTATATTTGGGCTATGTCATATTTATGTTAACAGGAACAGGATTTTTCATCAGTTCCTGACTGTTTCCTCACTAACTTAAGAGATCTAATATTAAATTATGCATTCTTACTGTTTTTCTATGCAGAAGTGACAGTCATTATAATAGGAGATTCGATCATCTGCGCAAATTGGTTTCAGGGCTTTGCTGCAGTTTTTCATATTCGTATACTGAGAGCAATTTGGCTGTGAGACATAAAAAGACAACATAAAATATATCAGATAATGATCTTTGCTAGAAAAATTCTACTTAATAAAGTGATTCAGTATTAAGTATTAAATATAAATATTGACATTATAATTCTACTTACACATGATAAGTTATTGATATAATTTTATAAGCCTTATATTCTGAAACAATGTGAATAAGTGACTGTAATACCATAATTAGGCTATCATTCTCCAACTTCACCTTATACTCAGATAAAATCTCCTACACTGTTTTGTATTGAGAAAAATCATAAAACTTGATGATTTATTTGTAGTTCTATTATACTTAATACCTCTACTTTATAGGCTATGACATATGTGAGTGTCTTTACATATTTATAATATATACATATATACAGAGATAAAATTTATTATTGATAATATTTGTACACACAGAGAACATTATGAAATTCAGATGAATCTGGTTTTCAAATTTGTGTGTTATTTTTGTATTTTTTTCGGAATAAAAGTTCTTAACTTTTATGTAATATTCCAATGTCTTACTGGATCAAAACTGATGTTTAACCTAACTTGAAATGGATATTTTTATCACTGTTGGTCTTTTTTTCTAGGAAAAATCATTCCACTTTTAACGTATTTTAAAACACAAAATGTAACTGTATACAGTAAGGATTTTGTATATTGATAGAATTTATGAATTATGGAATGTTTTACCTTGTCTATAACATTAAGTAGTTTTATATTGTTGACACGACTACTCTTTAACCTTTGTTTAATAATAAAACAAATATTTTTCGTTGTTTTGGTTGTTGCAATGTTGTCTTGTACATTTTGTTTGGTAACATTTCAAAAGCCAAAAGTTTACTTTTTAAATTTCCGTATTGATCAATGTTCATTTACCTCTGCACTTTTAACAGGAGTCTCTGCAAGCAATGGATGAAGAAAAGAGAAAAATTTTAGTAGAAGTGTGATGATTTGGCCAAAAAGACTGAGGACCTAGGTTTGATATCCCAATTCCTTCATAATGAAAGAGAACCAAGTCATAAAAGTAGTTCTCTGACTTCAACATGGCATATGTGAACACATGCACACCTACAAATTATACAAATAAACAATATAAAAAGGTTGAAAGAGAAAACTCTATATACTGTTGTAAGTCGTATCAATAATACTTAAAGTGACATATGCTAATTCATTACTCGTGTGATATTAGAGGCAAGGACATATTTGTCACAGTACTAAAATAATATATTCACAGAGTGATTTCAAATATGGAAATGGCAGTTATTGATCATTTATTATATCTGAACCCTTCATTTAAAGACACCATGAACTTCTTTTCCTTAATATACCCTCTTGCTGGCACCTGTATGTACTAGCACTGGATTGACACATATGGGAATATATATTTAAAGAATATGAAAAAATTTTGAATGAATTATAAGAAAACAAAATAATAATTGAATGATATAGAATCAGTTCGAGGTACAAATAGAAAAGTCTATAAATAGATTGCTGACAAAATAAACTTCAAACTAATATTTTTCTACAAGGAATTTACAAAACGTCACTTCTAACTGATTAAAGGAACTATCCTTTAAGAAGATAATTTAAGGACTAGGCAGAGATATGCCTGTCCACAGAAATAAAAGTACTGCTAAATAAAAAGTGACAGATTAACTCCAACATAGTAATAACAGGTGAGTTCAATACCCAACTCACTCCAAGAAACAAGTAAACCAGATCCAAAAAAAAAAGAAAAAAACAGAGAAACACTGGAGTTAAATAATGTTTCACTAACTACAGAATAAACATTTTTGTCAAGTGTTCTGAAACTGTTTAAAATAGATCATCACATGATAAGGCAGAAACACATCTCAAAAATACAGCAAACTAATTATTTTGCATATTCTCTCTGACTAAACAGAATATCTCTACAGATCAACACCAACAAAACTCCATACTAAAGAGAGGATGCCTCTCCCTGGGAAAAGAGATTGTGAATTAGGTCTATTCTCTAGGGAGGAGAGGCTTGAATTTGAACAAGTATGAGATATATAAGTCAATTGAGGGTTAGATAGCATTAGTAAAGGGAATAATCCATTTCTGTTCTGCTTTCAAATTTCTAACATTAATATTATCAACATGTAGAAAAAAGGCATGGATTTCTCTGTAAATTGTGTGTGTGTGTGTGTGCACTTATGTGCACATGATCCTTTTTATACAGTTGCATATGCTTTTGTGCACTACTGGAGAACAGACAAAAAGCTGAAGTGTTATTTCTCAAATGTGATACAACTTTTGTGTGTGGTGGAAGTGTATTTGTAAAACACAAGCCTGAAATTCACCAAATAGGATAGTATAGCTGGCCAGTGAACCCCAGAAATTCTTCTAACTCTGCTTTCCTTGACTAGAATTGCAGGCTAATTAAATCATGCTAACTTAGGAATGGAAATTGGGGCCTCATGTTTGAAAGGCCAGCACCTTATTGACTGAAATTTCTCCAGAAATCCACTGAATGGATTTCTAAATGTTTATCCATACATGGGCCCTTTGTTGAAATTTTACAAATTCTGAGTATTTTTACAGTATTTTCATGGTTTTTAAGTACTGCGACTATATATATATGAAAATAACAGACAGTGTCCTGCTTCTCAGTGGTTACAGTTAAAATTTTTTCACAGTATACATGCCAGAACTTCTACAACAATGGTCAACAAGTGACAGAAGATAGCATTTAGGAAAATTGTCTAGATCTCTCAGTCAAAAAAGTGTATAGTTTAAATTAGTATCAAAAATGAATTGAGTGTTAACTTATGAAGATAACCCCTTGTAAATCAGCTGATTTGCCTCATAGGAAGCAATGAGTGAAAATTAAAACATTAATATTCTGAAGAGATATTAAGATATTAATATCATGGGTCTATCTAATACATCACAATTACTTCATTTTCACATTCAGAATATGTATATGAAAGAAAACCAGTGAGTTATCTCTTTATAACAAATTTGACATTAGAGGATTCAATTTGAAAATTATATAGGAGATAGTGTCATGAAACATGAGCACAGGAAGATACTATTACTTCCCATTCATTAACATTTAAACAGTACCTGAGCTCCAGCACAGGATGAGGTAAATATCTTCAATCAGTGTATAATAATAGCAACAACAATATCAAAAAAATCCACTACGTGTTTCTTTTGCATTTACTGTTTTAAGAGACTTCCTTTCACTGCATTATCTCAGTAGACTTTAACTTTGTAAGCTCAAAGAATCCTCATAGCTCAGTCTTGTAAGCAGCTGGCATTATGCTTACTGAACTTTGTGGTTTTTACACCACCCATTCTAATTCAATTTCTATTCTCAAGGTCTCTAAGAAGAATGAATAGAGGTCATTCACAATGTAATTTTTCAAAGACTTTTGTAACATGCTTTGTTTCATTTCGCTTCAGAAATTTAATATTCCCAAAGTCCATCCATTCTTGAATTGTTGTGAATGCCTCCAGCATTACCTGACTTCTGAGGCAAAAGCATTGTAGGAAATGTTACTCACCAAAATTAAGAAGTACCAAAGTCAGAAGAAAAAGAAATTTGATCCATGTTGAAGACATTTTATCAAATCTATGGAATAAATATTTAAGACCATTTATAACACATTTCCAGTGAAAACCTCTTCTAGATAAGTGACCTACTCTATGCCTTCTACTGGACTCTTCCCTTATTCTCCCTTGAATCTTCAGAATCAACAAGACACAAGCTGAGCACAGAACAACTCTTAGAAAATGGCAATGCTCATTGCACATCTAAGGACTTACTTATTCTCCCAACCCCTGACTTATCCAGGGGATATGCAGATTTTTTGAAGGAAATATCCATAATGGAATACCAGATTTTTCTTTTAAAAATCAGAAATAGTTCTTCAACAAATAAAGGACCTGAAAAAGTCCTTATGGCAATTCTACACTGTAGTGTAACCTCATAGTGTCTCTACCCACCTACCTGAAAACAGAAATGAGGATAAATCAGCACGCTGTGATTACTGCTTGTTCTGATTCTTTTACCTTGCCACACATGATCATTCATCCTTTGAGCCCTTTTTATATCATTTTATTGAGGACATGGGAGGAGGTAATATAAATAGACAACCACAGATAAAAGACAAGTATTCTCTGTTCTCACTGAGTCAGTGATGTACCTACTAATGAGATATATCAACCCTTGTCTAGAAAAGCTTCTGTTGATATAATGATTTGAAACTTATCTGAATTTACCTTGAACTATGAAAAATGATAAGGCAATGAGTAGTAGGAAATTCTGAGATAAAGAAGCTATCCAGATAATTAGATTGAAAATTACAAGCAAATGGAATCAGAAGGCTTACATGTTAGATAATCTTGAAATCCAGACAAGTAGACTTAATAGGCTATTTGGTATTCGTCATATGTTTTGTTTGAAGTACTTATAGTGTCACATGGAGTTATAGGTACTTACACAGAGTGCTGCTGTGAAGTCTTTAACCAGTTTCCAACTGTAACATGTATACATCTACAGCACAAATTTAAGACTAGGAGTAGACTTCAAGGAGGAATAATCTTCGGATGAGGAATCTTTCCCAGAGTCATATTTCACCACCAAGGTATTGTGTCTATTCACACACAGCCCTGAAATTTGGTATGTTTGAGAAGCTCCTAAAAGAGTCTCTGGCAGGCAAAAAGGATAAAATCTTACAGGCAAACTCAGGTGGTAGGAGGTAGGGGTGCCTTCCAGAATGTACCAGAGACCTAGGAGGTAAGAAACTCTCAGGACTCACATGGGGCGACCTTACATGAAATGCTGCTTAGAGTAGGGAGAGGAAACTTGTAGAGCCAACCTCCAGCAGAAAGACAGGGCATCAAGTGAAAGAGGGGGTCGCCATCCCCCATAGTCAAAACTCTGACCCATAATTGTTCCTGTCTGAACAAACTACAGGAAAAAAATGGAGAAGAGCTTAAGGAAAAGGAGGTACAGCAACAGGCCCAAAGTAGGATCCAGCTCAAGGAGAGGTGCCAAGGCCCAACACTATTACTGAGGTTATGAAGTGCTCACAAAAAGTGACTTATCATGACTGCCCTCTAAAAGACCCAACAAGCATCTGAAAGAGTCAGATGCAAGTATTTACACCCAAACAATGAACAGAAGCTGCTGACCCCTGTGGTTGAATTAAGGAAAAGCTGGAAGAAGCTGAGGAGGAGAGCCATCTTGTAGGAGCACCAGCAGTCTCAACTTGGACCCCCGAGATACATCAGACACTGGACAACCAACCAGGCAGCATACACCAGATGTTATAAGGTCCCCAACACATATACAGCAGAGGACAGCCAGGTCTAGGTTCAGTCAGAGAAGATGCATCTAACCCTCAAGAGACTGGAGGCCCCAGGGAGTTTAGAGGTCTGGTAGAGTGGGAGTTGGGGTGTGAGGACATCCTCGTGGAAACAGGGGGTAGGGAGGAGGTATGGAATGGGGGACAGAGAGTAGACCAGGTATGGGATAAAATCTGGAATATAGAAAAAATTAAATTTAATTGAAAGAAAAGTAAAAAAGTAGAAGCAGGATGCAAACATCAGAAAGAGAGGAAGAAGCTCAAAGGATAAGTTAAGGCCATAATGGAAAAGGTCCTAAGACACAAACTCATAGTTTGATCTATTGGAGTAGGAGGCTCTTTGAGGTTTGAAGTAGGAAACTCACTGGAGAGTTTTAGTTAAAACCCTAACATCTTGAAAGAACTTTAGCATTGAGCACCCCAGTTCAAATATTATGTGATCAAATGACTTTGATGAAATATTAAGGCTTCATCATCTTCATCTTTTAACATCAAAGGTGGAAATAATGTCTACTTCAATTTTCTCATTAATTTTAAATTTTTAAGATTATATATATATATATATATATATATATATATATATATATATATATCACAATTATATTTTCCATTTATTCTAACCTGCCTTTTAAAGTAATGAACAAACCTTTAATTTAGAAATGAAAAAAAATTGAGTTTAGCAATATTCTATGCAAGTGTAGTAGATGTGACATTTGGAGTGAAATGACACAAATGCACAAACCTGCAATCCCTGGGAAGCCCTTTTTCTCACACATTAAACAACACCCACCTCCATCTCATTATATAGAAACAGGATCATACTGTGTGACCAAGCTATCTAGACTCACAGTCTCTTTTCTACAACCTCTTGAGTTTGCTGGCATTCTCTTGAAGATTACTAGAACCATAATGAGTAGCTTGTTATTTTACAAATGTATTGATCAGCAAAAATCACTAAAAACATAAGCCAGCACACGTAATATAGGTCACATTTGCACATACACACACACACACACACACACACACACACGTGTGTGTGTATGTATTTCTATAAACACATGAATAAATACATGTTTATTTAATATTAAAATTTTAAATGTTTTCAGTATGTGTACTCCTTATATATGGTGCTGTATGGCATACAGACAATTTATTTAAGGTGTGTAATACATAGTGAGCATATTCTATCCATAATCCCTTATGTTCCCCTCTTTCTTCTTCTGTTGACATTAGTTGCATGGGTTTACCCAAACAGTGTCAATTTTAATTTTTAATCTTTTAATCTTTTTAAAATTCGGTCTTAAGTTATTGATACACTGAAACATGAAATTGTACAAGTAATGAAATGTTGTGAGCTTTCATATTTATCATGTAATTCATATAAATAAGGCATAATTTTTTAAAATAAAAATAAATATTTATATATATTGTTGAAAGGATATTACTTAACTTCATATGGAAAAACAAGGAACCAAAGATAGCTAAAGTAATCTGGAATAATGAAAGAACATCTGAATGTATCACCATCCCTGATTTCAAGCTCTAATACAGAGCTGTAAACATGAAACTGCGAGTAGTAACATAAAGCAGACATGTTGAGCAATAATATTGAATCAAATACCCAGAGTAAACCCACACACCTACAGATATCTGAAGAAGCCAAAAATACACAATGAAAAACAGGAAACATCTTCCACAAATAGTGCTGGTATAACTGGATGTCTGCATTTAAAAGAATTCTAATAGATTCATATTAATCACCCTGAATAATACATAAAATTAACTGGATCCCCAACCTTAACATAAACCAGGTACAGTGAACTTGATGGAAGAGAAAGTGGTTTTTATAGTCTTGAGCACCTGAGCATAAGACACAACTTCCTGAAGAAAGCACATTAATGCAGGCACTAAAATTCACAATTAATAAATGGGACATTGTGAAACTGAAAGCTTCTGTAAGGCAAAGCAGACTAACAATTGGACAAAATGGCAGCCTGAAGAATAGGAAAATATTTCTACCAACTGTATATCTCTGAGAAGAGCAATATCAAAAATGAATAAATGACTCAAGAAACTAGACATTCCTTAATAATACAATTAAAAATGCAACACAGATCTAAACAGAAATTTTCAACAGCAATTGCAAATGTCTGAGAAACACATATAGAATTTTAGCCACCCTTAGCCATGAGGGTAATGCAAATCAAAACAACTTTTAGATTCCATCCTACACCTGTTAGAATGGCTAAGATCAAAAACACAAATTACAGCTCATGTAGGTAGGACGTGAAACCAGGGAAACACTCCACCATTGCTGGTAGGAGTACAAACTTGTAACAAATACTACAGATATATATGCTTGTTCCTCAGAAAATTGAGACTTGATTTACCATAAGACCCAGCTATACCACTCTCAGGCATATATCCAAAAGACATTCCATCCTATCACAAGAACACTCGCTAACTATGCTCATAGCAGCTTTATCTGTAGTAGCCAGAAACTGGAAACAACCTAGATTTCCCTCAAAGAATGGATAAAGAAAATGTGGTACATTTTCACAATGGATTCCTATTCATCTATTTAAAAGAATGGTATCATGAAATTTTCAAACAAATGAATGGATCTAGAAAAAACTTAATCTGAGTGAGGTAACCCAGTCTCAGAAAGACAAATATGGCTTGTACTCACTTATAAAGAGGTATTGGCTGTTAAATAAATGACAAACATGCTACCATCCACTGACCTAAAAAGTCTAAATAACAGGAAGAGAAATAAGGAGATGCATGTATCTGAGTAACAGAAATGTAATATATTTTGTGGGTTGACTGGGGGCTAGTGTGAGTCAGGACAGGAGGGAATAAATTCAGGGGATTGGAGAAGAATATTGAGAGACATCTGGAATTGAAAGGTACTTGGGAGACAATGTAGAAAGTATTTGCAGTAGGAACTCCCAGGATTCTATGAGGAGGATCCCAGAGATGATTCCTAGTAATGGAGGATATGACGTCTAAATCATTCATCTTCTGTAACCAGAAACCTTCCAGTGGTGGGACTGGTACAACAACCTAGATACAAAGCCTTTGACCTACAACTTGTCTTGCTGCAAGATATGCTGTGGCAATGGAGCTGCCCAACTTGTGAGAGTTGAAAGCCAATGATTAGCCTAACTTGAGACCTATACCTGAGAGGGAGACTATGCCCAAAGATGAATAGAGACATAGGATATCAAAAACAACCAAAGCTCAGTGATATGACTCCTAATGACATTCTATTATGCTCATAGATAGGTTCCTAGCCGAGTCATCATAATAGAGGCATACTCCAGCACCTGATGGGAGCAGATACAGAGACTCAGAGAACCGGTAGGTGGAGAGTTCCCAAATTGAAGACCTCGATCAGGTTCCACCCCTTGGAACTTTGGGAAACCCTGTGGAAGAGGGTGTACAAGAATCCTAGGAGCTAGAGAGGAAGAGGACACCAAGAGAACATGGCCCACAAAATCAACTAACAGGCTCACCAGAGCTCACAGAGATGAATCCACAATCACAGAGTATGCATGAGCTTCAGACAGGTCCTCTGTATATATGCTATTGTTTTTAGCTTGGTGTTTAGAGGGAGCCCTTCCAGTGGGAGAAGGAATGCCTCTGACTCTTTTTCCTCTTTTTGGGACACTTCCTCCTAATGATGTGATGGTCTGTATGTAGTTTTATTGTATCTTCTTATACCATATTTGCTTCATATCCCTGGGAAGCCTGGTTTTCTTTAGAGAAATAAAGCAGCAGTGATCTGGTTGCAGGAGACTAAGGGGAGTACAGGGAGGGGAAACTGTGTTACATATGTATTGTGTGAGAGAACAATATCACCCAAAAAAGAAAAGGAAATAAAGATAGCAATAGTAAAAATAACTGAACCAAATATGATGATGAAAGTGAAAAACACATGAGCTCAAGTAAAAACTTCAATAGAAAGCTGCCATAGCCTGGATCAAATATATGAAAAAAATTAGGGAAAGAAGACAAAATAGAGGAATTGGATCATCCAGGCAAGGTCCATGATAATTTCTTTTACTGAATGAGGAAAACATTTTTTTAATTTTTTTTTATTAGAAGACTTTTTTATTTTTTTTATTTTTTCTCAAATCGTAATTAATTCACACAGGGGTTTTAAACACAGAAAGGCAGGATGTGGGGAAGGGAATGACACTGGAGTATGGGTGTTCAGGGGGAATACAGATATATTCAGAACCGGGTATCAGCTGGGTGAAGTTTCAGGGAACAATTCACTATGACTCTGCCTATGACTCGCTTGTCCTTATCTAAGTTGGTATTGTCTGCCAAGGCTACCTGTTTACAAGGTCTATGAATACTCAGGCTTATAAATTTCCACAAAAGCTGCCTGTTGACATTAGCTTATAGACATCTGTTTCAATGTTTTTCCACTGAGACCCAAGACTTGGTGTTAGTATACATGTATGACAGGCCTATTGCTGATTTTAGGCCTATGGCTGATTTTAGGCCTACAGTGTGTAAGCAGGGCTGCCCCTGACATCTCCTCCCTTCTCTAAGTATAGAAGGGCTGTGGCAATTTTAAACTTGCAAAGGCGGAGATAGAGGCCTGACCTCCAGTATTTGAAGGGGACCTTGTAATGGCTCCAGTCCCCCTGTCGTTGTCCAGTGAGGCATGAGGGCCATACCCGTCCCGATGTCTTTTTCCTGGAGAGGGGATACTTTTGACATCAACCCCTATGCAGTCAGGCTTGTCCCTCAGGGAACCCAGATAGATATTTTTATCTTTTATTTATATTCCCTTGCAGTGCTTAGCCTCGCAGCCTAAGCAAGAATTCAGATCGCCTGTCAGAGGGGGTTCTGGGTGGCCCCTCTCTGCTTGGTCTAGGGACAGAAGTCCCCCCTTTTAGTTTGGGTGGAGATGGGTTTTGGAAACACTCTGTATAAAGTAACAACCTCATCTTGAGTCTCGTGGTCCTCCATAGCTAACTTATGATAATGTATCTGAGTAGGTTTTGCTACCAAATTATTTATCTGTTGTATCACAGAGTTAGGCCGCCTATTTGAGGGCCAGGGACCAGCAGAAAAAAGCAAAAAGAACCCAAATAATGGTCCCAAGATGGAAGGAAATAGGGTTGACAACCTAGGAGAGGCTGCAAACTAATTCTTGTACCAGCATTCATCTGTCTCTTTCTCTCTCTGATTTTTCTTAGGGCCTTCAAAACTATTTCATGCTCTCTTTAACCCTCCTTGTCTTGTCTATGTAAAGGCAACCTTCTTCTTTGAGGGTTGTACACAGTCAAGAGCTGTATACAGCCTTTTCTATTGTACTAGAGTAAATCAAGTCCAATAAGGATCTTTGTGGCTTTAGGAGGTATCTTCAGACAGTGAAACGAAGGATTTCTTCAGATTAGTGATGTCAATCTCTAGCTGTTTGATGTTCTTGTCAGTGGCCCTTCAAAGGTCTGAGTAGTATAAGTTTGGAGGCCAGCATCTGGATTAGAACTTCTAACAGCAGACATCACAGGTGATTCATTTTTACCTAGAAAGGAAAAAGAAGGGGATTCTCAGGGAGATTTCTCTTCCCTGGATGTAAATTGTTATTCATCGTGTTTATGGTTGGGCCTAGCTTTGTGGGTGTATCTATTTTTTTCATTAATCTTTTTGGTAGCCGGTTAGCTGTGCCTTCTGTGGTATTGGACAGGTATATCAGTCCTCGGCCCCATAAGGGAACTGGGTCTGGGCCATTCCCTTTAAGGGTGAGAGAGTCCTTCCCCATACCTGTGGCAAAGTTTTGTTGGTCTTGGTGGTGCCAGAGGCAGTCAGCAGCAGATTTGCCATGAGCTTTCAGCTTTAGAGAGATAAAAGTGAACAAGGCATGATGGAGAGTATTTCAGGGGGACTACTTCTGAGGGGGTACCGTTCCCCCTCTTTTGTTTTTAAAGCCAATTTTTCAGAGTTCTTGTAAAATCAGGGCAGAAGAGCCAACAGTCGCTCCTTCCACACTCAGAGAGTCATGAAGACCTTATTTAAGGATATATAAATCTATATTAATAATCTTTTGTCAAAGGACTTTTATAGCACCACTGACAATTAATCAGACTATATAATATATCAATTAGAAATAGCTTTTTCTACTTTTTGTGAGATTACCTCTCTTTTGTCAATTAACTGTTGAGGAAATTAGGGTTTACCTCTCTCTTGAGAATATTAAACAGAGATTAAAATTCTTTTGTGGAGAGCTTAAAATAGTATCTTAGCCAGACCCAGTTCCCTTACGGAGCCGAGGACTGATAAGCCTGTCCAATACCACAGAAGGCACAGCTAACTGGCTACCAAAAAGATTAATGAAAAAAATAGATGCCCCCACAAAGCCAGGCCCAACCATAAATACGATGAATAACAATTTACATCCAGGGAAGAGAAATCTCCCTGAGAATCCCCTTCTTTTTTCTTTCCAGGTAAAAATGAATCACCCATGATGCCTGCTGTTAGAGGTTCTAATCCAGATGTGCCAGAAGCCAGGACCCTCGCCCTTACGCTCACCCCCTACCTTTCCCCACCTGCACAATGTACTCTGAAGCTTGGCAACTGCAAGATCCTGCTTGGCAACTGCAGATAGACTCAAAGCAGTGTACCATATCTTCTGAAGAATAGCAGGAAGACCATAACTCAAGCAGTGTACCATATCTTCTGAAGAATAGCAGGTTGCGGTCCTCCTCGCCCCCACGAATAACTAGGACCCGCCGGTCGGGTCAAGTGGTGCCAGATATGGGGCTCAAGGCACGGACCCCTCTGGACGGACCCTCATTGAGAGGACGTGCGCACGTCATCAAGATTGAGTGAGACAGAGATCGTTGCCCACGATCTGTCGTCCTCGGAACCAGGTTGATTCTGCCATCAAGAAGATGGTTGAAGTTCATTACCATCAGCTGAAAATTGAAGAGGATCCAGAAGTGACTCTGCAGGAGACTGACACAGCTGCCAGCTCCCCTGCCTCCCCCTACGGTCGACCCCTAGACTTCCACGCCCTCCAGAAGGGTTCCTGGTATCCCTGGCTTTGCCCTCGTTTCTCTCGCTAGAGAGCTTGGCCTCTTGATCACCACAACAAAAATTGGCTTTTTCCTAAACCAAGGCCGCCCTTGATATGGCCACTAACATTGGGGAGCCTTCCTTTATGACAATATTACACCCCAAACTGACAAATGGTTGGTAACTTGAACATTTACAAGGGACTAGGATGGCTGTGAGTTAGCCCAATGACGGGATTATTGTAGGTCCACTTCCCAGTGGCCCACCCAATGCAGCCGAAAAGGAGTGCGTGGTGCTGGGAGTGGGTGCAGCCTACATGGCATAAGACAGGGCTCTCACCCTCCTTTCACCCGCCTCGGGGTCCCTTGACATTGCCCATCGTAGACAGCCTAAAGCCTCCGACCATCGATGTGACTCGTCTCACATCAATGTTTTGGGGTTGTGAACTTGTCTAAGACACCCCCCCCCATAATTAGACATCCAAATTCAAAACTCACATAGTTGGGATTGATCATAAGACGCCTTCTCTAACTAAACAGAGAAGGGGGAGATGCCAGAAGCCAGGACCCTCGCCCTTACCCTCACCCCCCTTTCCCCACCTGCACAATGTCCCCTGAAGCTTGTCAACTGCAAGATCCTGCTTGTCAACTGCAGATAGACTCAAAGCAGTGTACCATATCTTCTGAAGAATAGCAGGGAGACCATAACTCAAGCAGTGTACCATATCTTCTGGAGAATAGCAGATAGATCATAATTCAAGGCAGTGTACCGTATAGACCATGACATGTTTCAAGGCACAGGCCAAGAAGATTCTGTACTTTTCCACCACCTGACCCCTCTTACCCCCTCCCCTTGTAAAACATGGTATAAAAAAGCATTTCATGTTCAAAAAAAATTAAATAAAAAAGAGAAAAAAATAAAGACATATATAAAGATATATAAAAGCAAAAAAATAAAGACAAGGCAATCATCTAAAAAAAAAAAAGAAAGAAAGAAAGTCGATGCTCTTGCATTTGGCGCATAGATATTCAGAATTGAGAGTTCATGTTGGTTGACTTTTCCTTTGACAAGTATGAAATGCCCTTCCTTATCCTTTTGGATAGCTTTAAGTTGAAATAGTGGAGACATCGTTTGTGTGGTTATCTTCTTTTGGGTTTGATGGAAAAGAATTATCTTCTTGCTCTTTCTAGGGTATGATTGCCCTGCTTGTATTGGAGCTTTCCTGCTATTATCCTTTGTAGAGCTGGATTTGTGGGAAGATACTGTGTAAATTCAGTTTTGTCATGGAAAATCTTAGTTTCTCCGTCTATGGTAATTGAGAGTTTTGCTGGGTAAAGTAGCTTGGGCTGGCATTTATGTTCTCTTAGGGTCTGTATGATATTTGTCCAGGATCTTCTGGCTTTTATAGTATCTGGTGTGAAGTCAGTTGTAATTCTGATAGGTTTGCCTTTATATGTTACTTGGACTTTTTCCCTTACTGCTTTTATGATTCTTTTTTGTTTTGTGCATTTTGTGTCTTGATTATTATGTGACGGGAGGTATTTCTTTTTTGATCTAGTCTGTTTGGTGTTCTGTTGGCTTCTTGTGTGATTATGGGCATCTCATTCCTTAGGTTAGGGAAGTTTTCCTCAATAATTTTGTTGAAGATATTTACTGGCCCTTTGAGTTGGGAATCTTCACTCTCATCTATACCTATTATCCTTAGGTTTGGTCTTCTCATTGTGTCCTAGATTTCCTGGATATTTTGTGTTAAGAACTTTTTGCATTTTGCGTTTTCTTTGACAGTTGTGTCAATATTTTCTAAGGTATCTTCTGCACCTGAGATTCTTTCTTCTATCTCTTGTATTCTGTTGGTGATGCTTGTGTCTATGACTCCTGATTTCTTTCTTAGGTTTTCTATCTCCAAGGTAGTCTCCCTTTGTGATTTCTTTATTGTTTCTACTTCCATTTTTATGTCCTGGATGATTTTGTTCAATTCCTTCATCTGTTTGTTTGTGTTTTCTTGTAATTCTTTAAAGGATTTTTGTGTTTCTCTAATGACTTCGTCCTGTTTTCCTGTGTTCTCCTCAAGTTTTTGGTAGTGTTATTTATTTCCTTCTTATAGTCCTCTAGCATCATCATTAGAAGTGATTTTAGATCTGGTTCTTGCTTTCCTGGTGATATGGAGAGTTCAGGACTTTCTAATGTGGGAGAACTACGTTCTGATGATGGCAAGTACCTTGGGTTGCTGGTGCTTGTATTCTTGAGCTTGCCTTTTGCCATCTGGATCACCTTTGTGCTACCTGTGCTGTCTCTGACTGGGGCCTGTCTTTCCTATTATCTAGGTTGTGTCAGAACTGTTTGGGATGGGTTTTGCTGCTGGGGTTAGAGCTGAGGCCCAAGATGTGCTCCGTGCTCAAGTGGAAACCGGAAGGGGCCCGGGCTCTGGGTCAGGAGTGGATTCCTGGGTCCCAGTGGGTCCCGGTTGTTCCCTGATTGGGGGCAAGTATTGCCACCTCCTAGCCTAAGATACTGCTTGAGTTATAGCTACTGAGAGCCCCACTTCCTCTAGGTTCTGTGAGATTGAGTGCAGAGCTGACTCCCGGGATCTGCCAAGTGCTCGGGCTCAGATCGGAAGGAACCCTTGCTCTGGGCCAGGAGTGGATTCCTGGGTCCCAGTGGGTCCCGGTTGCTCCCTGTTTGGGGGCAAGTATTGCCACCTCCTAGCCTAAGATACTGCTTGGCATAGAGCTCCTGAGAGCCCCACTTCCTCTGGTTTCTGTGAGATTGGGTGCAGAGCTGGCTCCCAGGATCTGTGAGTGCTTGGGCCCAGACTGGATGGAGTCCGTGCTCAGGGCCAGGAGCGAATTCCTGGGTCCCAGTGGGTCCCGATTGCTCCCTGTTTGGGTCAAGTGCTGCTTTTTCCTTACCTGGGATGCTGCCTGAGTTAAAGCTCCTGGGAGTCCCTCTTTCTCTCGGCTTTCTGGGGTTGGGTACTGAGCTGCGGCCTGTGACCTGCTCTATGCTCTGGCCCAGACCAGAAGTCCTCGTGGAAAACATTTAAGAACATTTTTATACCATGAAGACAAAGTCTACCAAGTATAGATTTATAAAGAGGGGAATTTAATCCAACCTGATGAGTTTGTTTCAAGGTGCTCATATGCATCTGTGTTTAAGACTAACCATAAAGCCAGTTATTTCTTACAGTTCTTCATTTGGTAGTGGCACCTTCTGAGACTTCCCCTCTAATTTGTTCTGTCAGCTGGCACTATCACTGTGCATTGCTTTTTTAGGTGACCTTATTGTTGGGTTTTTGTTTGTAAAGCTTCTCTGCCATGTGCAGAATACTGTGTCTCACAAAAAGCATCATGGTCCTCTTCACCTTGCACTGTTTCGCTCCCTCTTCTGCAGTGTTCCCTACACAGTAGGTATAGGAAATGTATCAACATGGATCTGTCACCCTGCAATCTGACCTGAGAAGTCTGAATAAATTTTAACAGTTCCAAATTTAATCATGGACACGGTTTTTTAAACTTTAACAAATTTTATTCTGATAGACCTTAGTTATTTTAGCTTTCTCCTCATCTTGCTCCATTATTTTGGAAAAATCTTCCACTTTTTAAAACTGACTTAAATTTAACTTTCCCTCATAAAGCATCTATGTTCTCCTTTCATTTCTTTATTTATTTATTTATTTATTTATTTACCAAATGCTGGCCTCTCTCAGTCCTTCCTTCACAGAAACCCTCCCCCATTCACCATCCCCTTCTCTTCTGAGAGTGTGGGGTCCTGGGTCCTGGGCCCTGGCCTGCGAATCCTCTGCCAGGTTAGGTATATCCTCTCCCACTGAGGCCACAAATAAAAGTTCCTTTGGGTAACAGATACCATAGTCAGGCTACTGCTTTAGGGAAAGCCCCTGCTTCAGTTGCTTGGGGACCCACAAGTAGACTGATTTGTATGTCTGCTACATACATGTTGGGGGTGTCATTCCAGCCCCTGTGTGTTCTTTGGTTGCTGGTTCAATCTCTGAGAGCTCACTGAAGATCTGGCTAGTTGACTCTGTTGGTCTTCCTGTGGGGTTCCCATCCCCTTCAGGGCCTTCAATCCTTCCCTAAACTGTTCCATAAGAGTTATAACCTCAGTCCAGTCTTTGACTGTGGGTATCTGCATCTGCTTCAGTCAGGTGATGAATAGAGCTTTTCAGAGGACAGTTATGCTAGACTCCTGTCTGCAAGCATAACAAAGTATCATTGGTACTGTAAAGGATTGGTGCTTGCTCATGGGATGGGTCTCAAGTTAGGCCAGTTATTAGTTGGCCATGCCTTCAGTCTCTGTTCCATCTTTGTCCCTGCATTTCTTTTAGACTGGACAAATTTCGGGTTGAAAGTTTTGTGGGTGGGTTGGTATCCTTATCCCTTCATTCAGTATCCATCCTGGATATAGAAGGTGGCTACTTCAGCTTCCATGACCCTCTGTTAGGAATCTTGACTAAAGTTACCAATTGACTCCTGGTGGACTTCCCCTTCTCATGTCTCTGGGAATTCCTAAAGATCCCCTTTGCATCCCCACTATACCTCTAGAAGCCACAAATTTCCACTCAATCTCCTAGCACTTAAAGAGATGCTCAAGATCCTTAGTTATCAGGAAAATGCAAATCAAAATGTCCCTGAGATACCACCTTACACCAATCAGAATGGCTAAGATTAAAAACTCAAGCAAAAGCGTATGCTGGCAAGGAGGTAAAAAAAGGGGGACTATTATTTCACTGCTGGTAGGATTGAAAATTTGTACAACCATTCTGGAAATCAATCTGATGGTTTCTCAGAAAACTAAAAATAGTTCTACCTTTAGACCAAACTATACAGCTACAGGACATATACAAAAAGATGATCAGACATACCACCAGGACACATGCTTTACTACCTTCATAGCAGCTTCATTGTTAATATACAAAAACTGGAAACAATTGTCCCTCTAATGAAGAATGGATACAGAAAATGTGAATCATTTATACAATAGAATTCTATGCAGATATTAAAAACAAGGATATCATTAATTTTGTAGGCAAATGCATAGAACTAGAAAATATCCTGCATGAGGTGACCCAGACCTAAAAGGACAAACATGGCATGTACTCACTGATGAGTAAATATTAACCATAAAGGACAGAATACCCAGATACACCCCACAGATCCAAAGACATTAAACAAGAAGGAAGATTCAAGCAAGGATGTTTCAATCACACTTAGAAGAGGTAAGGAAAAGTCATAGAGGGCAGAAGGAGGGGAAAAGTGAGTGGGAGAAGGGATTGATCTTGAATTATGGGTGTAGATATAGAAAGGCAAAGGAGAGACATCTCTTAGATTCTTTTACTAAAAGCATATTTTATATCTGTAACTTTTCACTTTCATTTCATATTTTATGAGCACTTTGATTACCAAAATACATCTTTATATTTTTTAAATAAGAGGAAATGTTTGGAAGTAAAAATATTGGTTGATTTGCTTAGTTATGTTTTTCCAATTCAGCAATTTGGTGTACAAACAAGTAATTAGCCCTCCTATTAATTCCAGAGAGTAAGCTACTCAAGTACACAATTAAAAACAAAACTGCCATTATAATCATTATGTGGAGTGTGGAATATTGGCTTGTGTCCATTTGTACGTTTGTAGTTAACTGTGGCTAATATACACAGAATAATTTGTAGTTCAAATTTTTGGTCTCTTTTTCTCTCCCAACTAACTACAAGCTCAATTCGATATAATTACAGTTTTGAAAACATCATCCTCCCAGAAGAATGATATTCAAAAAAATTACAAGCTTGGTATAGAACCCAAATAGTCCTGTGACAATGGTGTATCTACCATCAGTTGGCACTAAAGGTTTTCTCCTCTTATTTGCATTTCTAGGAGTTTGAACAAGTTATGCTGTGAGTCTATTAGGTCCAAAGGCTTTCATTCACAGTTTCTAAGATTCTTTAGGTTATTATGGAATGCATCTTGTCCATTCTGCACATCACCTGGCAGCTCTCCTGCCAAGTCTTTGTTTTAAATTCCAACTTCCAAGTCAAAGAGTCACTTAGTCCTTGTAGATTTCTGCTACTAACAATGCCTTGTTTTAAACTTTCTATTTTCTCCTCTTCCTTTGCTTTCAATGTCTAGTATGGTTCTGTTTTGTGCCTGTGTATAGCATTTGCTCAGCTACTATACAGACTCTGACTCACATGAGAAAGCATGTTATTTCCATTTTTCCATTGACAGTAGACTCTAATAGGGCTGCAGGAACATTATTATCTTTTCCTTTGATGGTAGGCAATTCAGCCTCTCGGGTTTGTTTACTGGTGAACTACCTTAAAAAAAAATAAAGGTGCAATATACCTCTGCCTGCTGCTTATTTATTGTCCCATGGAGAAGGAATAAATACTTATTTATATTTTAATGGAAAAAGCAACAAGGTATATTTTAAAAAAACCTGTTGGGACCTCCCTGATCAGACAGGATTTTTTTATTAAAAATAAAAGACATATACACCTCCCTTTGTATATCAAACTTGTGAAACAATGAACCTCAAAGGACCCAGATGTTCTAAGGAGTACTGTGTATGAGAACGATGATGCTGAATTCTGGAGACAACTACAGAGAATACTTTGTTTCAATAATAATTGAAGGGATTTCACACAATTCTAAAAGTTTGTGGCTTCACCTTGTGGAACAGAATATATAGGAGGCAATGATGGTAGGGACATGAACCTTACTTCCTTGTTTTTCATGCCTTTCGCCTCTTTTGAAATCTAATCTTTGTATCACCATCTCATAGAGAGGTTTGAGGCTGACAAGATGCCTTCATTTAAACCTTTTATCAATATGATAAGACTGAAATTTTTTAATTTCTGTGCTTTACTCTTCTATTCTTTCAATTTTTTGTAGGGGAACAATGACCAGAGTCCAGTCTGCTTATTCTAAAAGACTGGTAACAATAGTAGCAGTCTTGGGACATTGTTATTCTCTCTTATCAACAAATTTAGCTATCTCTTTGGGAAATATTTACGTCTTATAAAAAAGACCATAGAAAATAGTCATTGCTTTAAAAAATGACTTTAATTTGGGCATCAAAGGTAATCAAAGACTTGCATGCTGTATCTGTCTTCTCTTCCTTTGGGTCACTTTCTTACCTCTGTATATAAGGTTAAGTATCTAAGTACCATCTATAGTTATTGTCCTCAGGATTGCTATTGCCATCTGACATTTGAAGCATCCACATAAATTTTATTTTTCCAAGATCCTATTTTGGAAGTAAGTGATTTTGATATTATATCTTTCCCTAACAGAGCTACTCTGTGGACCTGAAGACACTGCTCCCACAACAATCATGTTTTTCAAAAAAATGACCCAGTGGCTTACCTACTGCCCAACCTAATGGAATCATTTTCTCAGGTCAGGTTTCTGCTTACAAAATAACTCTACTTTGGATCAATTTGTCATAAACTAACCAGCCCATTTCTTTTTACTTTTTCTGCACCTGGCATGGCCTACAATGTTTTTGTTTGTTTGCATTCCAAATGTTGCCCCCCCTTCCTGGTTCCCTCTCCAAGAGTTCTTCACCCTATCCTCCTTAGCCTCTGAGAGGGTGTACCCCAAACCATTATAGATTAATATTATACATGTAAGTGAATAAGGAAATTCCCCACTGATTACTATTTCAGATGATGAAGTATTTTGTTCATATAGAAAACAGGCATAACATTTACATATAACAGATTGAAAGATATCTTTTAGTGTGAATATATGTTTCTTCCAGTAGATTTAATTTCATTTGGCAACCAAAGAAAGCCTGTTCTTGTTAGGGAGAGAGTAAGAGTTGTAGCTATATGTTACTCTGCTTTCCTTGAGATAGTATAGCTGATCCCATCCAAGTTGATGCTTCTTTAACAAGAACAGAGTCATGATACAGAAACAAAATGTAATCTGTTTTCTTTAAGCTTTGGCGATGTTCCAGGGCCTTTGGAAATTGCAATGAATTGGATGCTATATTGCCTATGATTCCTTACACTAAATTTCAAAAATTGATGCTGAGTTACTTTCTAGGAAGTTTCCAAATACCTCACTATAAGTTCAGATTCCTAAGGATAGAGAAGATGCCTCCAACTGTGCGGCGCGCGTGTAATTGTCTCGCCGGCAAGAA
>NW_021604719.1:2115957-2136286 GCF_004785775.1 Grammomys surdaster
ATGGCGGACTTTGCCAGCACCCGCCGCGGCTCCCTACATCCAACCTTCTTGATGAACATTCAAGTATTATATTAAATAGTTATCATTGAAAATGCCTCAATTACAATTGTCAAAGTAGCCACATAACTTAATCAACAGCTCACACAAAAGGGATCCTTAAAAATACTGAAAACATTTACATTTTATTAATTAGAACATGTATGAGTAGAATTCACACTTGATCTCATATAAAAAAGATTAAGAAAACAAATTTTCACATCACCATAAAAAAAAGTGAAAATAAAAACATTCAATCACAGATTCATTATTTCTTTATAAATATATATAAATATATATAAAGATTCTTTATATTCTGTATTCCATATTAAGTCTTCCATAGAAGACTTCATTTGTTGATTAGGCATTTAAGGCCCTGGTTGAAAACATTCCACTTAATTGTATGAACCACCATAAAGCCATTATTCTTTAGTACAAATACTATGATATCTATATTCAATATTTTTCTCTCTGTAAACAAAGAAGTTAGTAGAAAAGATAAATATTTGAACTACCATTTTCAATTAATTGAGGATTGCATAGTTACTTTTTCATGAAAATCATGATCATTATTTGGTGTGGAGGGTTTCTTCCACCCTCTACACATGTAGTTGAGCCTCTCCCACTCCCCACCCTTAAAAGGAGTCCTCTGTCTAAACATTTTATATACACAAGTTGACTCAGACTTAGGATCTGCTCAACTCAAATGAGAAAAAGATTAGAAATTGTCTTATACTTTCCTCAAAAAAAAAAAAAGGTTCATTGCTACTAAATGAACACAAATGTTTATGGAGGGAAGCACTTGGGAGAGGAAAAAAATGTGAAGGGAGTCAAATTAAAGACAATTTCCATGTGATTTTACTAGCATTACAAGCATGATATTTAAACATGCACTATGTAATAAAAAGGGGGGATACAATTGTCAATGATGGAGCAGAAAAGGAGTTTAAAAGGAAATTTCTGAGACTGCTTTGGTCTTAAAAGCTTAAGTCTGTCAATAAGTAGAACAGAAAAAGTAGATCTCTACAGAAGTCACTCCTTAGCTTTAGAGCCAATTGTGATAAATTTCAGAATTCTGTACTTAAGGGGTTTTTTTTTTTTTTTTTGCTCAAGTAGGGGAATTATCATTGAGCATCTATCTTAGTTTAATGTGGCAACCTGACATAGCCTAAAATCATCTAATTAGGAAGTCTCAATTGAGGAATTGCCCAAATCAGGTTGGTCTATAAATATGTCTCCAGGGAGATTGTCTTGATTGATAATTGATGTAGTAAGGCAGGGCCCATCATAGGTGTCACAATTCCTTGGGCAAGCAGTCTTAGCATCTGTGTGAAAGTAAGCAAAACACAAGCCTGTGATTAAGCCAGCAAGCAATATTCATCTCTGATCTCTGCTTCAAGTTCCTGCTTGATTTGCTGACCTGACTTCTTCCAATGATAGACCTTTAGCCTTTAAACAGAAATAAATCCTTTCTTCCTCTTGGTTGTTTCTTATGATGATATTTGCAATAAGTAGCAACAGAATAAAACTGTACTTTAAACATACAGTATATAATACTTGAACTTACAGTATTATATTGGGTTAGTCTACTGCTATCATTTCATGAAATCAATTAAATTAATTGAATAACACTTTGGAAGCCAATTCAGTAGACTACTGCTAATAAATCAATATAAAAACTAGAAATTATCATCCTGAGTGAGGTAAGCCAATCACAAAAGAACACACATGGTATTCACTCACTGATTATTGGATATTAGCCCAGAACCTTGAAATGCCCAAGATGCAACTCACAGGCCACATGAACCTCATAAAGAAGGAAGACTAAGTGGGAGTGATTCGGTCCTTCTTAGAAGGAGCAACAAAATACTCAAGGGAGCAATTATGGAGACAAAGTGAGGGACAGAAACTAAAGGAGGGGCCATCTGAAGACCATGCCACCTGAGTATCCATCCCATGTGCAGTCACCAAAGGTAGATGCTGATGTGGAAATCAGGAAGTGCATGCTGATAAGAGCCTGATATGGATGTCTCCTCAGAGGTCTTCAAGAGTCTGACATATTCAGAGGCAGATGCTCACAACTAGCCATTGAACTGATAATGGGGTTCTCAATGGAGAAGTTAGAGTGAAGACTGAAGGAGCTGAAAGGGTTTGAGGCCCCATGAGGAGAGCAACAATACCAACCAACCAGAGCTCCCAGGGTCTAAACCACCAGCCTGGGAGCACTTAGGGAGGGATCCAGGGCTTCAGCTGAATATGCAAGAGTGGAGGGCCCTGCTGGGCATAGGTGGAAGAAGAGAACCTTGACCTCATGAAGGCTGGACGCCCCAGGGGGTGGGAATTTTGAGGGTGGGGAGGTGGGAGTGGGGGGTAAATAGAGGTTACATCCACAGAGAAGAAGGAGGAGGGGTGAGGAGATAGGGGGTTCCTGGCTGTGTGGGGGATGGGGTAAGGGGACAACATATGAAATGTAAATAAAACATCCAATAAAAAAATTTTAAAAAACTGTTAACTAAAATAAAAATATTAAGAAAATTTAGAAATAGACCCGTGTTTTCTTTAGTGAAAGTCGTTATATTCAGGGTATGTCATATTTGTGTTGAAAAACAGTTTTTTTTCATCAGTTACTGACAGCTTCCTCATTAATTTGGAGGAGTTAATATTTGGGGGGGGATTGAGACAGGGTTTCTCTGTGTAGCCCTGGCTGTCCTGGAACTCACCCTGTAGACCAGGCTGCCCTCAAACTCAGAAATCCGCCTGTCTCTGCCTCCCAAGTGCTGGGATTAAAGTCGTGCACCACCACTGCCCGGCTGGAAGAGTTAATATTAAGTTCTTACAACTTTTCATTGCAGAAGTAACATGAATTAACATAAGTCAGTCCATCGTCTGCACAAATTGGTTCTTCTTCATTGGAGCACTCAGATACATATATAAACCCCATACAATTTAGCTGTTAAACATAAAAAGATAACATAACATTTTCAGATAAAGATCTTTGGTATAAAAATTTCACTGGATAAAATGACTCATTATTAAGTATTAAATATAAATATTGACATACTACAATACTACTTAAGCTTGATATAAGTCTGATATTCTAAGCCAATGTAAATAAGTGACTGTATTCATAGACCTTGTAAATAGGTAGCCTTGGCAGACAATACCAACTTAGATAAGGACAAGCGAGTCATAAGTAGAGTCATAGTGACTTGTCCCGTGAACCTTCACCCAGCTGATACCCGGTTCTGATGATATCTGTATTTCCCTGAACACCCACACTCCAGTGTCATTCCCTTCCCCACATCCAGCCTTTCTGTGTTTATAACCCCTGTGTTAATGAATTATGATTTGAGAAAAAATAAATTATTTAAATAAAAAAAAGAAATATTCAACTCCTGGATAGCAGGTTTGGGATGAAGGAAGTCAAGCACTAAATTGACTAATCCTACTCCTGAAATCCCACCAAATGGATTTTTTAATGTGTATCCATGTATGATCTCTTTAATGATCTTTTATAAATTCTGAGTATTTTAAAAGGATTCACATGATTTTTGAAAACTATGATTGTATATGAAAATAACAAAAGACTTTGTCCTTCTCAGTATAGATATGATTTAATCCATGGTATAGTTGGCAGAAGTCCTACAACAATGTTCTACAGGTGGCATAAGACATCTTTAAGAAAAATTCTCTAGTTCTCACACTCAAAAAAAAAGTAGATATGCCCTCAATAAATACTTATAATTAATATCAAAAATATTTGGGAGTGCTGACTTACAGAAATGACCACTTGTAAATCAAATGATTTGGATCATGTAAAGTAATAGATAAAAATTAATATATAAATATTGTGAAGAATATCTTAGGTATATCTAATACCTCACAATTACTTTATTTTTGTATTCAGAATTTGTATGTTGAAGAATCAGTGAACTCCCTCTTTATAGCAAAACTTGACATAAGAAGATTCAGTTGAAAACTACTAATAGCATAGTGTCGTGGAAAACCAGAGCTATAAGATTCTATTCTTTCCCATTCTTTATATTTAACCACTTCCTGAGCTCTAAAATGGGATGAGGAGAAATATCCTCAATCAATGCAAAATACTGACAACAACAATGTTAAAGTGCTCTACTTGTTTCTTTTATATTTACTGTTTTAAGAGACTTCCTTTTGCTACATTATCTCAGCAGATTTTAATTTTAAAGTTTAAACAATCCTCATGCTTCAGTCTTGTAAGTAGCTGGCAGTATAGCTACAGAACACTGTGCTGTTTAATCCACTCATTCTAATTCATTTTCCATTCTCAAGTTCCCTACAAAGAAAAAAGAATAAGAGAGGCCATTCGAAATGTAATTTTCAAAGACTTTTGTAATATGATTAGTTTCATTTCATGTTAATATTCCCAATGTCCATTCACTCTTGAATTGCAATGGATGACTACAGCATTACCTGACTTCTGAGACGAAAGAAAGCATAATAGAAAATTTCATGCACCAAAAAGAAAGAAGTATAAAGGTTGGGATAAAAGTAATTTGATTGAAGACATTTTGTCAAATCTGTGGAGTAAACGTTTAAGACTGTTTATACACATTTTTAGTGAAAGTCTCTTGTAGAGTAAGAAGTTACTCATTCTGTTCTGTGGGTTCCTGACTGTGCTGGACTCTTCCCTTATTCTCCCTTGAATCCTCAGAATAAACAAGACACAATCTGAGTACAGGACTCTTAGACTGGAATGCTCTCGTTAAAAATAAGACATAATTTATTCTCCCAGTCATTGGCTTATCCAGGAGGCACCCAGCCTCTTTGAAGGAAACATCCATAATGGAATCTCAGATTTTGCTTTTAAAAAATAGCAACAGTTACTCTACAAATAAATGGCCTGGAAAACTCCTTATGAGAATTTTAGACAGTAGTATAACCTCAGAGTATCTCTACCCACCTACCAGAATTTTTAAATGGAGAAATATCAGCAGTTCTGCTAATACTGTCTGTTTTGCTTCTTTTACCTCCTCACACATGACCATCCAGCTCTTGAGGCTTTTAATTATTATTTCAGTGAGAAACTTGATTGAAAGTAATAGAAATGGTCAAACACAATAAAAACACTTGTACACTGTGTTCTCATTAAACAGAGCAATGTGTCTACTTCATAAGACACATCAACTCCTGTCCAGAAAAACTTGTCCTGATTTGGGCATTTTACAACTTATCTGGATTTAACTGGAACAATGAGAAAGGAGAAAGATATGAATAGTAAGAAACCCTGTGATGATGAAGTCTGGAAGCTCTCCAGGCAATTGGATTAAAAACTACAAGAAAATAGAAACAAAAGGATTACATACTTTGGTAATCTGCAAAGCCATATACATTAGATTTAATATATTTAGTGTTTATTACATATTTTGTTTGAAGTGCCTATAAAGTCACACAGAATTATAGACACTTACATAGAGTGCTGCTGTGGTCAGTTTAACAAGTTTCACAACTAGAACATCTGTAAATATATACCACAAATTTAAGACCAGGTGTAGACATCAAGTAAGAATAGACTCAGCTGAGGAGTCCTGGTTCACCACCAAGATGCTGTGTTTATTGTGCATACAAGCATGTGCTTTATAGTATGTTTGAACAGATACCAAAAGAGACTCTGGAAACAAAAAGCAAGAAATCCTTACAAAAAGGCAAAAGCAGGATGTAAATAGCATATAAAGAGGAAGAAGCTTCGGAAAGAAATTAAGGTCACCAGGAGAAGGTCCTAAGATAAAGGCTAATATCTTGATCCACCTTTTAGAGTGGAATAAAAGACACTGTGGGATTTGAGAAGGAATTCATTGGGGATTTTTAGTTAAAACTCTTTAGGGTATGATTTCTTGAAAGAGCTTTGGCATTTAGCACCACAGTTCAAATCTTATCTAGGACCAAATGACTTTCAAAAAATATTAAGGCTTTAACATCCACAAATTTTCTACTTCAAAGACAGCAATAATTTCTACTTCAGTTTTCTCATTAAGGTTATAATTTTCAGACATTCCATACATGTACACCACAATTATATTTCTTCCCTATTCTAACCTACTCTTTTAAGTAATGATTAAAGCTTTAATTTAGAAAAGAGAAATAGTTGAGTTTATCAATATTCTTTACAAATGTAGTAGATATGACATTTGAGGTAATATTACACAAAAGAGCAAACCTGAAGTTACTGGGAAGCCCTTTCACCTCACAGATTAAATGCTACTCACCTCCATTTCATTATGTTGACATATGGTCATACTGTGTAGTATAAGATGGATAGACTTACAATCTTCTTTCACCAGCCTTCTACGTTTACTGAAATCCTCCTGAAGACTTCAGGTACCATTATGAGTAGCCTTGATATTATTCAAATGTGTTCATCATCAGAAATCACTAATAAAATGAACTACCTCATTTAATAGTAGGTCACATTTATTAATATATATGTATGTACATGTTTATTTATATAAATACATAAATAAATATATCTTTACTTAATATTATAAATTTTTAAAGTTCCCTATGTGTATATTTTTTATATGTGGTGGTGTATAGCATATGGACAATTTATTTAAGGTATATATTACTATTGAACATACTTTACCTCCATTACCTTATGTTCTTTCTCTCCCTCCTATTGACATCAGTTCTCTTCATTTCTGCAGTGATAATTTCTAATCTTTCTTAATTTGATCTTAAGTAATTCATACATTAAAAAAAATAATCCCAGGGCCAGATGGTTTTAGCATAGTTCTGCCAGACTTTCAAAGAAAAACTAATGTCAATACTCCTCAAACTATTCCACAAAATAGAAACAGAAGACACACTGCCAACTCATTCTATGAGGCCACAGTCACCCTGATACCTAAACCACACAAAGATTCAATAAAGAAAGAATATTTCAGACAAATCTGCCTTATGAACATTGATGCAAAAATAATAAAATACTCGCAAACTAAATCCAAGATCATATCAAAGACATCATCTGTCATGATCAAGTACAATTCATCCCAGGGATTCAGTGGTAGTTCAATATACAAAATTTCACCAACATAATCCACCACATAAGCAAAACACATGGTGCATTAAAAGTATTTGACAACGTCCAACAGCCCTTCATGATAAAAGTATTGGAGAGAGCAGGGAAATAAGAGGCATACCTAAGCACAAAAAAAGGCAATATGCCACAAGCCAATAGACAACATCAAATTAAATGGAGAGAAACTTAAAGCATTTATATCAAAAATGCCAAAAGACTGTCTAAATTGTTTTCCTCAGGGTTGTTTTGGCTAAGTGTTTGAAGCTTCCATGTTAATTTTATTTTTCCAAGATTCTACCTTGGAGGTCTGTGGTCTTGATACTATACTTTTCTCTAACAAACCTACTCTTTGGACCTGAAGACATTGATCCCAATATACTTAACCTTCCCACATCAATCATTAATCAAGATTACCTATGGTTCAATCTGATACAGTCATTTTCACACTTCAGGTTCCCTCTATCCAAATAATTTTACTTTGTATCAAATTGTCATAAACTAACCAGCACACTTCCTCATACTTTAGGTGATAAATATATCATATACAGTGGTTTAAGGGTTTGAGCTTAAATGAACAACTTTTAATATGGCTCTAATATAGGAAACTCTTTTTTCCATGAGATAGTGTTTCATGTAACACAGACTGGCCCCATCCTCAATACATTGTTAAGAATGACCTTAAATTTCTGGTCTTTCTGAACGTACCTCTCAAGTACAGAGGATTACAGGTATGCACCATCAATTCTGGGTTAACATAGCACATTCTAGTGGGTGGTTCCAACATGAATTAATACAAGGCATGTATGTGATTAAGGAGGAACCACACTGATCACTATTTCAGACGATGAAATATTTTACTAATAAAGAAAACTAGCATCCAAATTTTAAAAAAATAAAAAGAACATGATTTAAGTAAATTTGTGGTGTACAGGGATATATCTCCCCCTTTTCTATTTTATGAAGATATTGTTTTAAAGTTCCATGGACGCCTTCCACAGCCTCTTGCCCTTGACAATTATAAGGAATCCCAGTAATATGGGTGATGTTAAATTGCTGCTAAAAAGTCTCTAATGTTCGACTGTGATAGCCAGTTCCATTACAGGCTTTTTTTGTTTGTTTGTTTGTTTGTTTGTTTGTTTTTCTTTTTTGTTTTTTATTATTATTGAGTACTTTATTTATCTGCTTTTCAGATGTTATCCCCTTTCCCCATTTCCCCCTCCAGAAACCCCTTAACACATCTTCCCTCCTCCAATTTCTATGAGGGTGTGTCCCCACCCATCCACCACTCCCACCTCCCCACCCTCGAATTCCTCCTCTCTGGGGCATCCAGCTTTCAAGGTACCAAGGCCCTCCTCCCCCACTGATGCCCAACAAGTCCATCCTTCTCTACATATACAGCTAGAGACATGGGTTCCTCCATGTGAGTTCCTAGGCTAGCTGTTTACACCCCGGGGAGCTCTGGTTGGTTGGTATTGCCTCTCTCCCCATGGGGCTTCATGCCCCTTCAACTCCTTCAGCCTTTCCTCTTACTCCTCAACCGGGGACCCTGTGATCAGTTTGATGGTTAGCAGTGATCATCCTCCTCTGAAAATGTCAGGCTCTGGCAGTGCCTCTCAGGAGACAGGTATATCAGTCTCGTGTCAGGATGTACTTCTAGACATCCAAAAACAGTGTTTGCATATCGTGATTGCATCAGGGAGGGATCTCCAGGTGGGACAGTCTCTGGATGGTTTATCCTCCAGTTTGTGCCACACACATTGTCTCATATTTGCTCCTGTGAGTATTTTGTTACTCCTTCTAAGAAGGACTGAAGCAACCACACTTTAGTCTTTCTTTTTCATGAAGCCTGTGAGATTTGTCTTGGGTATTGTGAGATTTGGGACTAATATCCACCTATGAATGAGTGCATACCATGTGTGTTCTTTTGTGACTTGGTTACCTCACTCAGGATATTTTCCAGTTCCAAACATTTGCCTAAGAATTTCATGAACTCATTGTTTTTAATAGCTGAGTAGTACTCCATTGTATAAATGTACTATATTTTCTGTATTTTCCTCTATTGAAGGACATCTGAGTTGTTTCCAGCTTCTGGCTATTATAAATAAGGCTGCTATGAACATAGTGGAGTATGTGTTCTCGTTATATGTTGGAGCACCTTCTGGGTATATGCCTAGAAGTGGTATAGCTGGATCTTCAGGTAATGCTATGTCCAATTTTCTGATGAACTGCCAGACTGATTTCCAGAGTGGTTGCATCAGCTTGCAATCCCCCCAACAATAGAGGAGTGTTCCTCTTTCTCCACAGCCTTGCCAGCATCTGCTATTGCCTGAGTTTTTGATCTTAGTCATTCTGAGTTGTGTGAGATAGAATCTTAGGGTGGTTTTGATTTGCATTTCTGTGATGACTAAGGATGTTGAACATATCATTAGGTGCTTCAGAATCATTAGATATTCCTCGGTTGAAAATTCTTTGTTGAGCTCTGTACCCCATTTTAAAGAGGGTTATTTGACTGTCTGGAGTCTAATTTCTTGAGTTCTTTGTAAATTTTGGATATTAGCCCTCTATCAGATGTAGGATTGGTAAAGATCTTTTCCCAATCAGTTGGTTGCTGCTTTGTCTTATTGACAGTATCACTTGCCTTACAGAAGCTTTGCAATTTTATGAGGTTCCATTTGTTGATTCTTGATATTAGAACATAAGCCATTGGTGTCCTGTTTAGGAACTTTTCTCCTGAGCTCATGAGTTCAAAGCTCTTCCACACTTATTCTTCTATTAGTTTCAGTTTGTCCAAATTTATACAGATATCCTTGATAAAAGGATTTCCATGGCGCAGCTTGTACAGATCACAGCAGACTAGACGGTTCCATGAGGGAAGGTTTATTAAGAGGGTGGGAGAGCAGGAGAGAGAGAAGAGAGGATAGAGGAGTGGAGGCCGGCCATGACCACGTGGAGAGAGGGGGAAAGAGAAGGGGAGAGGGGAGACAACATGCAGGTGTGTGGGGTCGAGGAGCAAGAGAGAGAGGAAGGGCCAAGCACCTGTTGTCAGGTGACTGTAGAGTTGGAGTTTAACAGATTACTAACATTTGATACACTTAGCCTTGAGTTTTGTACAAGGAGATAAGAATGGATCAATTTGCATTTTTCTACACGCTGACCTCCAGTTCAATCAGCACCATACCATTGGATTGCTGTTAGTTCTAAAATTTACAGTGATAGTTATTATACTTAGGAAGAATTTTAAAGACACTTGCAGTATATTTGGCATAATTCTAACATCTCTCTAGATGTTTTAACATTACATAGTGAGCTTATGAATTTCAAGAATGCTGTTCTGCTGAGCACTGATGCAGTAGATATTGCAGATAAAATTACCCATGGCCTGATGTCAGTGTTTTCTATTTTCATCAAACTTCAAGAATGGCTTATTTAGCTTGATCATGGTAGTCCTTTTTGTCCTGGGAATACTTTTATTCCTGCCCATTGTGTTAAAGCTTGTCTTTAGCAACATCAACATGTTAGCAGCCAAAGTACATGGCATGAACCTGGAAATGGACCCCCAGACAGAGTTATTAAATTAACAGGCTGACAAGCCAAGGATGGGTAAGATTCTGCACAGAGCCTTACCAACCTAAGACATAAGTGCATTGCTTTGGATAATGCATATTTCATGATGGGTAAGGAAGGCATTCTTGTCAGAATGACCTAAGACAGGCTCAGTCTTGTTAATGAAATAAAAAAGGGGAAGAGGCAGGGAGCCTTTGGGGCTTCTTGGCAATAATCTGATATGGGCTAAGGACAAGGAAATGGGCTGCTTGGCAGGATTATGATATTGGCCAAAGACAAGGAAGTAGGCTTCAGGCGGGAAGCTGACACTAGGCAAGAACAGAGAAGTAATTTTCAGGTAGGAATCTAAATCTTAGGCTAGAAAAAAGAAGTGATTTCAGGCAGGAATCTAAATATTAGGCCACAACAGAGAAATAATTTCAGACAGGAATCTAAATTTTAGGCTAGAACAAGGAAGTAGGCTTCAGACATGAAAATGACTTTGGGCTAGGACAGGGAAGTAGGCTCAGATATTTTGGTCATCCTGATAAGTCCTTAGAAGCAGTGATCGTGGGATTGTTCATGGAATTTTGTTTGTTGTCTTGCTTGTTCTTGGACTATTTGTGTTTATTGCCTTGCTTATTCCTTGACTATTTCCACCTATTGTATTGCTAGACCCTTAATCTAGAATTGACCTTAATACATACATGTAATTAAAATGGTATAAAAGCAAAAAATAGGAGGGGGATGGGATATGGGGTTCTAGGGAAGGGAAATGGGGAAAGGAGATGACATCTGGAATGTAAATAAATAAAATATCAAATTAAAACCCAAACAAACAAACAAAAAACCTGGCCTAGCATGTATATGTAATAGATTGAAAGTTACCATTTACTTTGAATATATGTTTCTTCTAGTACATACAATTTCTTAATTAAGCATTTGGTAACCTAAGTAAACATGTTCTTATTAAAAGGAGAAGCTCTAATTTTGGTGGGAACAGCTATATTTTCTCAAAGAAAGTAGAGTAACCTGAATCTATAATTCCTTTGTCCAAACTGGGAAAAGTCAATTCATTCTATATGTTCAACCTGATTCATATCTGGAGTCATTTTTATGAAAAAAGAAATTATCTAAGTTGTTCCTAGAAGAAAAATAAAATTTGGAACTAAATGACCAAAAATGTTTATGGAGGGAATCACTTGAGACAGAAAAAAAAAAAGTGGAGTCAAACTAAAGAGAATATATGTGTGAATTTACTAGCATTAACAGCATAATGTTTAAACGTGTACTAAGTAATAAAAGGGGAATACAATCTTCAGTGATAGAGCAATAATGGAGTTTGGAGGGAAGTGTCCTAGACTGCTCTGGACTTGAAGGCTTAGGTCTGTCAAAAAAGTTGAAGAGAAAAAGTAGATTTCTACAGAAGTTTCTCCTTAGCTTTAGAGCCGATTGTGTTGAATCATAATTCTGTACTTGTTTCTTGTTCAAGTGTGGAGATTATCTTTGTGCGCCTGTCTTAGTTAGCTTTATATGACACTCTGATACAGCATAAAAATCACCTTATTAGGAAGTCTCAATAAGTGAAATGCCCAGATCAGATAGATCTATGAGCAAGTCTTGGGGGAAATTGACTTCTTTGTTAATTGATGTAGGGAGGCACAGCCTATTGTAGGTGGCACAATTCACTGATCAAGAGGTTCATCAAGCAATGTTCTACCAGGTTTTTGCTTCATCTCCTGACCTGACTTCTTTCAATGATAGACTGTAATCTATAAACTAAAACAAATCCTTTCTTCCTCTTTTTTGGTTTTTATGATCATATTTGCAATAGCAACAAAATAAATCTACAACAGTACCCATGCTTGAACTTACAGTATTATATTGTGTTAGTCTACTACTGTAATTTCATAAAAATCAATTTAATTAATTGATCAACACTTTGGATGTCTATTTAGTAGACTCCTGCTAATAAATCAATAGAAAAACTTCTATAAACAAGAACTTTAAGGAAATTTCCAAATGGACTCTTGTGGAGGTTTTTTAGTGAAATAGATTATTTTCTAATAGTGGCATATAGGTTATATCAAAAACAGTATTCTTTCATCATTTCCTAACATATTCCTCACTAATTTAAAAGAGTTAATATTCAATCATGTTCTTACAAAGTCTCAGTGCAGAAGTAACATTGATTGTCTTAAGACTTTCCATCATTACCACAAACTGGATTCAGTGTGTCTAAACAGACTGTTACATATCTATAAGGCTCACAATTTGGCTGTTAAATGTAAAAAGACAACATAAAATCTATCAGATAATAATCTTGGGTATAAAAATTACACTTAATAAAATGATTCAAAGTTAAGTATTAGATATAAATATTGACATACTACAATTCTACTTAAGCATGATATTTTAATGATGTATTTCTTTAAGTCTCATAATTGAAGGTAATGTAAATAAATGATTGTGATTTCATAATTAGGTTATCAATCTCCAACTTCATCTTATACTTAGCTAAAATTTCCTTTATTGTTTTGTACTAAGGAAAATCATAAAACTGAATGATTTGTGGTTCTCTTATCCTTCTTAATATTTTTACTATATGTTATGACACATATGAGTGTCCTTATATATACATGTGTGTGTTGCATATATATGATCTTATAAATACAGAGTCAAATTTATTATTGATAATTTTGTAGATATAATATTGTGGAATTCAGATGAATCTGCTTTTCAAATTTATGTAGTTTATCTTTGTATTTATTGAGAATGGTAGTTCTTTTTTTCTACAATGTTCCAGTGTCTGCATTCATTGATGGTTGACCTCCTTTGAAGTCTATTTTTTTGTATTGCTTTTAGTCTTCTTCTTTTCTAGGATAATTCATTTACTTTAAATAAATTATAGAATACAAAACATACTTGTATACAATAAAAATTTTGTCCCTAATAGAATTTATGAATTATGGAATGTTCTACCTGTTCTATAATGTTAAGTATTTTTTATGTTGTTGGCAAGAATACTGTTTAACCTTCACATAATAATAAAACAAATGTTTTCTTTTTTATTTTGTTTTAGCTGTTTGTAAGGTTATCATGTTGTACATTTTGTTTGGTGACATTTAAAAAGTGAAAAGTCTACTTTTAAATTTGCATATTAATTAGTATTCATTTACCTGTTGTATGGTATTCTCTGGATGTGCAACAGCAGTCCCTGCAACCAATAGAGGGGTACAGGAGAGAAAAACAATATAAAAAGAAGAGAGAGAAGTATGTTAGCTTAGACATTGGCCTGAGTAGCTGAGTTCAGTATCCTAGTTTTCTGATAGTGGAAAGAGAACACCAACTCCCAAAAGTAGTCCTCTGACTTCCACATATGCACTGTGGATATGTGAACATAACCATCTCTGCAAATTATGTGAATAAACAATGTAAAAAGTGTAGTCTATAGTAAGAATATTCATAATGCCTAGAAGTTACGTATGCAATTCTTTTCTCTTGTGATATTAGAAACAAAGGTATTTGGTCAGATTATTAAAATATTATATTCATAGAATGACTGACTTCAAATATAAAAATGGCACTTATTGGTTGTTTATGGCATCACAATTCTTCTTTTAAAGACACCATCATTTTCTTTTCCTTATGCATCCTCTTCCTGGCACCTGTGTATACTTGTATTGGCTTGGCACATATGTGAATATACAGTTAAAGAATATGAGAATAATTTGAATAAACTACGAGAGATTATAAATAATAACTGAATGAACTAGAATCAATTCTAGGTACAAAAGAGAATTCTATAAAGAGATTACTGACAAAATAGACATCAAACTAATGTTGGTCAAATGGATGTTTTTAACGGTCACTTCTTACTGATTACAGTAACTACCCATCAAAAGGATACTATAATTCTTATCATATATTCACGGAGTACACGTGTATCCAACTTCAGAATAAAAAAAACCTACTAAATAAAAAGTCACCGATTCACTTTCACATAGTAATAACAAGTGACATTAACACCCCACTTACACCAAGAGACAAGTTGTGCAGATAAAAGATAGTTAGTTAGTACTATTTCCTTTTTTATGTTATGTTAGAATTAGTAAAGGAAAGAATCCATTTGTGATTTTTTTTCAACACTGTAACATTGTTATTATCAACATATATAAAAAATGAATGAATTTCCCTGGGAGGTGTGTGTGTGTGTGTGTGTGTGTGCACCTATGCACACATAGTCCTTTGTCATACAACTCTTCTGTGTGTTGGGAGTGTGATTATAAAGCACAGGCATTAAATTTCCTAAATAGACAAGGAGAGCAGGCCAGTAAGTCCCAGGAATCCTTCTATCTCTGCCTTCCCTGAACTAGCATTACAGGCTCATACCATCATGCTAATTTAGGAAGAAACTTAGGTCCTTGTGTTAGAAAGGCAAGCAGTTTATTGACTGTACCTTCTCCAGAAACCCCACTGAATGGATTTCTTAATGTTTATCCATACATGGTCCCTTTGTTGAACTTTTATAAATTCTGACTATTTTTACAAGATTCTGATGGTTCTCGAATACTGTGATTACATATGAAAATAACAAAAAGACTTTGTCCTGCTTCTTAGTAGTTATAGGTATGATTTTTATTTGTGGTATAATTGCCAGAAGCTCTATTACAGAGTTCACCAAATGACAGAAGATAACTTTTAAGAAAATCATGTAGTTCTCACACTAAAAAAAAAAGATATACATTCAATAAATACTTTAATATCGAAAATACTTTGGAGTGTTTACATATGGAAATGACCAATTTTGAATCACTTGATTTGCATCACATAAAGTAATATGCAAAATTTAATGCATAAATATTATAAAGACAATACCTTAGGTCTATCTAATACCTCACTTTATTTTTACATTCATGACTTGTTTGTAGAAGAATCAGTAAGCTATCTCTTTATAACAGAACTTGACATAAGAAGACTGAGTCTGAAAACTACAACTGTCATAGTATCATGGATCACTAGGGATGGAAGATACTACTACTTCCTATTCTTTACATTTAACCACTACCTGACCTCCAACACTGGATGAGAATGGGATAAAAATCACTAGACAGGGTATAATAATGGCAACAACATCATTAAAGTCCACTACTTATTTCTTTTGCATTTACTGTTTTAAGAGACTTCCTTTCACTGCATTACCTCAGCTGACTAACTTCATAAGCTCAAACAATCCTTACGACTCAGTCTTGTATGTAGCTGGCATTATGGTTATAGAACTTTGTGGTGTTCATACCACTCATTCTAATTCAATTCCCATTCTCAAGCTCTCTAAGAAGGAGAATGAACAGAGGCCATTCACAATGTAATTTTCAAAGACTTTTGTATCATGCTTTGCTTCAATTCACTTCACAAGTTTAATATTCCCAAAGTGTATCCATTCTTGAATTGCAGTGGATGACTCCAGAATTACCTGACTTATAGTTTGAGGGCATAATAGAAAACATTACTTACCAAAACAAAGAGGAAGTACCAAGTTCAAGATTAAAAGGGATTTGACCCATATTGGAGACATTTTATGAAATCTGTGGAATAAACATTTAAAACCATTTATAATACATTTCCAGTAAAAGCCTCTTGTAGAGCAAGGAACTATTCTATGACTTCTACCTGGGTTGCTAACCATGCTATAATCTTCCCTTATTCTTATTTAAATCCTCAGAATCAACAAGACACAATTTGGTCTTAGAAAGACTCTTGGAGACTGGAAATGTGCTCATTGCTAATATAAGGACTTACTTATTCTCCCAATCCTTGGTTTAATCTAGGAGGCTCCCCTGTCCACTGAAGGAAATATTCATAATGGAATCTCAGATTTTCCTTTTAAATACCATAAAAGATTACTCTACAAATAAGGACCTGGAAAAGTCCTTATGGCATTCTAGACAGTAGTATAATCTCAGAGTATCTCTTCCCTCCTACCTGAAAACAGAAATGGAGAGATATCAGCTCTCACAATACTGTCTGTTTGTGCTTTTTAATTGCTCAGACATGGTCTTTCAGGTTTGGAGCCTTTTTATCATCATTTTAGTAAGGAACTTAGTTGGAGGTAATACAAATAGCCAAGAACAGATAAAATGTAGGTATTATGTGTTCCAATTGGGGTCAGCAATGTGTTATAAGACACATCAACCCTTGTCCAGAAAAACATGTCCTGATCTAGGACATTTTGCAACTTACCTTGAGATATCTGGAACAATGAAAAGGAGAAGGCAATGAATATTAAGAAATCCTGGGATGCAGACTCTTCAGAAAATTGGATTGAAAACTACAAGAAATGAAATCAAAAGGCTTACATCCTTGGTAAACTGCAAAGGCAGACATATTAGACTTAACAGGCTATTTTGTATTCATCATATGTTTAGTTTGAGGTGCCTATAGAGTTTCACAGAGTTATAGGCACCTGCACAGAGTAATGCTGTGACCACCTTAACTAGTTTTCCAATTAGAACATCTATACATCTACAGCCCAAATTTAGTACCAGGAGTAGACATTAAGTAGGAATAGATTCTAGCTCAGGTGTTTTTTTCCCAGAATCCTGATTTACCACCAAGCTTCTGTATCTATTGTGCCATGTATACATGAATAAAATCATATAAGTGTATCAAAACTACACATGACACAATTTTATGTTTTATTGTATCAGTCACTTAAGACCAAATTTAAAAAGATAAAAAATCAGAATTGGCACTCTCTGGGAAACCAAGAGAACTAATAGCAACAGGATGTAGAAAGAGGTAACATAAGGGATTGTGGGTAGACTATACTCAACAAGTAATATATGCCTTAAATAAACTATCCATATGCAATGCAGTACCATATATAAAGAAGATATATACTGGAAACATTTAAAAATTATAACATTAAATAAAATGTACTTATTTATGTGTTTATATAAGTACACACACACACACACACACACACACACACACACACGGTTCCAATATCCTTCAAGAGAATCCCAGTAAACTCAAGAGGCTGCAATAGAGATTGTGAATCTAGATAGTTTGGACTACACGGTATGATCATGTTTTCACATAATGAAATGGAGGTGGGTGTTGTTAAATGTGTAAAGCAAAAGGGCTTCCCAGGGATTGCAGGTTTGTGCATTTGTGTCATTTCACTCCAAGTGTCACACTACTACTCTTGCATAGAATATTGCTAAACTCAAATCTTTCCCGTTTTTAATTAAAGAGTTGATCATTACTTTAAAAGGAAGGTTAGAAAAAGAGGAAAATAAAATTGTGATGTACATGTATGGAGTATCTTAAAATCTTAAAATCAGTGAGAATTTCTTATTATCACTGGAAATTCTCAATGAATTTTCTCCATTGTAGCCTCAACCTCTCTCACGAGCTTTTTTCTCCCTTATTGCTCTTTGCAATCTGCTCTTCCTTCTAGTCAGGATTTCCCTATTTTTGTTGCCAGAATCTCTTTCTTTTGGGAGCTTTATGAACATACTGAAGCCTAATATTCTTTATATATGGATATATATATATATATAGATAGATAGATAGATAGATAGATAGATACACATAGTGTGTGTGTGTGATATATACATATATATTGCATGTGAATAATTTATTTAAGGCATATATTACTTGTTGAGCATAGTCTACCCACAATCCCTTATGTTTCCTCATAAAAGTAAAGGCTGCATAATGAGGAATTCAATAAGCTTTCACAATTACACTAAAAAGAGATATAGGCTTAGAAAAAATTTGTGTTCAAGGAAATGCATTCATATCCAAGGACAAAGCCACAGGAGTGCACTATGATAAGACAAGGCCATGTTAAAACTATTGCTTTGAATTTATAATGAGCCTATAGAATGAAACACTGTTTTGAACTTAATATCAACATCCTTTTGTAACTCCATCTTGTGTAATATTTTATCTATGAGGTAATTTTCTAAAACTTTTGTCCATAAAAAGGCCAGCAAAAAGAAATAAAGATGAAGTGTTCACTTGAGAAGGACTACTCCATCTATTCATCCAAATGTATGTTTGATTTTGTTTGTTTGTACATATGTAGGCATATATGTATGTATGTAAGTATGCATGAATACTTGTGGAATTGATTGAGACAGATGATCAGGCCCTACCATATTGTGTTTGTATGAACATATATATGTCTGTGCATATTTGCCTGTGTAAATGATTTTAATTCTTTTCTTCTTCTTACTCTCTGATTCACAAAGAGTTAACCAGCTTAGCCAGCAAGGGGCTTCTGGCTACCTGGCCAGAAAAGTGATTGCTACCAAAAAAAAAAAAAAAAAAAAAAAATCCTTTACCTAATTACCCACTGCTAAACAGCATGTGTTAATCACCAGATGTAGCCCTTATATAATCACAAGTAATAAAGAATTAAGTTTTTTGCACAGAACTCTAAAACAGAACACTAATAAAGAGTTGATAAAGAGTTGTCTCCCCATCACTTAATGAAGCACAGAGTAGGAAAAAAGAATTAATAAAGAAGTTTTCAGCACTTAATGAGACATGAAACAGTTATAAAGAGTTAATAAGGAGCTGTTTTCAGCACTTAATGAAGCACAGAACAGTAATAGTTATAAAATAATGATACAACATTTAATAAAGCACAGAAATCATAAAATTTAATAAAGCACAGAGATTTACAAAGTAAAAATAAAGCACAGAGAGATAAAGAGAAAAGACGCCACAGAGAGTTGAAGAGAAAAGAACCCAGTAAACTTCAGCCAGAATAAACAAGAGAATGTTGTCTCCAGAATCCATCAGCTAATAGCATCCAATATACTTAGAGAAAGTAACAATGCCAGAGATCATTAGTCTTTTGGCCCTTGTCCATTACTGTGTCCCGCCTTGGCTCATTCCCCTAAGGTAGAGCAACCCCTGGCATAGAATAAGTTTAGCAAAGTTCCTTCCATTTACATTTTATGGAATAATTTGAGGGGTATTGATATTAGTTCTTCTATACAAGTATGGGGGAATTCTGTGTTAAAATCATCTGGCCTTGGGCTTTTTTAAAATTTGTCTATAAAATTATCTCTTTAATTTAGATTTTCCAATTTTGTAGACTACAGGTTTTTTAAGTATGATCTAATGATTCTTTGGGTTTCCTCAGTGTCCACTCTTATTTCTCCCTTTTCATTTCTGATTTTGTTAACTTGGTACTTTCTCTCTGCCTTTTAGTTAATTTGGCTAAGGGTTTGTATATCATGTTGATTTTGTCAAAGAATCGGCTCTTGGTTTCATTGATTCTTTGTATTGTTCTGTTTGTTTCTAAGTGAATGATTCCAGTCCTGCATCTGATTATTTTCTGTTATTGCTGTCTATTCCTCTTGCATATATTTCCTTCTCTTTTTTCCTAAATATTTCAGGTGTATTTTTATATTGTTAGTATGAGAAATCTCCAATTTTATTCTGAAGGCACTTAGTGAAATGGACTTTCTTCTTATTATTGCCTTCATTGTTTTCTGTAAGTCTGTGTTTATTGTACTTTCTTTTTCATTGAATTATAGAAAGTCTTTTATTTCATTCTTTATTTCTTCCCTGACCCAGTGATCATTGAATAGAAAGATGCTCTTTCTTTTGTTCTGTTGTTCTGTTCTGTTCTGTTCTGTTCTGTTCTGTTCTGTTCTGTTCTGTTCTGTT